>NC_140936.1:116292086-116727086 GCF_014529385.1 Adiantum capillus-veneris | reverse complement strand
ACATTGTGGCACTTTGATTTTTTGCTTGTTCATTTTCAGCATTTTAATTTTGTAACTTTGGGGGGTCATATAACACTGTTACCCTCCCCAGGCTCATCACATTAGTAAACTCCCTTTATAATACTTAAGCTAAAGGTCAATAGGGTTAAGCCCACTAGAAAGCCCTAGTACATTTCATACAATGCTGCCTAAATCGGATTAAGAACCTAAGTAACCATTGCTTATTAGGAAGTCATTCCCCATGGTATTAAGAGAAGATCTCTAACACCTAACTTGGTCAAACTAGCTTAGTCGGACTGCTTGATTTTTAAACCTAGACAAGTGATTATGACAAAACATTACATTGAATTAAATGTTTGATACTAAGACAATGCGCTGAATATTATGCTACCAATCACAATCAAAGCAGACAATCATAGATGCAAAAAGATAACGGCAATGCTAATGGACAAGAAACACCTGTTTGTGTTGATGGTTGTGCTTGATTTGAAGGTTCCATGAAGGTCCAAATCCTATCAATAGCAACACGCTCCTGTACACACTAGGAAACAAAAGGAATACCTCCAGGAGGAACATCAGTGGGAAAAGAGAACTTTGCTAATCACTCAACTCTAAAACAGAAACACTCCTATCGTACTAATCTTACCTTACCCTCCATCACTCAAGTGATGAGGATCAAAGGTGTTTTATGGCATAGGTTTCTGTTTCACTGTACCAAATGTGACATGTGTAGGTCTGAGTCAATGTTTTGACTTTTAATGTGCATACTCGTTTGCTAATTGCTCTTGCTCTTTATTTTTTGTTTTTGTGAGTATAAAGCTTTATATGTACATTCCCTAAGATTGGTGATTGAGAGGTCAGGGAAAAAGGTTGAGAGGGAAGCAAGTGAATGATGGATGTCCACAAACACTCCCCCCTTCCTTGGGTAGATCATACCGTTTGAAATGAGCTTGTCACCCTTTGAAACCAATTATTCCAGTTGGTAATAGGTGAGGATTTTTGCCAGTAGTTTTCTATTACCCTAGGTGCCTTGTCAAGTTGCAAGGGTGGTAAGGTACTCTCCCAGGATCGAACTTGAAGTGGTTCATCAGGTGATTCTTGAACACTGGGAGGTGTGGATTCTTTTGTAGCTTCATTGAGGTCCACTACTATAGATGGAGGCGGTGTAGAAGCTTTTACCTCTATGGATGTATTACATGAGGAGCTAGAATCTTCATGGGACTCCCCCCTTCCTGAGCTAGGTGGAACAAATCGTTTTTTCTTTGGTACCCAAACTAGCTCGGGAGCGGGTGTGTAGCATTCTGTGATTTTTTCCTTTCCACGATCATTGATTCGTTTTGGAGCTACGGGATTGGGCTCACTTGGGTCAGGTGATAGGTAAGAGTACAATCTACGTTTTGGCACCCAGATTTGATCATTTCCTTGATAGTAGCCTTGGGCTTCCAATAGTCGTTTAGGGATCCATCGCAACATTTTCTTACTTTTCTTGGAGCAAGTGGTACGTTTCTTACAAGGCTTCTGTTTTTTAGCACTAGCTATGGTCACTAAAGAAGCTTTAGGGACCCACTTGTATGTTTTCTTCCTTACATTAGGATGAGTCTTGTCAGAAGCGATATGCATCGCTTGTAGCATATTTAAGGGTATAGGCATTTCATCCCCCTCAGGTGTTACCCAAGTGGTTCCTCTATTTCCCCAAGTGTCTATGGTTGATGCTAGGTGGACCCAATCCACATTGTCCGACTCAGTCAGCCCAGGTAAGATATCCATATAAGGAGAATCTTGGCCAATGTCTGTATCCTTCTTACAAGTGTAACAATATTGTAGTGGGGCCGAGTGAACTGTGGTGTCAGAGCGATGATCAATAATGGTTTTACTCCCTAAGGGGTGTACCTTACCAGTCACCAAATCCACTCTAAGGATAGAGTCTTGGAATTGCAAATAGACATGATTTTTAGACCAATCATGAACCATTTGTGCTTCCCTCATGAATGGTCGTCCTAAAATCATTTCATATGACATAAGGTGTTTAGAGAAATCCATTACAATGAACGTATGTCGTACCTTGTGTCCTAGAACTTTGATCTTAAGATCCTTGAGCATCCCCATAGGTTTGGCTATGGTACCATTTGCCATCTTTACCACAATGTTAGTAACACGGAGGCGGGGTTTTCCCATGGATTCCCAACAATCTTTTGTAACGATGCTAACTCCCGCACCACCATCAAGAATTCCCTTTATAGTTAATCCCTTGGCAGTGATGGGTAGGGTCGCATTAGACTCGTCGCCTTCAAAATGCTGCCCTAATTCGTTAATGGGTACCTCAATCACAGACTCGTGTCCATCTAAGTCAAGTGATCGCACATGATTTTCCTCATCAATCATAATCGAGTCAGGCCTATTTGGTTGCGCAAATTGCGGTAATCCCGTTCGTAGCTCTCCGTTAAGGAATGCTCGAAGTGCAAGGAATAACTCATGATCTCCATACAGCTTTGCTATGATCGTGGTTCGAACCTCAGAAGACATGAAGTCCACTAGTTTGGCAACATTCATTGGCATTTTGCAGGGTGTAGGTCCTTGACTAGGAACTGGTGAGGATGGAATCTCATATTCCTCAATGGGATCAGGTATTCCTTCGTTTAACATCCTTTCCAACAAGAAGGGTGTATGCTCACTTTCTGATGTCCCGTCCTCACTCCCTTCTTGGATGATACTAGATATGGCTAACGGTCTATGGTTCATGTGGGGTGGATGAACTTGCGTGGGAAACACTGTGTCATGAATTTTGATATGCATGGGTTCTGGTTCTAGTTTCCTTTGAGTCTCCTCCACTAAACCTCTTAGATGTTTCACCTGCTCAATCTCGTCTACTGGGTTTGGGTACGTCCCAATCTTCTTTTTACGATTTTTCCCTTTTTGCCCCTGCGGTTTATCTTGGGGGTCTTGGATTGGATTTGGAAACACTTGTGGTGTTTTCAGAGGCTCTTTATGATTTTCTCTTATTCGGTTTTCATTTGGTTCCATGTTACGGTTTTCCTTGTCGGTCTTTCCCTTTGTGGTATTGGTTCTAGTCTCCATTGTCTCGACTGAATCTGAATCATCCTCGAGGTCATTCATATACACGGGGTCATCTCCTGTTCCTATGTTTGTTTTGGAACTTGGCTTTGAATTTTCCGTATTCTGCGACTTCTTCCTTCGTGTCTTCTTTTTCTTTGCTTGGATAACTGACGCGGTATCTCTCTCTTCGAGGATATGTCCTGGCCCTTGAAGCATGGACCGTGTAATCGCATAAGCGGGTGCGACGGGTGGTATTGGTGATGTCACACTAGCAATTTCGACCAAATTTAGGGGTGTGATTTTAGGCGCATTTGGGTTATAGGGGCATTGGGCAATCAAGTGATCTATGCCACAACGATTACATGTGAGTATTGGCATTGCAGACGTGCTCCCTTGATTCATTTGCATCTGTGCAGCATTCTTTTGCAGCCTAATAGGGCACTCCGCTACTCGATGTGGTCCACCACACTCGTAGCATTGAAGAGGTGGCCTCCTAGCCTGGGTGTTGATATTTTGACCTCTGGATGTGAGAGCAGCAGCTTGATAAACCGGCTTGACTTGTCCCCAACAATCTTCCATGTAGTATATAGGACACTCTTCCAATGTATCAAGTTCGTAGGCAATACTAGTGTCTATTTCCTCCTCACAGCCATCTGGATAAGCATTTGATGGCTTGCAACCCACTTGGTTCATAGGGGCGACTCTTGGATGCGGGGGCTGCGGTCCTAGCACAGGAGGTGGTAACGGTGTAGCTTGTACAAAATTTTGAGATCTAGGGACCATGTGTTGCGGTAGTTGCTCAACAGGTGGAGAAGGCATCAATACACGAGCTCGAGGTGCATCCGTCCAGGCTACAGGTGGTCTATTTGCCATCATACGTTTGATCATTAAACAATCCTTAGCTTGGTGACCATACCTACCACATGCGTTGCAAGCTCCATTAAATTTTACTCTAAACGTAGGGCACTCACTAGTGCTATGTGGACCTAAGCAAATGGAGCACCATTGTTGCTCCCTCCTTGGATACATGTGACTATTTTGAGGGGGTCGATTATCCTTAAGAGATTCTTGGATTGCCTTGGTGAGGTCTGTCAAGAATGTCTCAAATACCTTTGGCTCATTGGCAATGGGCTTTGCAGTCATGGGTTCATACTCAATGGCTTGTGAGCTAGTGGATCTCGTGTCAGTAGACACCCTCATGCCTGCTATCATCAAGTTGTCCTCTAATTGGATTGCATTGGCAGTGACATCTTCCCAGGTTGCGATACCTCTAATCACTAGTCCATTATAGATTCCTTCATTCCTCAACCCTCGAATGAATCGATCAAGCAGTTGGTTATTGTGAAGCGCTCATTTACAGGGCAACGAGAGTTTAAGTGCTTTAGACGACTAATGAAGTCCCTTACTGACTCTCCTTCCTTACGTTCGGCCTTCTGTAGCTGAGATGCTACACCCCAAAGCACACCTTCTCGTATGTACTCCTTTAGATACAACCTTCGAAGGGTAGGGTAGATAGTTTTCTCGTCCACCCTTAGGGTTCTATACCAATCTCCAGCCTTCCCACTTAATGTCAAGCTTAAGGCATTGCACTTATGTAGTTCGTTACGTTCCCCTAAGGAATCACATACTTGTTCAAACACTTCAATGTGTTTCCTAGCATCTTCATCCCCATTGAATTTTTGCGTGAGTTTGGCAATTTGTACTGCCTTACTTCTAGGCTCTCTATCAGATGCATGACGTATATTTTCCGCGATAGATCGACCTATGGTTTGAGCAAACGCTGCCAAGTCACCTATGTGAGGAGGCAAGGCCGGTGGAGGTACTCTTGGAATCATATGTGGGAGAGGGACGGGTGCCGGTCTTGGCATATGTGTGGATGATGCAGGATATGGAACATAACCGGGCATAGGTCCACTCGGATAAGGGCTAGGGAGCGGCACTCGAGGAGCATAAGCAAGTGGTACAATTGGAGGTGTGGGGGCCATGTGTGCATAAGGGGCTAGAGGCACATATGGTCGAGGCCCCATATTAGGTACTACAACACTAGGTAGTGGCACTGCGCTAACCGTAGATGTCATCGGTACATTCTCTGTTAGGCTTATCCCTGGAGTGAGCACTGTGTTTTCCTTGATAGAGGGTTGAGCCAAGTTAGGGAAGCTAAAGTTTTCGCTCGGAGGCTCAGATTGCATAGAGACCCCAGGTGAAATGACGTAAGATGGGTCCATGGGGCTCATTAGAGGAGTCTCCATTTGTGATAGAGTAGGCTGTTGAGCCTTACTCGTATCCAAAAATCTCATGGGGCCAGTTGAGAGTATATTTACCCCTCGGTTTTGCCTTTCTGATTGAATGATGCCATGGATAACATTACAGATCATTTTCTGTTGATCTTCGATGCTCGTGGCACTAGAGGTGGATTGTACAATCTCTATCCATCCTACATGGTAGGCGTGGCCAGAGTGTAGATCCGTCAACACCTCAGTGTGGAGGTCGTATGTCCAATGATCATTAATGAAAAATCCTTCTAGAGTCGACGTGTTAATGGTTTCTTGTGAGGTAGAAGCAATGTTGCTCCCCGTGGTTTTACTTGTCACCAACGGTACTCTAGAGGGAACTTCTGAAGGAGGCAGCTCAACAGGGCCTTCTTGGTAAGAAATTGGCAGGATATCCACATGGACACTCTTTGGGGGTGTGGGGTCCACGTGCGATGTGAAAGGAGAGTCCACTTCCCCACCCCCTTCGTGTGCTTCATTTGCATCAGGTTCCGAGCGAGTAGCTCTACCTAATGTTTCCATGAAACGGCTAAACATACTAGTACTAGGCTGTGGAGCTTCGGGAGGTGCATGGCCTTCTCTCTCAGTGTTTTGGGTAGGGTATGCTTCCATGATTTCTGAGTCGGAGGAGGAATCACTAGCGGCTATTTTAGGGTCTTGGGTGGTGCTACCTTGTGTCCCCGCTGAGGGTCTAGAGCTTATCGTGGATGGGTAATGGGTGTCCGTATGAACAGAGGCACCCTCAATATGCTCGTGTTCTAGCACCCGCCCAGAGCGTAAGTGCATGTGCTTCTGATACCCTAAGGTGTCAAAAAGCTGCTCTAGGAGGCCTTGTGACTAGTTTTTAGCGTGTTTTTTTTTGTTTTTTTGCTAGATTTTTTAGAGCGTGTCGTGGAATGGGCCGTGTGATAGCTCGAAACGAGCGTATCGGTCAGAGGGTCGTGCCGTGCTTTACAGCCCTCCGTTTTGGTCACTCTATGCCCTCGGAATCCCTAAAACTGTCAATTTCCAGTAGGGAACTAGGCCCAAACTAGAAAGTCTAAGGGTGCAAGTGGGAAGAGAAAGGAGGAGAGTGGAGGACTTGTCCCACATGCTCTCATTCTCTCTTGAGGGAGTAGGGTATATATATAAGAGTGAGTCTAGTATATATCATAAGACTGAGGACTGAGGCCTGGGCTTGGGCTTGGGAAAATGATCCCGATCTATCTTTTATACAAACCAACCCGTCCGTTTTAAGAGTCACGTTTTTTATTTTCGAAAAATTTCGCCGCCCGCTCACTTGCGTTTTTAATTTCCGAAATTATTATTTTTTACTTTTTTTTTCAGAATTTTTTTTTCTAGTATGCAGAAAATTGAAAAACGCAGAAATTGCAGAAAATTGCAGATATTGCAGAAATTGCAGAAAAAACGCAGAAATTGCAGAAAATTAAAAAAACGCAGAAATGCAGAAAATTGCAGAAATTGAAAAAGCCGAACTTGAAAATGCAAAAATTGCAGAAATTGAAAAAACGCAGACAATAGCAGAAATTGAAACTTGACAGCAAATGCAGAAAACGCAAAAAACAGAAATCTCCACACTCCTTCCCTGCCTTTCCTATGATAGAAATTGCACCACAAAGAAGCGTAAAGTGCTAACCGAGCTTAGTGTAGGGCATATCCCCGGCAGCGGTGCCAAAAATGTGCGCTCCTTGCCGCACTGTCGAAGCAAGGGACTTGCCAATACACCGTATGCGAGCCACAAACGGCTCCAAGCACACAACAAGCCTAAACTAGCAAGCTCAAGAAAACAAAGGGTGTGTCACTCACCGCTCTACGCTCGCCTTCGTGGTGGATTCCTCGCCGCGATGAAGAAGAAGCTGCAGTCGTGCCGCGCTCAACCGCTTCGCCGCCGTCGTGCCTTCGTAATGCTCGATCGCACACACACTCTCCCTCTCTCTCTCTCACACACACACACACACACAAGGAGGTGAAGAAGAAGAAGATGGAGATGGAGCAAGAGCACTCTTCAATTGCACAAATGAGAGAATGAGTAAAAATTAGGTTTAGTTGGCTTTTATAGGAGCTCACCCCATTCACACTTGGGCGCCCATGCTTAGCCAACTAATCCCTTGAATGTCCAAGTTAAAGTGCGCCTCTCATCGGCGATCACTCTACCTTTCCCTATTGGTCCGACAAGCCCGGTACCTGACTCTACCAAATACATAATACGCATCCATCGTAGGTGATGGGTGTCCGTGAGCCGTGAGGGTTAACAGAAAATAATTAAAATGATGAGATTTTATAGTGTTAATCTTGAGGTGGAATAGTGATTTGTAGGAAGTGGGTACTAGTGCTTGGAAAGTTTTTGAACAAGGGCGCCCGCTTATGGAAGCTGTGAAGGCGCTAGAAAAAAAAAGGAGAAGAAAAATGAGCGCTGGCGCTTAGAGAAACTCCATCAAGGCATCAACATACGAGCGATTGAATTGAATTATCAGGTGTTTACTGATGGTGATTGAATTGAATTATCAATTAAGTCTCTCTCTCTCACTCTTGCACTTCTGCATAGCGTGGGTGCTAGCACTTGGATCAAACCACTCAATGAGTGTGCAAGCGCTAGCGCTTGGCGAGTTAGAGCCCGGAGAGAGATAAAAGGAAAGAAAGATAGGATTGGATTATTGACTTGACAAATGGGCGGAGTCGCATGGAGAAACTCAATAGAGGCCACTACATGCGGCTACTAGTGCTAGGCTTTGAAGGAAGAAGAGAGAGACAGAGAGGAAGCCATTAATACCCACACCTATATAAAGACATAAGTGTTGGTAATAATTTATGCTTTATTCATGGCGGTTTATTTGAATAATTAGGTACAATCTCTCCTTTTGATGAATTTCTCTCTCTCTCTCTCTCTCTCTCTCTCTCTCTCTCTCTCTCTCTCTCTCTCTCTCTCTATGCCATATCTTGAGCGCTATCGCTTGGAACAAATGCCTCAATGACTGTGCAAGAGCTAGCGCTTGGGGAGTTAGAGCCCGGCGAGAGATAAAAAGAGAGAAAGATATCATTGAATAACTCCATCGAATGAGCACTGGTGCTTGGAGAATCTCTATCAAGGCCACTCCTAGCGCTAGGCTTTGAAGGCAAATCAGAACAAGACGAGATAGGAGGCCCTCAATATCCGCATCTATATAAAGTAAGGGTTGGTAATAATGAGTGCTTTTCATAGGCATTTATTCGATTAATTCAAAATTTTGAATACGCTTTCTCTTTCTGGTGAATCTCTCTCTCACTCTCATGCTACGACATATCCTGGGCACTAGCGCTTGGAATGAACATCTCAAAAGCTGTGCGTAGGTGCTAGCGCTTGGGGTGTTAGAGAGCATAGACAAGATAAATAGAGAGAGATAGGATGGAAAGCAGAGAGAGAGAGAGAGAGAGAGAGAGAGAGAGAGAGAGAGAGAGAGAGAGAGAGAGAGAGAGAGAGAGAGAGAGAGAGAGAGAGAGAGAGAGAGAGAGATCTATATGGAGTATAGAGAGGGAGGGAGAGAGAGAAAGAGAGATGGATTTTTGAAGGGGAGTAGGATGTAGATGTAGAGGGTGATGATGATTGTAGTGTAGAGGCTGTAAAGAAGGATGGAGAGAGGGAGAGAGAGAAACATGGATCCGATGGTAGGTAGACAAGGAAGAGAAGATATATCGAAGAGCTTGGTATTTTAAAAAGCAGAGAGAGAGAGAGAGAGAGAGAGAGAGAGAGAGAGAGAGAGAGAGAGAGAGAGAGAGAGAGAGAGAGAGAGAGAGAGAGAGAGAGAGAGAGAGAGAGAGAGAGAGAGAGAGAATTGAATAAGTGAATAAGGATAATTGATTAAGAGAACAAAGAGATAAAAATAAGAATTTTGCTAGAGATGAAAAGGGATAGAGCAAGGGAATGTCAGAGATGGTGTAAGGCTGAGGGGGAGAGAAATAAAGGAAAAAATGTTTTTTTATTTTCTTTGCAGAACGAGCAGAGCATTTGTGCTATACTTTTGAGTTCAGACAAAAGATGTCCAAGATATCTGATGTGGGTGCTTTTGTTGAATTCATTTACAATGGAGAAGCGACTGGTGTAGGTCAGATAGAGAAGAAGAGAAGACTTCAAATTTGGTAAAGCTACATGGAAGTAGATTTCCATATGGTTGCTTTCCCATCCCAATCTTGGAAGTATATGATGGCAAGGATGCTCCTCTACCTCATGTTCCTTCCACAAACGACGAAATGATTACGTTGAAGTGCGCATAAAAAAGTCTTGTAGCATGGGCAAAAGGAGATTCGATAATTTTGGGTTCTCCAAGAAAGAGGTTTCTTTTTGGATTGTAAACTATTACATGTTGTCTCTAAATATGCTTGCTAGGTGGATGATCGATGTGGCAATTTTGCTTTGTAGCGAGTCACTAAGACAGCTAGGAAAGAAATACAAGAACTGTCTCCAATTGATTAGTGTGTCGTCGGGCAAGTCAATGTTGTGCCATCTCCTCCTATTGCGACTATGGAAAAATCTAAAATATCAACCAAAGGAAAAGCAAAAGTGCGTCCAAGAAGAAACATCATCTAGATTTGTTGCTAATGTTGACTACTCCGACAAGGAGATTGATGACAAGGAAATGGAGGCATACATGACGGCTGGGGCTAACACTGGGGGTGTGTTTCCAATAAATGAAGATGTTATACTTTTCCAAGATATGTTGTCAAAGCATCTTGGAAATTTGAAGGTAATGTCAAAGCACTTTAGTTTATGGAGCAAAAAAAAAATTATAAACTTTGAGATTTAACATAATTTGAACAATGTAGGTAGAGCATGAGAGTCCATTGCCTTGGGTTCCTCTTTGCCATCTGGTAAAGCTAGAGAGGGCACGTCAAGTAAGGTTGGACCCAAAGCGTCTGTAACCATTGGCTGATACATTCCTATTGCAGGGATATAATGAGCCCAAGGGATGCTTATTAACGAGGAGTTTGAGGTCGAGATCAAAAACACTTGTTGGGACTATCTTAGTAAAAATTGTTCTACACTTGGGATGGAAACCATAGGCTAGCTTCCTGGATAAGAGTTCTTAAAGAGACTAAGCACTGTTGTAGATGTTGTTGCTTTGCTTGCTTGCTCTTTAATGCTAGATGTGACGCTCCCTTTTGTTCTAGGTGTTGCATACAAAAAAGATGCCGATCTGCATCCCAGGGTTCGTGCGGAACTAGTAACTGTAGGTCCCACAAATGAGGTTGATATGTTGAGCATTTTCATTTGTATTAACAAATACAGTGCATTGAATATATTCACTGTGTCGATGATTTTAGTGTCAAGCTGTCTTACCTACCTCTATTTTCAATCATGTGTAGATTGAACGAGACATGGTACGTGGCTACTTCTTACACCGACATGCTCTGGATGGTGCGAGCAACGGGCCTTGATTCGAAGGAGGCAATCATGAAGAAAATGCCTTGTGTGGTCTACAATTGGATGCAGACAGGCATTTCCAAAAGGGTAGAAAAGAAAGCGTGGTACAAAGTACTTTTCACTATGATGTCACAATTGCTTCATCCAGTAAGTAGCATCATCATTCATGCAATTGTTGATATGGGTAGTTAGACACTATCGCATAATTGAATTAACATACGCAAGAAGTTCATAGGAAAAATATACCCTGGCGCTAAAGAACATTATAGCAAAGAAAGATAGAATGTTGCCTTCAATCTCAATACAAAAAAGCATTCTTTGAAACCGACACGCCTTCCAAAAGATTGACAAAATATGCATTAGCTATTGTTGATCCTGCCTTGGGTGATGATTGGTGGAGGTTCGATGGTTTAACTCTTTATTGAAAAGTGAAAATTTGTTTGGAGTGCGAACAAATGTGGGTTAGTTTTCAATAATCATTTCGATATTTTTGTGTAGATGGAGCATTTTGAGGAAGCGTTAGGCTCGCACAGGTTGGCTCGTATCCAGGAAAACGTAAGTAGTATTATCGTTCTTATGTTTAAATATTTTATGCACAATTTTAATGCTATCTTTGTGTTGTTCAAGAAAGAGAAGTGAAATTTTTGCGAAGGAAGTGATTTGACTTCGCAACGATCCTTGAGACAGAATTATTGCATGTCACGGACTTGTCATTAGTCATATATTTGTCGATTGGTGAGTAGACTACTTGAATGGAGGTTGTGTGTCTCTTAGGCTTGTTTGATCTTTTTGATGGTTTCTGTAGGAAGCGATGACGACCATATATAAATTGTGCACCTTAGGTTAAACTAGACAGAGGATGACTTGAAGAATGATTTACTAGACAATGTGAGGCCGCACATTGTGGAGAAATTCCTCCACCGAAGAGCGTGAAGGGTCTGTTATTGAGTCTGCAGTGAACGCTTTTATTCTTCTTTTGCCTTCAAATACTCCAGTGCACAGGATGCACCTTAATGAGACATTTGAATTTTGTAAACGAAACGGCAGGTAGCAACAAGACGCGACCTCATGAGATGAAGCCAAATGGAAGTGTCCTTGCCGCAACATTGAGAGAGAGAGAGAGAGAGAGAGAGCGGCAGAGATGGCCGACCAGCAGTTTCTGAAGGGTGATTTGCAAAGTGCAACGAACGAGTCCCCTTTCATGCGTGCAGAGTTTGTGTTGAAGGATGATCATAACTGCAATACAGCGGCAGATCGGCAAAACAGACGCGGCCATGGCGGCTCTGACTATGGAGGCAGCAGCGGCGGCGCCAGGCGGGGTGCCTCGCCTGTCCCGCATGTGATCACAAACAGAGAAGATGATGCGCTCTACATCAAGGTCGCCGACTTGCCGGACGAGGTGCGGGAGCAGGTGCATCGGCTGGTCAATGGAGAAGAAGATGACGATGACGACTCTGTTGAGGATGAGAACACAGCCGGCGCTGGAGGCTCTTCCAGCCGGCCACAGCGCCAGCGGCACCAAGTTTTCGGTGAGCCGACCGGCCTCTCTGCCCAGCCGACCATTGACGAGATCCAAATGTGCTTCGCTCAGATCGACCTCGCCATTCTCATGGAGAACAAGCCTCCGTCCGGCCGCCGTAGATTTCAAAGCGCCCATGATCAAAAATCCGCGTCTCGCCCGCCGGCCCGCACCGCATATTCGCCACAGCGGGACAAGGCACCACCAGCCGAGTACGCGCATCGAGTGTGCGCTCGCCGCGCCTTCCGTTCCCCACCGCGCCTCGTCATCCCCAATGGCCCTCTGCTTACCACGTCCGACTCCGACTCTTCCAGCAGCTTCTCGGCGCAGACTCATACCATGGCCCATGCAGACTCTCTATGCGCCCATACAGAAGCAACGAATGTGCAGAGATCTGCTAGCCCTGTCGCTGCCACCATTAATCGTCCACAGATCTCACAAATGCAGCAGCTTCTTATGGAGAGGGCGAACGAACGTCGCAAGAGCGCAGCTGCGGCAGCGCTACGGAAGCCGGTCGGCAATGGCGATGGACCCTTAATGAGCGAGCCTATAATTAGCAGTGCATCAAGCCCAGTATTAGGAAGCCCACTTGGCGCAGCAGCAGCAGTACCATCGCCCTACATGAGTAATATGCAGCAGCTGCTAATGGAGCGAGCGATGGCGCGACGCAGATCAATGCAGGCGAGAGCATCGACAGAAGGAGTCCTCTCTGTCGATGGGGCTCAACCATTGCAGGATTTCGGGTTAGCAGCGGCGCAGGGACTCCGACGCAGCGCGAATGCACTGAGCAAAAGTGGAGATGCGAGGAGGGCGGCCGCGGAAGCCGAAGAAGCAGCGAGTGAAAGCATTCGTGAGGATTTTCTGATGAAGCTGCAGCAGATACAGCAGTTGGCAGCTGCAGCTGGGGCGCCAAGCTGGGGACCTACGCAATCTAATAATGAGGCGCAGAAGGAGAGCAAGCGGGCATACCAGCTGCCTGTATGGACTCATCGCAGCTGCAGTAGCTCCAGCCTCAATGGCGGCTGCGGCAACAACATCAACGGCCTCTCTGCGGATGCCGACTGTGATGTACTGGGCTCGGATGCGAATAATGTTCCTGATTACCCTGATTCCCCCTCTTGACTTCATATTTACTTTGTAAGCCTGATGTCCTTTTGTGCTGCCTTGCGCCACATTCAAGCCCTTGCCACGTACACTCGACGCACGGGCCAGATTCTTCCACGTCTGCTTGAACTTTTGAAACTGCTAGAGATGTTCTCACTTCACTCTTTGCCCCTCCTCCCCCCTCCCCCCTCTCTCTCTCTCTCTCTCCCCGTGTGTGTGTGGTTAGGTAGCATCACTTCCATGATGGAGAGTATCTTTTTCCTACAATGCGTGATGTATCGTTCTCTGTTGTTTTCTCCTTGGCTCCATACTATCCATCTACCTATATTGTTTGCTTCTTGGCTAGTAGGAGTTGAAGAGGTACATTCTTCCGTTTTCTTCTTTTTTTCCCCTTTGCACATTTCTCGTCCTTGTCTGGTATCTTTTGAATCCTCTTCTAGAGGTAAGTGCACTATGATATGAGTATGACGAGGAAGTAGGCCTTTCAACTAGATTTGAAACACAATATGTGAAAGTTGTGCAAGATGTAAACATCACAAAACTGTGTATTGGTGCAGCCTCTATTAAGGTCTGCTTAGTATTTTAAGATTTTTGTTTGCACATGCGAAAGCAATTTTATGGGCTCATTTGAATTTTGTAACTGTTTGAACCACTCTAATGAATGAAAAACGATTCGTAAGTCATCTAATTCTATGGGCTTTGCTGTGATCTTGGCAAAAACGACAATTGGGTCATGCCACATGAATGTAAAATGTGGATGTCTCTCAAAGATTTACTATGAAACCCAATACCTTTTCTCAATGGGCATTGTGGTAGACCACATTGGACGACGTCATGCTTTTCAATTGAGCACTATCCAATGTTCGTAGGATCATGTGGCTGGTTTGCGTTCACTGTGCTCTTCAGCTCTATGGTCCTGCAAGGGCTTTTGTGGTCATAATGTAATCTAGACACCAAACTTGAGCTGCATTTCAGGAAAGACTTCAACTTGCTTTAAGGCCTTAAAGTGATTATCTTGATTATGTGCTTCTCATTTCCAGAAGGTCAATCAAAATTGAGCCCTGATTTAAAGTGTGAGTGAAAACATTTGAGAGCCACATTTTGTGTCCTCTTACAAGACTACGTATCGTAGCCAAGAGGAGTCCTTGATGAGCTCCAAATTCATAGCTTTGTCAAGGAGCCTTTTGTGAATGTAAAGAGGGTACAACAGGCATTAGATTTTTTGCACCGTCTCATGATGGATATCGGTCGCACGTTACGTCATGGTCGTCATTTTGAAGACAATGAGGTATACACTCAAAGAATGCTTTGAAGGGCACTGAGTATTGTCATGAGCGTGGCCTACTCGCTAACATTACTTCAAAAGAAGGCATGATAACTATTGTGCATGACTCATTGATACACATATTAGGAAAGGTTGTCTTTGAGACTTGGGGGTGGGGGGTGGGTGTCACTACATGTAAAATCTATATATCACGTGCGTTCAAGCATGTAGACGGCTAAGACAGTTTCACTAAGCGGGAACGTTCTCTTCTGAGACGGGCAGTGAATTAGTTAGTAATTACTACGGTAATTACAATGGTAAACCCAAGGTATATAAATAGGGCCCATTACATTGTAATCGGGTTGGCATTTGGGTTAGCACAATCTTGAGCATAGTCGGATTAGCATTTTGGCGGCATTTGTACTTGAGTTGTCAATCATTAGCAGTTGCTGTCGGTTGTACTCTATCTGTAAATCACATCATACTCGTTGTAATCTTTCATCTGTAGTTCCAATCATGGCAGATATTCTAGTTACACTTACTCTGTATTCAATACTCTGAATCTGAATCTGAATATTATTCTCAATACGTAGTCTGGTTCTCATTCCAGTAGATAAATTCTAGTTCAGTTTCTGATTCTCTGTTCAAACGACTGTCTAAACTAATACATCATCAGTAGCTGAAATCTTCTAACACTGGAATTAGCTATCTCAAGAGATCAGCTCCAATTCCATTTTGGCAATCACGGTGGCTCGAGCTAAAGCTCGTTGACTGAAAGACTCTTCTCCCAGTTGGAAGTTTTCAGCAATGGCATCCAAATCGAGTCGTGGCCGGAAATCCACCATCCGTGTTGATCCTATTTTTGAGGAGTCGGGAAGAGAGTCTGACCCTAAGCAAGAGAAGGTGACTGACACTGAGGCTAAGGAGGAGCATAGTCAGGCTGATGAGATGCAGGACTCACAACAGTCTAGTCATTCTCGACGCAGACGGGCAGAAAGGGAAGCACGGAAAGCCAAGAGTTCTCGGTCCCGACCAGGGGTTGAGGGTACCAAGGAAAGTAAAGGCAGTCACTGCACTTCTAGCCGATAGGCCAAAGAGAACATTGATACAGAGACAGAAACAGACATTGATTGGGATGCAGACACTAACAATTGCAAGAAGACTTCCAAGTGCCGTTCTGAATCCAAGAAGAGAAGCGGGAGAATCGGTGGTAATCAAAATGATTATATAGCTTCTCTGAAAATTTCTTTTCCAATATTCAAGGGAGGTAATAAGGATGATCCAGATGTTCACATACAGGCTTTTGAGCAGTATACTGAACTGAAAAATATTGATGAAGATGATTGGGGGGAATACTTTCCGCAAACCTTGAAGGAGGAAGCGAGGAAATGGTATTACCATTACCCCGCCTGTCAGCTCAGATCATACAACAAATTTCTTAAAGCCTTCAGACTGGAGTATTCTGACAACAGAGGTGATGAAGATATCCTCCGTGAACTGGATAAGATCAAGCTGCGGAATCTATCAGCCCGAAGTTATGTGGAAAAAATCAAGGAGCTAACCAGGCAGTTACAGGAAACGCCATCCGAGAAGAGGTTGAGGGCATGGTTTCTGAATGGTTTTAAAAGCAAAAAGCTTAGGGAGCAGGAGGTACCAGTTCCAACCAAGAAATTCAATGATCTGGTACAACGAGCACTGAAGCTGGAACAGCAGGCCAAGAAGGAAAAGAGCCACAAAAAGAGAAGACCTAGTAGCAGTAGCTATGCTATTGAGAGTTCTGATTCTAGTGAGGTGCCCGGCAGCTCTGAAAGCAGCTCTAATGAACGGTCCAAGGAGAAGTCAAAGAAGGGATCTTGGACCAAGAAGATTGAAGAAATGGCTAGTCAGATTGCCGAGATTAGCCACACCAGATAGCCAGTTCGGAAGATGGAGACTTGGTGTTTGAAATGCAAATCCAAGGACCATATCTCCAACGAGTGCCCACAGTGCACTTACTGTAAGGCTTTTGGTCATTTATGGAACAATTGTGGTATCAAGATTCATCACTTTAAGAAGGGCAAAGACCTGTCAGTGGTAGCCTATACTGAACTAGTGAAAGTAGAACCCGCCAAAGTATCTCAAGAGGAGAGACCAGGTACCAGTAATACTGCAATTCCAAACGGGTATGGGCCGAGGCAGAGGACGTGGCAACTTCCAGAGTTGGAGTATGAATTGCTATACTTGTGGGAAGTACGGCCATTTCGCAGCCCAATGCCCAGACGCACCTGCAACTACTGCTACTGAGGCTAAGGCACCATAGCCAATCCCAGTACGGGTAGTCACAAGAAGCAAGGGCGTAGTAATTGAAGAAATTCCAGATACTTCAAAGACACCAGTCACTACTAACAGTAGCAAGTGGGCTCAACAAAGAGAAATTTGGAGGGCCAAGGGTAAAGAGAAGGTGGTAGATGTGTTAAGTATGGAGCCTGATTTACCCTTGTAATTTTCTGTGGTAAAAGCGCACATTTGTAAGGCCCCCATTATGAGGAGAAGCCATCGTGCGTGAAGGAAAATCACTCACTGGAAACCAAAATTTTAACGGACAAGAATCAGGGGCAACTTTAGATCACCGGAATATTCCTTTTCGCCGGAATATTATGGCCGGACGACGGCCGGAAAGTGGTCGAAAAACAACCGGTCGGTTGGTCGGTGGCCGGTAGTCAATGGCCAGTGGCCGGTGGTCAGAAGTCAATGGCCGGTGGCCGGTGGCCGAATTCAAAAGCGGACTTGTCTTCTCAAGGGCGGCCACACATGGGCGGATTGGAGGGTCCGATTTAGACTTATTCGCACAAGGGCGGCTACACATGGCTGCCTCTCATAAGAGAGGGCAGCCCTTTTGGCCTATAAAAGGAGGTCATTTCTACACACATTTCATAGTGTGTGAAGTTGATGCAACAAGGTGAGTGTGAGGTGGTGAGAGTGAAGCAAGGCGGGAGCTCCATTAAGGGTATAATCCCTTTGTAAACTACTTCTTGTTTTGAAGTACTAAAGCCATTGAGTGGCTGCTTTCCCGTGGACGTAGCCCACATTGGGTGAACCACGTATATCATGTGTACTCTCTCTCTCTCTCTCTCTCTCTACTCTATAATCTCATGTATGTAAATCTGTATCTCTCCATTAAGTAATCTACTCAATTATCTATTTAGCTACGTCTTATTTCCTAACAAGATGAATGGCAAGAGCAGAGAGAACTAGCGGCTAAAATCACGGAGGATTTAGCCAAAAATCTGCCAGAGCAGCTAGAAAGTTCTGAAGCCCCAATCATTCAGAAGATACCAGCCCAATCAACTAAGAAAGATCAGTCAATACCGGGCATACCTGAGACCATGCTGGCTGCGGTACAAGCAATGGTGAACTGAGAGTTGATGGAAGGATTGGAAGCACTACAAGAGAGGAATGGCAGTGTAAACATACAACCAGCTCTTCGAGCTCTGACAACCAGTCTGACCAAGAGAGAGAAGAAATCCATGTTAAAATTTGTGATAGAATTCATAAGTTAACTGTGGAGCTGGAAGATATCAGAAAAACTTTACCTGAAGTGGCAAAGTTCATCAGACAACGCAAAAAAGCTGAAGTGGAGGCCCGAACCATGGACCTGACGACCGTTCGAGATGATGAAGTTCCGCTCATTCTGGTGGACTACAAGGTTATGAAGCAATGGGAACCTCTTTCAAGAGTTATCTTGGATGGAGGGCATCACGAGTCTAAAGCCAACACCATTTAAAGTGCGAATGGCAGATCACAGAGTGGTACAAGCTACGGGTATGATTGAAAATATGTAGATAATAGTAGGCAGGGAAAAATCTAAAACCAGCTTCTTAGTTCTGGATGTGCAAGGGGCATATGGGATGCTGCTAGGGCGCCCTTGGTTGAGAACAACACATGCTGTTCATGACTATGCAAATCAAACCTTAACCATAGAAGGGGCCAGCGGCAGAATTCAGATCCAGACGAACAATACTAGGAGGTGGAGAAAAGAGATGAGGCCGAAGGAGTTATGCCAGAAGTACATGGCCAAGAAGATCGAACGAATGTTAGTAGCCCTGAACATATTTCCTTTAGCAGAGATTGACTTGAATGCAGTTTTATTGAATAAAGAGCAGGCTGACAAGCAAAAAAAAGCAATTCCCAGATCAGTTTATTAAAATCAACACAGGGGAAAGATCAGTTCAGTTAACTGGGAGGTTGGTGGAATCGGCTGATACTGGTATGGTAGAGGAGCCAGTACATTCTGAAGAACACACAGTGGATCAGAATGCTGATTCAGAACTAAATGGGCCATCCTGGGATTATGTTGAGGAATCGACCAAACGTAAAGGAGGCGGGCCTAATTGGTTGCTTCCAGACGACCAAGAAGTGGAAGAATGGAACCTAGGCTCGGAGGATAGTCCTAGGATGATCAAGGTCAACAATCATCTCGACCCGGTAATGAAGGAAAAGGCACGCAAGATGTTCCAGAACTACAAAGACGTATTTGCTTGAGAACACACAGACCTGAAGGGGGTGGATCCTGAAGTATGTCAGCAACGGATACCGTTGAAGCCAAATGCTAGGCCAGTATGACTGCAAAGATACCGAATGAACCCCAACTATGCTAAGAAGGTCAAAGAGGATATTGATAATCTTCTCAAGGCTGGATTCATCACAGAGGTGGCTAGTAGCGATGGGCTATTTCCCATAGTCGTATTTCCTTAGAAAAACGGGAAATAGAGAGTTTTTGTTGACTATAGGAAACTCAACGCCCAAGTTATCAAAGATCCATTTTCATTGCCTTTTACTGACATGTTGCTTGATGAGATCGCAGGATATGAAATATATAGCTTTATGGATGGTTACAGTGGCTATAACCAGTTACAGATTGCTCCTGAAGATAGAGCGAAGACCACTTTCATCACCGAGTGGGGAGCTTTCATGTATTTGGTGATGCCTTTCGGCCTGTGCAATGCACCAGCTACCTTTTAGTGGTGTATGATGGAAATGTTTAATGAATTCCTTAATTGATTCCTCGCTATTTTTATGGATGACTTTATTGTATATTCAAATGAGGAACAACACCTACTATTCCTAGAAATGGTTTTCAAACGCTGCCAGGAGAAGCGAATTTGTTTGAATCCATTTAAATCCGTTTTCCTAATCTGGAAGGGATAGTTACTGGGACATGTAGTTTCCCGAAATGGAATAGAAATGGCCAACGATAAAATTCAGTGTGTTCAGCAAGCTAAAGCACCCAGAAATGCCTCAGAGTTGAGCTCTTTCCTGGGTTATGTTAACTTCTATAGAAGGTTTGTACATAAGTTTTCTTCTCAAGCTTTACCATTATATGAACTCACAAAGAAGACGAGTAAGTCCAATTGGACTGCTGAATGTGAGGAGAGCTTCCAGAATCTGAAAAAGGCCATTATCAGTAAACCAGTCCTTAGGCAACCAAACTGGGATGTTATTTTCCATGTACATGTGGACGCTTCGGGATTGTCAATGGGGGCGATATTGGCTCAGCCAGATGGAAGGACTGATTATCCTGTTTATTTTGTCAGTCGCAGATTTAGTTACGCTGAACAAGGATATGCAACTACTGAGCGAGAAGCCTTTGGAGTGGTTTTTAGTGCTACAAAGTTCATGCACCTGTTGGGAAAGTTGTTCCATTTTTATGTGGACCATCATGCTCTTTTGTTCCTGATTACTAAAGTCATTATTCAAGGTAGGCTGAGACGGTGGATGATGTTCCTAATGGAGTTTGAATTCAGAATTTTTTGATAAGCCTGGCAAGAATCACTACGGAGCTGATTTTCTGTCAAGAAGTACGGAAGGTTATTCAGAATTACCCTTGAGGGATGAAACAATGGACGCTGACTTATTCCAGCTAGAGGCAGGAGAATGAGTTGATCCTGAATGATATGATGTTTATGAGTTTCTTTCTCAAGGTTCTTTTCTAGAGGACTGGAAGCAGAACCAGAAGAAATCTTTGGTCATCAAAAGCTTGAAGTTTACTATCATTGGAGGGTCACTCTGTCGATTAGGTGTTGATCGTATATTTCGACGTTGTGTGCCTATGGAAGGAAGAATGCAAGTTATGTTAGAAGCACATAATGGCGAATCTGGTAGACATTTTTCCAATGAAGTAACCTACCAGAAGATTTTGCAAGCTGGTCTGTGGTGGAAAACACTAATTGCTGATGTTAGAAGTTTTTGTAAAACTTGTGATATATGCCAAAGAATGGGTCGACCAACAACTGCAGATATGACTCCTTTAACGCCAATACAAACACTGGGTGTGTTCATGAAATGGGGATTAGATTTTATGGGACCTTTTAAGAAGGTTACTCCCAAGAAGAACAAGTACATTGTAATAGGACTAATGTTTGAACTTCTTAAAGTCGAAAAGAATGTAGTAGGGCATATCTTACGTTTAGCACGATTTGAAAGATTATTGAATAGTCTATTAAATAGAGCTTATATGAATGAGTTTGAGATATTAAGAGAGAACTTATATTCTTTTTCTAAATAATACACTAAAGACATATTTGATAAAGATTAATGAATAACAGATAGTCTGTGTATGAACAGTAAAATTGAGATTTTAATTAATATCAGTGTTTTATATTTATGTGTTTTAGTTTAAAATGCATGGGTAGGCTTAAAATAAGTTAAACAAGTAGTGGAGACCCAAAAATAGAGGTTTTATGAATTGCGATCTAAAAGTTTCATTTTCAGCCAAAGAAAGACGTTTTTCGCAATTCTGTCTACGCTGCCTTGTAGACCAGATCTGTTCCCGTCGTTTTGAGTACCTGGATTGCTCTGTTCGGAGTTCGTTTGTAAAAGTTATGATGAAAACAAACAAAAGGCAGCAGCAGTGTAGTATACACAGGGACAGACAGACATAAAACATCATACAGCTCTCCCTGCTATCAACCAAGAAGTGGATTTGTTTCTTCATGGTAGGCTATTGCAATTGAGATTATGAAGATACATAATTATGTTTTTTTACTTTGATTATCATGTTGAATTAGTTGCACGAGTATGTTCTTTTGGCTATTTTGTACGCGATGCAGAAATCAATGTGTGAAACAGGATCTGTGCAAAGTGTCATGATAAAAATCTAACCTTTATGGATTGCTTAGCGATCACGTTCTTATCTTATTCTCACAGGTATACTTGGTGCGAAAATCGAGTTGATTGAACGCCTAAAAAGCGGCTATTTTGAGAAATCGCACGCTTTTCGAGGAAAAAAAAGATAAAAGCACGATGGGTGGTGCGTTTAGGGATCATTCACAGATCTCCTCTTCTGCGAGTGCGAGTGCGAGTGCGAGTGAGACGCTGCATGCAAGCGGATTGAAGCTCGGGGGTGGTCGGGAGGTTTGAGCTCCATACAAAGGAGTGCGCCCATATATTCCATTGCTCCTCTGTTGTATCAAAACTCTGCAAAAATCTATCAATACAAAGATCTATTTCTCTATCTTTTGCTATCTATCTCTATTATTCTGTTCATCATGGCGGCGCTGGGGCACCTGGCGGTGGTGATAGTGGTGATGGTGGGAACGATGGGTGGACGTAGAGGTCGTCAACGCGAAAAAGAAACGATGAGATATAGGAGAAGCGACAACCAAATCATTCTTAACGAAGGCTAAGCTTCAAGAGTTCGATGGCATAAGAAAGATATGCGAAGATTTGGAAGCGTGGATTGAAGAACTCAAAGATTTGGATTATACTTTTAATATCGAGAACACGACCACTAGACTTTCGAATGCTCGAGCAAGGTGACCAATAAGACAATACGTACCAAGATGGCGATGGCTACGATACATGTAAGTCATCTACCCCTTCTTTTTGATGTTTTATGTCTTTGATACGTCCTTTGAAAGCTTTTGTGATTGAATTTATGTGTAAAAGTTGAGATTTAAAATTGAATTTCTTAATCGATTTGGATAGTATTCATTGCTTCTTATCGTCTAAATTGATTGAGAAATTAAACTTAAAATTCAATCGAGAAGTTAAAAGACTTGTGGACTTAACCAGTAGTAATAATAGTTTCACGAAAGAGTTACTAATTTTTTTTTTTTTTTGAAGAGTCGGAAGCATAAAGATGATTTCTATATCATAAACATTGATATGCATGATGTTATCATTGGTATCAATTAAATGATTAAAAATCATGTTTTGATTGATTAATAAGAAAGAAAAATATATCTTTAATCATTTGATGATGATATGTCACACTCTTCGAGGAAAGAAAGAGATTCTAAATCTAGTTTTGGCCATGGAATTGATAAGGTGACTTAGGTAAGAGTGTGAGACGTTTCTTGTGTTTGCTAATGGGATTAAAGAAGAATCTGGGGATAAACAGAAAGAGACAAATCCAGAATTCGTAGAGGATCTCTTACATAAATTTAAGGATGTATTTCCGGACGATCTTCCTGGTATACCTCCGCCTAGAGCGGTAGACCATGCCATAGATCTATATCCAGGAGAAACACCTTATTCAAGGGCTCCATACAGGTTCAATATTGATGAGCTTAAAGAGCTCAAGATACAACTTGATGATATTTTGAAAAAGGGTTTCATTAAACCTAGTGTATCTTCTTGGGGTAGTCCTTTGTTATTCCAAAAGAAAAAGGATGGTACATATAGGTTATGCATTGACTATAGGGGATTAAACAAACAAACCATTAAGAACAAATATCCTCTTCCTCACATAGATGAATTGCTTAGTGATTTGAGTGGTGCCACAATATTTTCAAAGGTTGACCTTCGTTCTGGCTACCATCAAATCCGCATTAAGGCCGAGGACATTCCAAAGACTGCTTTTCGTACACGTTATGGGCGTTATAAATTTACAGCTCTTGCTTTTGGTTTGACTAATGCACCAACAACTTTCATGTGCTTAATGAATAGTATTTTTCACCCGTATCTTGATGACTTCATTCTGGTATTCTTGGATGATATTTTTGTGTATTCTAAGAATGAAGAAGATCATGCATTGCATTTAAAGAAAACATTTGAAGTTTTGCGTGAACATAAATTAAATGCCAAAGCAAGTAAGTGTTCTTTTGCAAATGATCAGATTGTGTATTTGGGAAGAGTGATTTCTAAAGAGGGGATTCACATTGATCTTGATAAAGTCAAGACTATGTCAGTAAGGGATGTAAGAAGCTTTATGGGTCTAGCACAATATGAGAGAGCACACATTAAAGGTTTTTCTAAGATAGCAACTCCTTTGACCGAATTGACCAAGAAAGACAAGGATCTTGTGTGGACTTCTAGCTATGAGACTGCTTTTGAGACCTTGAAGGCTAAAATAGCGAAAAATTGTGTTTTAAAAGTTCCTGAGACGGGCAAACGATTTGTTGTGTCCTGTGACGCTAGTGGTGGACAATTAGGTTTTGTTTTGACACAAGAAGGAAGAGTGGTTACATATGAATCTAGGAAATTAACACGACATGAATTGAACTATGCAACACATGATCTAGAATTGCTTGCTGTTGTTCATGCATTGAAGCATTGGCGTCATCTTTTGCTTGGTGTAAAATTTGAATTGCGTATTGATCATCAAAGCTTGAAGTATATTTTCACTCAGCCATTGTTAAATAATAGGAAAAGAAGATGGATTGAATTGCTGGCTGAGTACGACTTTGATTTGAAGTATTTGTGTGGAAAAGAAAATAAAGTTGCAGATACATTGAGTCGTAGGCCCATGTGTAATTTGTCGACTGTTATGTGGTCTAACTTGATTGATGATGTACATGCTGAAGTTGAAAATGATTCTTTTTATATGCCTACTTTGAAATTCTTGCGTGAAAATATTGGTGAGATGTATGAGAACAGAGATCACTTGTATAAGGAAAATCTGTCTTATTATGACCGCTTGTGTATTCCTGCAAATTCTGCTTTTAAGAGTCAAATTCTGCATGAGTATCATAATTCACCTTTTTCTGGTCATCTTGGATTGAACAAGACATATGAAAAGATTAAAAGCTCATTCTTTTGGCCGCGTATGAAATTGGATGTTAAGAATTATGTACGTGAGTGCTTTCAATGTCAAAAAAATAAGATTGAACATAAGAGGATGCCTGGTGACCTTCAACCCTTAGACATTCCTTTACAGAAGTGGGAGTCTATATCCATGGACTTTATCATTAGACTTCCTACTACTTGTGGAGGGTATGACTCGACCTTTGTGGTGGTAGATAGACTCACAAAACAAGCTCACTTCTTTCCTGTAAAAATAATTGATACTGCATTGACCATTGCACACTTGTTTGTGAAAGAGATATTTCGTTTGCATGGCATGCCCAAGAGCATAGTGTATGACAGAGATTCTAAGTTCACTTATCATTTTTGGAGAGCGACTTTTGACTCTATAGGTACCCAGCTACGCATGTCTAGTGCTTTTCATCCTCAAACAGATGGGGAAACGGAGAGAGTGAATCGTATTTTAGAAGATATGTTACGAATGTATGTCAATGAAAACCAATTTAATTGGAATGAATATTTGCCTTTGGTTGAATTTGCAGACAACAGTTCATATCATTTATCTATTAGGATGACTCTGTTTGAGGCAATGTATGGCTATAACTGTCCCACACCTATTAATTTTTCTTAACTCGAGAAATAAGGTAGAACTGTCATGTGAGATGCTTAAGAAAATGGATACCGAGTTTGCCAAAATTAGGGGGAATATTAGAGAAGCTCAAAAGAGACATAAATTGTATTATGACAAGAAACATCGTGTTGTGGAGTATTAAATTGGTGATATGGTTTTCTTAAAGGTTATTCCTCAGAAGTCTCATTTGGTTCTTAGAAAGGATAGAATATTGTCTCCACGATTTGCTAGGCCATTTAAAATTTTGAAGCGTATTGGTTCATTAGCTTACAATTTGGAATTGCCTTCTCATGTTAAAGTGCATCCTGTATTCCATGTGAGTTTATTGAAAAAGTATATTCCCAATGTGCATCATGTTTTACAGGACAACTCTAAGTTGAAAGATGACAGAACATTGACTGTAGAACCAGACTTAGGGCTAGATAGGTGTGTTAAACATCTGAGAAATAGAGACATTGTGGAAGTTTTGGTTAAATGGCAGAACTATCCAGTAGAGAATGCATCATGGGTTGATCTTAGTGTTTTGCAAAGAGAATTTTCCTCTCTTTCCAACCCTGAGGACAGAGTTAATTTTGATAAGGGGAGAATGTAATAGGACTAATGTTTGAAGTTCTTAAAGTCGAAAAGAATGTAGTAGGACATATCTTACGTTTAGCACGATTTGAAAGATTATTGAATAGTCTATTAAATAGAGCTTATATGAATGAGTTTGAGATATTAAGAGAGAACTTATATTCTTTTTCTAAATAATACACTAAAGACATATTTGATAAAGATTAATGAATAACAGATAGTCTATGTATGAACAGTAAAATTGAGATTTTTATTAATATCAATGTTTTCTATTTATGTGTTTTAGTTTAAAATGCATGGGTAAGCTTAAAATAAGTTGAAGAAGTAGTGGAGACCCAAAAACAGAGGTTTTATGAGTTGCGATCTAAAAGTTTCATTTTCAGCCAAAGAAAGACGTTTTTCGCAATTCTGTCCGCGATGCCTTGTAGACCAGACCTGTTCCCGTCGTTTTGAGTACCTGGATTTCTTTGTTCCGAGTTTTTTTTGTAAAAATTATGATGAAAACAAACAGAAGGCAGCAGCACTGTAGTATACACAGGGACAGACAGACATACAAACATCGTACAACTCTCCCTGCTATCAACCAAGAAGTGGATTTGTTTCTTCATGGTAGGCTATTGCAATTGAGATTATGAAGATACATAATTATGTTTTTTTACTTTGATTATCATGTTAAATTGGTTGCACGAGTATGTTCTTTTGGCTATTTTATATGCGATGCAGAAATCAATGTGTGAAACAGGATCTGTGCAAAGTGTCATGATAAAAATCGCTTAGCGATCACGTTCTTATCTTATTCTCGCAGGTATACTTGGTGCGAAAATCGAGTTGATTGAACGCCTAAAAAGTGGCTATTTTGAGAAATCCCACGCTTTTCGAGGAAAAGAAAGATAAAAGCATGACGGGTGGTGCGTTTGGGGATCGTTCACAGATCTCCTCTTCTGCGAGTGTGAGTGCGATTGAGAGTGAGATGCTGCATGCAAGCGGATTGAAGCTCGGGGGTGGTCGGGAGGTTTGAGATCCATACAAAGGAGTGCGCCCATATATTCCATTGCTCATCTGTTGTATCAAAACTCTGCAAAGATCTATCAATAGAAAGATCTCTTTCTCTATCTTTTGCTATCTATCTCTATTATTCTGTTCTTGTGACATACATAGTAATGGCTACTTGTTATCTCACTAAGTGGGTTGAAGCTAAGGCTCTTCCTGACAACACAACTAAGTCAACTACAAGGTTTCTATTTGAGAATATTGTCTATCAATATGGATGTTCAGTAGAGGTTGTGTCAGACCAAGGAACACATTTTATCAATGACACCATGGAAATTCTATTGGATATGCTTTCAGTCAAGCATCGAAAATCTACTCCTTATAATCCCAGATGCAATGGATAGGCTGAAAGTAGTAACAAGACAATCAAGACTATTCTCACTAAGTTTGTGGAGAAGAAACCAGACCAGTGGGATTTGAAACTCCAGACTACTCTATGGGTGTATAGGACAGCTTACAAGGTCACTAATGGGTTGAAACCATTCAGAATGGTGTATGGCACTGAAGCTGTGGTTCCTATGGAGTTCGTTATCCGAAGTCTGAGAATGGCTATGAAGTATGGCTTAGACTTGAACCACAATCTGAAAAAGCACCTAGATGAACTTATGCACTTAGATGAACTCAAGAAACGGGCTATGCTGGAATAAGAAATTGCTCAACAACAAAGGAATCACTGGCATGATCACCGGATTAAGGTTTGGGAATTTCAGAAAGGAGATTTGATGCTTCTCTATCAGTCTAGATTGGGGCCGAAGAAGCCAAACCTGAAGATTGCCTGGGCAGGACCATTTGAGGTAGACTGGGTCTTCTCCGATGGTACAGTAAGACTGAAAGATTCATCTAGATTATTGTTTCCAGGAGTATATAATGGTGCAAAGATCAAGCTTTACTATTGAGAAGCCAGAGAGTCTGGGCAAGAACAAGGTACTAGGGAATTGGGAATTGCAGATCAAGAGATACCAGAATCGGATATTTTTGGGCTTTTTCATGTGCAACCAGTTCCAATTTCAGAACCAGTACCAGTAGAACCAAACCAGACTGATCTCAGAATCAATACCACTGTGATCAAACCAGACTGGAAACCAGTCCAGTATCAATGGGAATAAACTTTTCAATTTTTAAGCGCCCAACGATCAAATGGAACACTAGTAGTAATCATTTCATGGATGGGTAGAAGTCTTGTCCAATGCATGTCTGCCACGATAGCAACGACACACACAAGTCTAGGAACGGCGAGTGGTGGAGCTTTTATGGCATGAACACGTATAACAGTCAGGAGAGTCGGCATTTTTCCTCACAAATCCCTTGCGTGACGATTTCCTCCCGTTATTCATTTGCCATCGCCAATCTCTGAAGTATCTTCGCTGTAGCCACAGACCTCGTCTTCTGAGGAGACAAATGACTATCGACTAGCTTTGCCAGTGACACCTGGGTACGGCTTTGAAGCATCAAGTAAGTCTTCTTCTCCTTCGCCTGTTTCATCGTCTTCACATTGTATGGGTAGGAAGAAGCGCTCAGACAAGATGCACGAGTCTCTTGAGGAAACCCAAGGCATCGTCACTGCTGCAAAGGCAAGCCTTCCCATCATTCCTTACAACAAGATTCAGCGCTATGTATTCACCGACCAAGCTATGGCTTTGCTGCAATTATGGGATCTACGAATCGTTTTGCAAGACACAAGAATAACTTTCGACGCAGACATCATAAAGCAGGTACTCGATTCTTTTGATGCTAAAGATGGCAGTGCCATAGGGTATGGTAAAAAGGTGTCGCCTACACCGGAAGACATAGCTTTTGCATTTCGGATGCCCAATGAGCCATCTATGGCGACTCCACAACAGATAAGTATAGTCCTAAATGAGGATGAAGCGGCTAAGGGCAAGCACAAGTCCAGTGGTCAAGGGATTTGAGTGGCAGGACTGGAAGCCTCTACTGCTTACAGGTTTGTGGCCGAAGCAGTAAGCCTTAAAAATAATCCAACATATGTATAGGCTGAGAAAGTCTTTGCTATGCTGTTGGCCAAGACATCGGATTCAAAGGTCTCTATCAACCTTTGTCAAATCCTGTCACACAACGTGCTTCAACAAACTGCCAAGTTGAAATCCGAGAGTGTTTTTAAAGCTTGGTATGTTTGGAAATTTTTGTATTGGGCCACTGCTCCAGATGCTCATGGCCAGGTAAAATCGGCTTGGAGTTCTCAGCCAGTTTCAGAACCCAAGAATATTGATCTGTCCTTAGATGACGAAACCATGAACAGTCAGACCACTCCAACTGGTCTAAAAAGGAAAGCCACCGAAGATCAGGCTGGCAGTTCAAAGAAACCAAAAATGACACTGACGAAGAGTAGTGCTTTTTTGAAGCAGATAGAGAGTCAAGTCAAAACTGTGAATACTGAAAAGGCTATAGTGAGCCAAACCGATAAACTACCTGCTCAGAATGTTGCAGTCAACCAGTAGTAGGACATAGTACAGTCACTACTGGTACTGGCAAAGATCAGGCAAAGGCATAGACTTCTGAGAAGGTAGCAGAGCAGTCGGCTGTGGACAAAGACAAAGGACAAGTGGACAAAGGCAAAGGTCCAGCTTCTCCAACTTTACTGGGTGGTGTCTCTATCTCAAATAATGAAGAGGATTTGCACCTGGTAAAGAAGGACAGGTTGCAGCAGATGCAGACCCATCCATTGAAAGGGCGTCTCTTTCTATAGAAAGCTGATTTTGCAGCCTTACCCTATATGGCTCCAGTGATAGTATATGAGCCTACTGATTCTGACCCAACTACAGTAAAGGACGGATGTTTAGTCCTCATCCAGTCTTCCTGGAATACTATTGTCCACTGCATGGGACAAATGCTGGATGCTGCAGGGTCAGAAGATGAACTGAAAAAGGCTAAAGCTGACTTGAAGGAAGCTGAAGACCAGATTCAGAAGCTGAAGACAGCAAGAGATGACCAAAATCTACGCCATCGGCTACTTGAAGCTCATTCAGATAGGGCTATTGAACTATTAAAAAGCAAGTTAGTCTAGGCTGAGTCGGATATGCAAATTGTGAGGAAACAAAGGAATGAAGCGCTAAGAGCAGCAGAACGGATTGAAACAATGTTGAAAATGAAGAAAGTTAACTTCAACTCCTTGTTTATTCGCCATACAGCTCTAAAGGATTCCCTCACTGACATATATATTTATAACAGCCTGGCTGAGATTTTAAATCCAGCAGGCAACGCTGTTTTTGATCTGGAAAATTTGAAGTCTCTGATGGAGACTATGTAGAGTGATTTGCAGGACAAAATGGCTGAGTATAATAATGCTCTGATGAGTCAAGAAATCCTGGATTATATTGAGCAGCAGAACTTCCTGAATGAAGAGGAAGAAGATAAGGAAGAAGAAGAGGATAAGGAAGAAGGAGCTGATAAGGAGAAGGATGACCAAGAAGAAGGTCATACTAATGATGATGAGGATGCCCCACCGCCACCTCCACCTCCAGGACCTAGTACTTGTGGAATAGGGCCAAGTGAAGGAGGTCAGTCACAGCCAAACCAGCTAGGCCAGAATGAAGGGTAGCAGTCGGGTAATCAGCAGTCGGAAGAACAACATCCCAGTCACACTGGGAGTCAGCCAACAAATCAGTCCCAGCTCAGTAGGGAGGTTAAAGGGATAAGCAAAGTTAGAGATGAGGGACCAGCGGCTGATCAACAACATTCCTTACAGCTTATCACCCTGAACAGGCAATTGAGACATGAACAGGCTTCCATAACCAGACAATATTTGGAGGATGATGATCTCCTGTCTGATCTGGAACGATTTCAGAGGCTGTATGTTGGAGCCAGGGAAATGGGGAGCATTGGAAATCAGTGGCTTTTCATAATCAAGAAACTTGCCGTTTATTTGCGCATCCCAGCATAGTCCAGCTGTGCTGGAAAGGGTTCTTGAATGGATAATCACTGCTGAAGAGAGAGTGACCAACCCACATTTGCAAAGAAAGTCTACTGTACATTGTCGCTCTCTTGCTCTTGAATTAGAACTTCTGTTGGGAAACAAACCAACCTACAAATGTATGAAGGATGTTAGGGAACAGTTAAAGGAGGTTTTGGTGCAGATGAAAATTGCTAGAGGAGTCTTAGATCAAAGAGTAAGGGCCATTCTTGAAGATCAGACAACCACTACTAAAGGACCTCAGACTAGAAGTCAATCAGAGAACAGGCAACTGCTCTCCGCAAATTGTTTCAGCTAGTGAGAATAAACAAAAAGATGATGCAGCAAGAGACCCAGGCTGTTCTCAATATTTTAGAATTCGTGCCTGATTCTCCAGTTCTCTTGTATGCCTTCCCAGCAAGAGAGACAGAGCTGCCAAGATTTTTTCCAGCACTTTATCCTCAACATCCAGAACCAATTGATCGCCTTACATACTTCAAGATTATTGATGAGCTCCAGGATTGGTATGAGCGATCGACTGTAGAATGGAAAACTTGGCAAACACTGTTCAATGATGCTCTCAATGATATTCATGAGCTGAAAGAAGAGATGCAAAGGATCAGGATATGTATGGGTCAGTGGAAGATTCAGATGAGAGGCTTGACCAAGATCACTAATCAACTGCTGCAACTTACTGTTGAGTCCTCTAAATTGCCTAAAAAGGATATTGCAGCTAAGGCGGGCCTAGCACCACAGTATAGGGAGATGGCTGAGATTCTTTTTGAATCTCGGGTCAAAACTAATCATCCTCTTCCAAAAGGATGGATCCATACTGCTTCGCATTGTCACAAGATGGCCAGAACCAGGATCACCAAAGGCAGACGCACACTCTATGATCCTGACACCAAAACCTATCATTCCCTCATGCCTTATGAAGTAGAGATGACCACGGAAAGGCGAGATCAGCTTGAGTAGGAGGCCATTTACCGACTCATTCAGAAGGAGAATGCTGGTATTGGGACTTCTCAGACGCCATCTAGGTCAAAGGGCAAACGGAAGCTGGTTCAATTGAAGGATATTGGGTAGTTCCATCTCAAAATTCAGTGGCGATTTTTCTTCCTCAGCTGGAAGGTTGATATCAGTTTGTGTAGACGATGAGAGCTCTACCTTGGCCTTTTCAGCTGCCTCTCACAATCTTTGTATGGACACTCTATCATTGGTCAAGTCCAATCCCAACATTAGAAGCAGACGGTGGATATTTTTCAGCTTCAAATCAGAATCAGACAGGGGAATTTTTTAGAAATTTTGGAATCTTGCCAAAATTCAAGAAAGAAGGGAAGGATGTAGACGACTGAGACAGTTTCACTAAGCGGGAACGTTCTCTTATGAGACGGAGTGAATTATTTAGTAATTAATACGGTAATTACCATGGTAAACCCAAGGTATATAAATAGGGCCCATTACATTGTAATCGGGTTGGAATTTGGGTTAGCACAATCTTGAGCATAGAGGGATTAGCAATTTGGCAGCATTTGTACTTGAGTTGTCAATCATTAGCACTTGCTGTCAGCTATATTCTATCTGTAAATCACATCATACTCACTGTAATCTTTGATTTGTAATTCCAATCACGACAGATATTCCAATTACACCTACTCTGTATTCAGTACTCTGAATCTGAATCTGAATATTATTCTCAGTACGTAGTCTGGTTCTCATTCCAGTAGATAAATTCCAGTTCAGTTTCTGATTCTCTGTTCACTCGACTATCTAAACTAATACATCATCAGTCGCTGAAATCTTCTAACACTAGAATTATCTATCTCAAGAGATCAGCTCCAATTCCAAAGCACTATTTTTAAAACCCCTTGTGAATTCACATGATAGGAGTTATGGAAGGCCAAAAATCATAAAAAATTTTAGCCCCTTTTTTGGGGGAAAGTGCACCCTTTGACCATTCTTATAACTCTCTTACACACCCACTATTTTAGCACACATGGCGTACATCTATTGGTCAAAATGTTAATCACCTCTATAATCTCATGGAAAATAAAGAGGCCCTCGTAGACTCCATCCTCTTCCTAATGGAAAATATCTCATCAACACAAATGAAGTCCTTGACTTCCTCTCATTCCTCATGAATAGCCAACCCCACCATAACTAGTGATCGAGGTTGAAAACCTGATATAAGCATGAAGGGACTAAACCTAGTGGAAACATGCAATGCATCATGATAAGAAAACTCCAAACTAGCGAGATAATATTTCCAATTGGATTGCTTCTCGCTAATTTACGCTCTTAGAATATCCTCCAATAGTACATTAACACTTGCAAGCTGCCCACCATCCATCTCTAGATGATTGGCAGTACTGATGTTGAGTTGTGTTCCCCAAGTATTTACAAACAATCATCTCAAAATGATTGGTTAACATGGTTTCACTATTACTCACAAAATTACAGGGTAATCAATATAATCTATATAGATTGTGAACAACCAACTTGGTTAAAGAGTGGACTTGACTGGAATAAAATTACAATGTTTAGGCTACATATCTAGAAGCACCCATACCAAGCCATCACCTCATATGGTGTATGGTGTTTAGCAGAGCCACAATAAATCCCATAGAGGTACTGCACTTGTGGTGTGAAAATATTCATAAGCTATCCAATTCATGAATTTGTATGCCTCTCCATATATGCCTTTGTTAAACACTAGGGGCCATAACATCTAGCGTGCATGCTTTTAGCAAAAACATATTGGAGCTTGCATTTCCATGACTAATGAATTGTAATTGTCAATGCTTATGGTGGATGTTATGCTCATATGGACATGGAAGATAAGGGAGAAAAGTGTGTAAATAGCTCTACAAAAAGAAACAAAAAACTTCCGACTATATTTACTCAATAGCCTTGCTAAATAGAATGTGAAGAGAAATCACATCTAGGTACAAGCAATGAAACATTTTCATTAACAAAACATAGCCTTGATATATGCATAATAAGTATGCAAAATTGCGACAAAAAAAATCCTTAAAAAATAGCTATCCTTTAATGCCATTTAATAGATTTTGTTACATTAGCAAGTCTTACTAGATATCTAATAATTTCTAGGCACTGAACTTGTTCCTAATACCACATGCTCAAAATGGTCTAACAAACATATTTGACCAACGCTTGGTGACTCTCTCCAGTGATGACACATAATTGAAAAAACAAGAGTAGTGTCAGTTCTAGAGACTCATATTCTCCACACGGATATAAGCATGCATGTTAACGTGTCATTGAAAATGTTGTCTTTGACAATGCTAGTTACTTGTGCTTGTTAGTATATATTGAAAACCAAAGAGCAAGTGCAATTTGAATTTAAGATGTCCATAAAAGATATTATTCATTCTCTCCGTTTTAGGATGTGGCTTGGTTTTTCAGTTACTCAAGATGGCGTGGGATACTGGAGTCTCTCTCTCTCTCTCTCTCTCTCTCTCTCTCTCTCTCTCTCTCTCTTTGTGTGTGTATGTGTGTGTGTGCGCGCAACGCAGGCCTGGCGTAGACTCCCCCCCCCCCCCCCCTTCCCCCTTCTCTCTCTCTCTCTCTCTCTCTCTCTCTCTCTCTCTCTCTCTCTCTCTCTCTCTCTCTCTCTTTGTGTGTCTCTCTCTTTTGTTCCTTGCATCGGGCATCCTACCTCGGAGCTGAGTTGTCAAAGCTGAGCTCTGTCCCTCGCTCCGACAAAGGCCTACATATATGGAGAGCCAATATACAACACTATTGCCACTAGCTCGAATGCTAGAAATGGAGGTTCAATGTAGTATGTTGGTTAGAAAATATTGTGGATAACCCACCCATAGCCCACTCGTTTAGTTGGCCGCATCATTGCATGTTTGGAGCTAGCATGATTGGAATTACAACATCAACTATTGACAACTATTCATTTATGTGATTTCAAGTAAGTAATGTATAATGCACATTTATAGTCCTTAGGAGAAAGAAGAAGGGAGCCATTATAGGCAATGAATTACAAATCCAAGGATTGAGCTCTTTATATTATCAAGAGATATGAGAGAGAAAGTAAGAGTAAAGAGTGAGAGCGCAAATAGATGAAAGCGGAGCAAACACATCATGCCGTCGACGATGAGGAGAAAAAGAATATCTCCTTCGGATTGGGAGAGCTTTCAAGAGTAGGATTGAAGGTTTTAGTACAAAAGCAAAGTGGAAAATCTAGAATCTTGTTGCTCAACATCCGCTTGTTCGGGCAATCCATGATCAATGTTTAGTGGAGGAGACTGCTTTACAAAAGGCTCGGGGGGTGGGTGCAACTATGTAATCATGCTAATGTATAACGTGAGTTCGAAAGGAGGGGTTTTAAAATTTAAAAATTTAGGCAATTTAATAGAGATACAATGAAATAAGGGGTTTTAATATTCAATTTTGAAAAAAAAAACCCTAAAATAAGGGGTCATTTTCTTCATTTATACATGTTAAAAGAGGGATTTTTAAAATACCCCATGAACGCATGTTATATAGGGAGGTGCTGAATGGTGAATCCCTCGAGGAGGCAGAAGGCACACTCGCATTTCACCGAACAAGAAGGATGTTTGTCAAATAAGAGTAGGGAGAAAAATCTACATAAAACACGCTGTGCACCTCCTAGATGAGCCTCAAGTGATCGATCAAATATGCATTAACTTTTGCATTTACTAATACAATCACTGTATTCAATCTCTAATGAATAATAACTTGTATATGCTGATCAATAGCATACCCATCTGTAGATTGATATTAGTAATGCTTCATAAAACACCTTGTGCACCTTCTAGACGAGCCTCAGGTGATTGATCAAATACTTATGCCATAACTAATGCATTCTATATATTGCATCTTTAGTGCATAAAAACTTATATATGCTGATCAATAACATACTCATTAGTAAACTGACAATAGTAACCACACTGTACATACTTGTAAGATTCCCAATTTTTGGGTCTCTTTCAAAAATAAGAAAAATAGCTTTTAATATATTTTTTCTTAAATTTTGGATTTAAGATTCTTGATTGAAAATATTGTAAGGTTCTAAAGTAAAAAGCAAGGTTGTTTCCATGTTCCAATAGGTCAAATGGATATTTGGTTTAGTTATGCAAAAATATGATATTTTTAGTTTTTTCATGCTTTTAGGTGCTTTTTTGCAAAAAGCAGAGTCAGATCCTTAATCTATGTGTTCCAGGGAAGCTATGGTTCAATTTTGTAAAAATCTACTTTTTGAGTGCTTTACACGCTATTTTTAGCTTTTCATGATGTTTAGTGAAAAGTGAGTCCGTTTTCTTATTCTAGTGGACAAGGGGAACCCGTGGTTCAATTTTAGAAAATTTTACCTTTTTTTTTTTGCTTTTTACGCTATTTTTAGGTTTTTGTGTTTTTCAAATTTTTTGAAAAGCAATGTGATTTTTAGGATGACCTAAACATAAAAATATTAATTTTAGTCTCCGTAGGATTTTAAAATGACCACTCGGAGCAAAAACAAGACCAAATGGGATTTTTGTGGGAATTATTGTAATAAAAAGCAGTACTGTAAATATGTCGGGGCAGTATGGGAAAGTCATAATTACGTCGGGACATCATGGGGCGGCATAGTCTAGCCAAGGTTCCAGTAGTTGGCCCGATACTGTTCAATTAGCCAATGTTACTGTAAAAATTGGATGGTACCTGGGAGAGTTGACCACCAAAAGCAAAGGCATGTTTTTAGCAAAGTTCCAACAGCTGTGCAGCTATTCTTGGACCAAAAACTAGCGCTAGATTTTGCCTTGGGACTCACTCCAATCTTGCACAATGCCTATAAAATCACCTACAAGCCTCGGTTTTCAGTGCCGTCTGTTGCCTATATTTATCACAAGGCAATACTTACCTATTATACAGAGTGGTGCAAGATCTTCATCACCATCTCCATAACTTCTTCTCTCTTGTATATGGGAAGAAGAAGAAGAAGAAGAAGAAGAAGAAGAAGAAGAAGAAGAAGAAGGAATATTCTCTCTCTACTTGCTTACTATCCCCTCTCTCGTTTCATGGTGTACGCACTCTCCAGTGGTGAAAACCTCTATGTAGCTCTCATTACCACTCTATTTTGGCAAAGCAAGAAGCCTTTTGACATCCCCTAATCGATTCTAAAGCACGGTGAGAATCTCTAAACTCCATAGCCATCATCATCTCTCTCTCTCTCTCTCTCTCTATGTTTTTTTTCTGAGTAGTCACCCACTAGCTCGATGATTTTTTTTTCACATAGGAGCATATGTATGTATTTACTCAGCACGTATGAAGTTGCCCCATGATTATTTCGTCATGTTTAACACGCTAATTTATGTACACGATGTGTTTATGATCACGTGCATGCATAAAAAACTCTTTTCGTTTCACGTCATAGAATTGGTCTGAACATTGTTTTGGTCATAACTCACAAACCGTTATGAATTAGAGATAAAACACATCATTTAGAACATTTTCTCTCTTTGGCGTTATGCAAAAATCACGCACGAGCTAAGAGACATAGTCAAGAAACAGCTTGCTATCCATTGCACTTAATCAAAATTTCTGACCCATGGCTCCTTGGAGAACCACTATATAGATTCATCAAATGGGAAAACCCACTTAACCAATTGAAAAGCATGATGAAAATTGATTATAAGTGTATTTAGGTCTCCGTGATCACCTTGGTATGCGAGTTATTGATCATTTCATAACCGATTTTACCTACGCGTGTAGGAATGCTACCTAGAGGGAGTACCATATGACGTCAAGAGTTAACCGAGCCGTTTATGTATGATTTATGGTTTTGGTGAGTTGATTTAAATTATTAGATTCCCATAAACGTATGTGAGGGTATATGGTTAGTCAACCCGAACTGCATAGGCAGATATGACTAAACTGGGTTTCTTTTTGGGTTACCGTTTGTTGTGTGAATATCATATGGGTAAAGTGATGGGATAGAGTGCTAGTCTATATTATGGATCTGAGATTGATGCATTGTTTTGAGGTAAAATAATTTCATTTACATGTTATGCATGCTCTCAAAAATGTCAAAAATTTGTTATTTGCATATGTGTGAAGTTATGGTTTATGGTTGATCTAAAGGTCGAAGTTGTTTTGCATCATGTTAATGGTGATGGAATATTATCATATGATTTATGGAACCTTATGGATTGATGTGGATGCCTCATATGCATGGTTATGATTGCTTTCCACCTTTCTAGGTTAGAACTAGTAAAGTGCACATATGATGCATCAACTTTGCAACTTTGCATGGTTGGATGTTGTCAAAATTGGATTCTTATATCATATTGAGTTGCTGGTCAGACTTATTTTATGCATGATAAGCTTGTCCCAAGAGCTATGTGTGTGGACTTCGATTTACTATAGTGGTTATGTCAAACTCCAAGTGCGGGAGTTGGTTCAATATAAATATGATTGGTGGTTAAGGGCTGAGATTCCCTCATGGAAGTCGTTGTGGCTCTTGCTTTTATTTTTTGGATATGGTTATGCTGCCAAAATTTTTGCAGCCATATTATGTTCTAAAGTGGTTATGTAGGATTGGTTGTGACTCACCCAAGTTGGGTGGAATTCTCAACCGTGTGAAGTGAATGGATTATGGTTTATGGTTTTGGGATTAGATCATGAAGTGATCTGGATGGTTTATGGTAGACGTGTAAGGGAAGAGACCTTGTACGATTGTTTGTGCATATGGAAAGTGCTATTGTGATTGGACTCACGTGTTATGTTTCTCATGGAAGCGTCGCTACAAAGACTAGGATCACCTACATCACTTAGCCTTAGATAAAAGGGTCCTTGACTTGGGGCTTTGCTAGATCGGGGGTGTCGCCTGGGTCTTCTTCTTTTTGTTAGGCTCATCTACACGGTTAGCGCGTTGGGGGTTGAATGGCCTACATGGCTAACGCGTCAAGGATTTTGCCTTGGCTTTGCCTAAACACCCGATGCTGGGCATCAAAGAGTCATGGCGCCTAAACTGGTATGGTTGGTGTTGATACCCTACCACCTACTGGTACTTGGGATCCTGTTAGAGCTCAGGTTCATGGAGGGAGGAGAAGTGGCCTCAGCTTATGCCTGGCTCAAGTAAGTTGGAGGTGTTCTGCCTCGCTCTCGGAAAAGTGAAATTCTGTTTGTTCGTAGTAGAGCGAAAGTGGATGGGTGGACCGGTCGATCCCTACATATGGTACGGTGCTCTGCTAGTTATTTTGTTATATTCTTTTTTGATGTTATGGATTTTGTCATTGCATTATTATATGGATTCCTGTTTCATTTATATGGGGCATTTAAAGATTCTTTGTTGTCATTCTCTCATGTCTTTGTGCACTCTATTTCATCCTCCACTATAATTCTCTCTCTTTCTCTCTCTTCGACCAATGCGGTGTATACATATATTCACTCTCCACAATGTTATAATTTTCTTGAGTACACTTTCATTTATAACACCCATTCAGGGGTAGCACTAGTCGCTAGGTGCCTCTAAATGCGGTCCACCTCATGGCCTAAACTCCATGCTTGGTCGGGCACTGAGAGCTCCTTCCCTATGCAAACGCTTTCACAACTTTATGTATATTAAAAATTATATAAAGGTGTAAACTGTATATTTTGTGCATAGACCTCCGGGGAGGTATTTCTCTCACCTGGTATCAGAGTCGATGCTTAAGGTTATGGGGATAGCTTAAAGCCTGATACTAGTCAGGTTAGTTATGCATCATGTACGCATTCATGCATGCTGTGTGGAAAAGGAAATTGTATTCATGGTGCATCTATAAGTCACATTAGTTGGTGGTAGTTTCTTGACTTTTCTTCTTGTATGGAAGTATTTGGTTTGAGTTATGGTAAAGTGGTTGAAGTGTTCAACAATGGCGTTGTAATTTCATTGAATGTTTGTTTTGTAGTAACAAATGGCTCCCAGAGTGACGTCTGAATGCTTTAGTCAGGGGAATGAGGTATTTGCCATAGTGTCCTCAACAATATGGCAACATGGTTATCAAGAGATGAAAGGGAACTCTTTTACTTAGAAATAGGGACCAAAGTCTTCGGCATACGAGGAAGCACAACTTGTTGGAAAGAGTGTTGATTGTAGTTACCTTACCCGTCACCAAGAACACTTCCATCAATTCTTTATCTACATTGATGACAATCCAAGAGACTGGTTTGATAACCTCATGCTACTTTAGCTCAGAATATGGTTAGGCCTACAAGAAATGTTCTACTACTTAGCAATGCGCTCCCAAATTTTAAGGATTGCTGAAGTTTTAAAGAAAGTTTGAAGCTCTTGCAACTATCATAGGGAGAGAAAAACTAGAAGATAACTACACACCACGTTGTCGCATGGGATGTTTAACTACACACCACGTTGTTGCAAGGGATGTTTAAGAGAATACCCTACTATGAGAGTTAAAAGAATATTTGAAGAGTTGGCTCCGAGACACCCATAATATTGTAATGAAATCCTAAAAATTCAAATTTTGATGAATAAAAAAAACATAGACTAAGTTTTGATTCACATGTGTAAGTCTTCTCTCTTTTGTCTTGTTTTTAGATGGATATTCTTAATTTTCTAGATGAACTCCCAAAAGACTTTTCACAAAGGGTCTTTTCCAATTATGCGGTCGGACTCAATATCCATTGGGGAATTGAAGTGGTTTGAGCTTTAAAGGGGACTAGAGTCTACCTTGTTCAGAACGATTACGTAGCATGGGAGTTATATGTTGAAGCCCACCATGAATATCGGACACAAGTGCCTGATAGGTTTTATGACCGATCCATAGCTTTGGGTCAAAGAAAAGATTCAAGAAGGCAACGTCAGAGTACAAGGATATGCTCTTTCCCTTAACCTGTGTTCGCTTTGGGCCATACCAAGTCGAGAGTTATTCTTAGCAAGAAGGACCTCATACTAAACCAAAGATATAGATTTTGTGAAAAGGTCATGATTAGAGTATGGAAGAAGTCAAATGGTGGCAAACGATTCTATTATGTACCACAGGATTGGTTTAGTAGAATCTATGGGCCTATTCTCAAATACAATCTTCATAATGTCACTATTCTCTTTGATGACTACGAAAAGCCACGTGCAATAGTGAATTTGCCCAAGCACAACCAATGGCAGTAAACTCGAGTATATATTTCTACAAAGATGATGTAAATGAATGGCATGCTCATGTAAATTGATTTAATGGAATACCACCCATAGATGTATCATGAGGAGAGGAATGGTACAAAAAGGGAGACGTGAATTTAAATGCATGAGTTGAAGTTCTAAAGTTTGAAACTCGAGATGTGAAAAGATAGGGACAAAATATCGATTGCAGGAACCAAGAATTGGTTCATAGAACCCTTTCATATTCAAGTATCTTGCTAGAGACACTATGTATCTTTTTGGGTTTCCATGATTATAAATATTTGATTTTGATATTACTGATATTGTTTTGAGGTCATAATAATTGAGTTTGAATCTTGATTTTATCATTTTAACTAATTTGAGTGATGGGGTGTGTGTGTAGATGACTGACATCTTACCTTGAGGAATGTAGATGGATATACTCTCCCGCCTTATGGTGGAGGAGTATCTTCAAACAGGAGTGGAAGTGCAGCAGCTTGTCCAATCCACGCATAATGGGAAAGAGAAGATAATGTCCATGGATTGTGTTGTACCTAATACATTTGAAGCTTGGTACCTATAGGAAACCCCGAGTTTATACCACTTGAACATAAACCCTCGCCCGTTGGGAGTATCGAATGGATACTTAAGAGGTCAAGATAGCTCGATTTGTGTCAGGGTTACATAATCCTATGAAGACTAGACTCCAGATCCTTCATCTTACCAACTTTGCAGATGTCCTTGATGTAGGCAAACCCATTGAAATAGAGTTATCCACACTACTGGAAAGAGGAAACCAGAACCTGCTCCTGTTTGTGAGACTAAAAGACCTCATCCCAAGGAGGAACAAAGGTATGGAAATACAAAACAAAGAAGAGAGAACTCATTACGTATGAAGGAGAGACATGATCATTTCTACTACACTTGCCTTAATCCTGGTCATCAATCCAGAGATTGTCCATTTAATAATTCAAGCTTCATAGGATTAGTGGACAATTATGAACCTAGAAACTTCAACCCAAATTGGAATTTTGGAAATTTTAGACATAGACCGTCTACAATTCAGAGGAACTTCAATCAGCGCAGAACCTTAACCAAAACCAGAGACAACCTCAAAACCAAGGGAGCTTTAGACCAGGCAATTCACCTTTTGTCCGGAATGGTCTGCTTGCTTACAATAACAACAATGGAAATGTTAATCGTCAACCTCGTCCAGAAGGAGGAGGAAATCAAAGACTCAAGGAAGACCTCAAGTTAACAGAGCTGAAGGGACTAGAGGCAAAGGAAATCAGGCTAACGCATATGTTCATGATGCAATTGAACATCAGGGAGTGAATGAACAATTTTTAGTAATTCAAACCCCAATGGAGCATCAAGGTAACCATTTTACCTTATTGATTGATTCAGGGAGTACACATTCTTGCATATCTCCCAAGTGCATTAGAAATCTCATTTTACTTGAACACCCTGATACAGACCTTACAGTGGAATTACGAGTAGAAAGGTGAAATCTTCTACTTTAGTGGGTAACTTGAATTTTGTTTTGGATGTTCACAATACTTTTGCAAACTTCAGAGTCTTACCCATAGGGATATATGATGGAATCCTAGGAATGGATTGGCTTAAAGCCAATGATGCTCACATACATTGTAAAGAAGCTTCATTGAATTTTGAAAATGACCAAAACTCTAGGGTTACAGTTACTTGGAGAAGGGGAAAGACTAAGCTCATACTACTGAACTTTACCAAATTTATGAAGAGTTATAGGAAAAATGAAAGGATTTATGCAGTAAAGCTTAACCCTAAGGAGAAGAAGTTAGATTCACCTAAATCCGAATGGATAATACAATTTGATAATGTATTTCTCAAAGAACTTTCACACTTACCGCCCAAGCGTGATGTTGATCACGCAATAAAGGCTCCAGGGATTTAATATTTATGTGATCACTAAAAAATTATGCATTCCCATTTCATTTATGGAGCATCAATAGGTTGAAGCTTACCGGGGTACCGAGTTTGTTCATCTTTAATATGTTGACATGTTAAACATCTTGTAACATAGTTCAATACATCACGTTTTAGTCATGGCCAAAAGAAACTCCTGCTTATAGTAGAGTAAGTCTTAAAGTATCCTAGATGTCCTACTATAGGTATATCATGAGCTTCTTGTAATATCTGAAGTTTGATTGCACCTTGATTTGGAATACAAAGATGGTTACTGAAGTAAAGGTTATTGCCTTCAACGTGGAAGCCTTTGATTTGCCTCTTTTGCTTCTCCATGTAAATTCATAATGTTTAAAACAAGTATTAAATCATGTCTTTGGTATGTCCTCCTCATTGATTTGGATTTGCTAATACCATGACTTAATATCAATTTTTGTGAAGATAGAAGCTCCATGTAATCGGTCAAGCGGCTCATCAATCCTTAGTACTACATTCTTACTCTTGACTATTACCTGGTTCAATCCACAATAATCACTACAATACTCTTTCTGCTTAAGGCATCGACCACAAGATTCTCCTTCCTAGGTTTATACTCGATTCAAAATCATATTTTCAATGTAACAACTCCATCCATCTTCGTTGACGCATATTATGGTCAGGTTGGGTGTAGATCCACTTCAGGCTTTTGTGATTGATATGTACTTTAAATTTCCTTTCAAGAAGATAATGTCACCATACTTTAAGAGCATGCACAACGGCCAATAATTTCAAGTCATGCGTAAGATAATTTAACTCATGTATAGGTAACTTACAAGATTCATAAGCTACTGGTTTTCCATCTTGAGATAGAATGCCACCGACTGCTTGTCCACTTGCATCAATGAGAACAATGAATTTCTTTGAGAAGTCTAAGTGCTGTAGTATTGGAGCATTTACCAAAGCTTTTTTGAGTTTCTCAAAACTAGCTTGAGCATGTTCATTCCAAGTAAACACTTTCGCCTTCTTAAGCGTATTAGTCAGTGTAGATGCAATCTTAGCGTAGCCTTGAATAAATGTACGATACTATCCTCGTAAGCCAAGAAAGCCACGTACTTCTCGTACTGATTTCGGTGTAGGCCAAGATATAACAGCTTTGATCTTACTTGGATCAGTAAAAACACCATCCTTGGACACAATAAATCCCAAATAGTCCACCTTGTCAGTGAAGAAGGTGCATTTGCTACGTTTAGCATAAAGTTGATTTTTACGAAGAAGTTCAAGCACTCTCGCGCATGTTGTTTATTTTCTTCTCTATTTCTTGATTAAACCAAGATATCATCAAAGAAGACCAGAACAAAGTCATCAAGATGATCTTGAAACACATCGATCATGAAACGAATAAAACTTGCAGGAGCATTTGTAAGTTCAAAAGGCACAATTGTAAATTCATAATGTTTAAAACAAGTAGTAAATCATGTCTTTGGTATGTCCTCCTCCTTGATTTGGATTTAGTAATACCATGACTTAATATCAATTTTTGTGAAGATAGAAGCTCCATGTAATCGGTCAAGCAGCTCATCAATCCTTAGTACTACATACTTATTCTTGACTATTACCTGGTTCAATCCATGATAATCAATACAGAGACGTAGAGAACCATCCTTCTTCCGATTAAAGAGAACTGGAGTACTCCATGGAGAAATGCTAGGTCGAATGAAACCTTGTTCAAGAAGTTGAGCTAGTTGCTCCTTGAGTTCCGCAGATTCAAGTATCGACATTTTATATGCTTTATTTAGGGATTTGAAATTCACGTAATGACTCAAAATGACATTAGAGTGAACATGTAGTTGGTAAGGTGAATCTTTTGTTAACGTTGACAAAGTCATGCATTTATACTATCGGATGAAGGGGGAAGAAACCAATTTTGAAAAACTCCAATTTATATGGTCGTTAACGTTAATTAACACTTTGTGATCATGTAAAAATCCATGGATTTTATACAAGACTTCCTGCATCTGTGAGATATGACTCTATTTTTGTGGTTGTTGATATGCTTACAAAAATGAACCATTTATTTCTAGTCAAGACAATTTACGGCTAAGGACATAGCTCAAGTCTTCATAAAAGGTGTCTTCATGTATCATGGTTTACCTCGACGGATAATTTCTGATTGTGATGTGAAGTTCACCTTAAATTTTTGGAAAGCCTTTTTCTCAGCTACAAGAACCCACTTGACCTTTAGTATGGCTTACACCCTCAAAGTGATGGACATACAAAAAGAGCAAATCAAATTGTTAAAGACATGTTAAGAGCTTACTATATGCATGAGCATAGTCAATGGACTAGATATTTATATTTGGTTGAATTTGTGTATAATTTCTCATTCCAACACTCAATTAGGATGTCTCCTTTTTAAGCATTATATGGACAAGAGTGTTTTACTCCGCTCAAATGGACAGACCCTCTCATACGAGTTTAAGCATTCAAAGAAATGTTGGATGAAATGAAACTATAGATCGATCTTATACAGCAGGATATTAAGACTGCTCAAGATAGACAAAAGAGTTATGCTGACCCAAAATGATCTAGCAGACTTTGTGAAGAGGACGATATGGTATTTTTGAGAGTGAAACCCAAATGTAGCTCCTTAGTGGGAAAGTGTAAGAAGCTAAGTGCTAGATATTGTGGACCTTTTGTGATCACAGAGAGGATTAATGATCAAGCTTATAGACTCTTGTTACCACCACATAAAAAAGTACATGATATTTTTTATGTCATCTTACTCAAGAAGTATGCACATGATCCACAACACATTCTTGATGATTCTCTATTACCTACCTCTATCGATGGAACTTTTGATATATCCGGACATGATACTTCAAATAGAACTAAGCCTCTACATAATCAGACCATTATTGAACACATTGTTAAATGGTCAATGTATCCCCAGGAAGATGCCACTTGGGAACGTGATGATGTAATGAGATTGAATTACCTAGATTCATGGCGAGGTGAGGACACCTCAAATTTTTCAAGTGTGGGAGGATGTAAGATCCCCAAATTTTGGGTCTTTTTTAGAAATTAAAAAAATATCTTTCAATATCTATTTTGCCAAACTTTGGATTTCGGATGCTTGATTGACACTATTGTAGAGTTCTAAAATAAAAATCAAGGTCGTTTCCATGTTCTAGTAGGTTAGACGGACGTTTAGTTCAATTTTGGAAAAATAACCTATTTTTAGCTTTTTCATGCTTTTAATGCTTTTAGGCATTTTTTTTGCAAAAAGTAGGGTCGGATCTTTAATCTACCTGTTCCAGGGAAGCTATGGTTCAATTTTGAAAAAATCTGCTTTTCAAGTGCTTTTCACACTATTTTAGCTTTTCATGATTTTTAGTGCTTTTTAGTGAAAAGCGAGTCCGCTTTCTTATCCCAGTGGACAAGGGAAACTCGTGGTTCAATTTTAGAAAATTTTGTTTTTTTCTCTTTTAACGCTACTTTTAGCTTTTCATGCTTTTCGGGGTTTTTGAAAAGCAATGTGCTTTTTAGGATGACCTAAGCATAAAAATATTAATTTTAGTCTCCGTCGGAGTTAAAAATGGGAGAAAAAACAGGACCAAACAAGATTTTTGCGAGAATTATTTTTAAAAAAAGCAGTACTGTAAATACGTCGGGGTAGTACGAGAAAGTCATAATTACGTCGGGACATCACGGGGCAACATAGTCTGCCGAAGGTTCCGTTAGTTGGTCGAGTACTGTTCAATTGGCCAATTTTACTGTAAATATAGGTTGGTAACTGGGAGAGTTGACCACCAAAAGCAAAGGCATGTTTTTAGCAAAGCTCCAAAAGCTGTGCAGCTATTCTTGGACCAAAAACTAGCGCTAGATTTTGCCTTGGGACTCACTCCGGTCTTACACAGTGTCATGAAATCACCTGCAAGTCTCAGTTTTCAGTGCCGTCTGTTGAGTATAATATTGCAAGGCAATACTTACCTATTATGCGGAGTGGTGCAAGCACTTCATCACCATCTCCATAAGCTCTTGTCTCTCGTATACGGGAAGAAGAAGAAGAAAAAGGATATTATCTCTCTACTTGCTTACTATCTCCTCTCTCGTTTCACGGTGTACGCGCTCTCCGGAAGCTCTCCTGGTGAAAACCTCTATGTAGATCTCATCATCGCTCTCTTGCGGCAAAGCAAGAAGCCTTTTGACATCCCCTAATCAATTCTAAAGCACGGTGAGAAGCTCTAAACTCCATAGCCATGATCATCTCTCTCTCTCTGTCTATTGTTTTTCTGAGTGGTCACCCTCTCGATGATTGTTTTTTCACATACGAGCGTATGTATGGATTTACCGAGTACGTATGAATTTTTTGCATGATTATTTCATCATTTTTGATACGCTGATTTATGCACACAATGTGTTTATGATAACGTGTGTGCATAAAAAACGCTTTTTGTTTCACGTCATAGAAGCGATAGTAACACTGTTTTGGTCATAACTCACAAATCGTTATGAATCAGCCCGAACCCTTTAAACCAGAGATAAAACACACACACATCATTTATAACATTTTCTATCTTTGGTGTCTTGCAAAAATCACGCACGATCTAAGCGATATGGTAAAAAAAACAGCTTGCTGTGCACTACACAATAAAAATCTCGGACCCAAGCTCCTTGGAGAACCACTATATAGATTCACCGGATGAGCAAACCCACTTAACCAAGCAATTGAAAATATTGATGAAACTTAATGATAAATTTATTTATGTCTCCGTTATCACCTTGGGTATGCGAGTTATTGATGATTCCATAACTGGTTTTACCTATGCGTGTAGGGGTGCTACCTAGGGGGAGTACCATATGACGTCATGAGTTAATCGAGCTGCTTATGTATGATTTATGGTTTGTTTTGGTGAGTTGATTTCAGTTATTAGACGCCCATAAACTTATGTGAGGGTATATGGTTAGTCAACCCGAACCGCATAGTCATATATGACTAAAGTGGCTTTCTTTTTGGGTTACCGTTTGTTGTGTGAATATCATATGGGTAAAGTGATGTGATAGAGTGCTAGTCTATACTATGGATCTGAGCTTGATGAATTGTTTTGAGGTCAAATACTTTCATTTGCATGCTATGCATGCTCCCAAAAATGTCAAAAAGTTAATTTTTGCATATGTGTGAAGCTATGGTTTATGGTTGATCTAAAGGTCGGATTTGTCTGTGCTATTGTGATTGAACTCACGTGTTATGTTTCTTATAGCAACGTCGCTACAAGATTAGGATCACCTAAAATGCTTAGCCTAAGACAAAAGGGTCATTGACCTAGGGCTTTGCTAGATCAGGGATTTTGCCTATGTCTTCTTCTTTTTGTAAGGCTTATCTAACACTGGGGGTTGAATGACCTACATGGCTAAATCATCGAGGATTTTGCCTTGGCTTTGCCTAAACACCTGGTGCTGGGAATCACAGAGGCGTGGCGTCTAAACTGGTATGGTTGGTGTTGATACCCTACCACCTAATGGTACTTGGGATCCTTTCAGAGCTCGAGTTCATGGAGGGAGGGGAAGTGGCCTCAACTGATGTCTGGCTCAGGTAGGTTGGAGGTGTTTTGGCTCGCTTCGGACGAAGTGAAATTCTCTTTGTCCATAGTAGAGTGGAAATGGATGGGTGCACCGGTCAATCCGTACACAGGATCTGGTTCTCTTCTAGTTATTTTGTCATATTCTTTTTTGATGTTATGGATTTTGTCATTGCATTAATACATGGTTTCCTGTTTCATTTAGATGGGGCATGTAAAGATTCTCTGTTATCATTATCTCAAGTCTCTATGCACTCTATTTCACCCTCCACTATATTCTCTCTCTTTTGGCAATGTGGTGTACACATATATTCACCCTCCACAATGTTCTAATTTTTTTGAGTACGCTTTCATTCATAACACCCATTTAGGGGTAGCACTAGTCACTAGGTGCCTTTGGATGTAGTACAACTCATGGCCTTAACTCCATGCTTGGTTGGGACTACATCCAAACACATTTAACACTTTCGCAACTCTGATGTATATTGAAAATTACATAAAGGTGCAAATTGTATATTTTGTGCATATACCCCCAGGGAGGGGTGTCTCTCAATAAGCTTGTTAAACTGAGAATGCTTGCTAAGACGCTAGGTTAAGACAGTGAGCATGCCATGCGTATGCTAGTTAGCATTCTTAGTAATCTACCTAGCATATAGAGTATGATAGTTAACACAATATGCTATGCTAGTTAACTTACCTAGTATGTTGTTAAGCATGCTGAGTATGTTGTTTAACACAACGTTTATGCTAGCTAGCATTCCTAGTATGATGGCCATGCTGCTCAACATAATGAGTATGGTAGCTAGCATGCCTAGTAATCTACCCAGCATACAAAGTATGATGGTTAACACTTTATGCTAGTTAACATACCTAGTATGCTCACTAGCATTTTGAGTATGCTGTTTAACACAAGGTCTGTACTAGTTAGCATTCCTAGTATCTTGGGTGTGATATTTAGCATAATGAGTATGCTAGTTCATTAAGAAGAGGAGGGGTCTAGGAGTGCCCCTTTATTTGCCACGAGCTTGTGGAGGTGATTAACATTTTGACAAATAGGTGTATATCATGTGTGCAAGAATGGTGGGTGTGTAAGAGATGTGTAAGAGTGGTCAAAGGGGAGTCCTACTGTATGGCGAGCGAATATTTTCGAGCAAGGAGAAAATCGAGCGAGCAATGTGTGTGTGTGTGTGTGTGTGTGTGTGTGTGTGTGTGTGTGAGAGAGAGAGAGAGAGAGAGAGAGAGAGAGAGAGAGTGTTGGATGAGTGGGTACCGCTTGATTTTGAATTTCTACTTTTAAGGATAAGTAAGTGGATACCAAGACTCTCTGCCTCAACAATATTTCTTGCCGACTCTTGCTATTAGCTTTTGATCCTTCTCAAGTAGGCTTCCCACATAATCTTCATAATTTGCGACACCTATATGTAAAGAAATTTATAAGCTCATCTTGCACTTGGATGAAAATGAGAGCCTACATAGAGCATCAATATCAATATAAATAGTTACTGATCTCTATATTCGTTTCAAAAAACCATCAAAATTTAATGTGACATATCAACTGAAAAGTTCATGCATTGCAAAATAAAAGAATTGCAATTTTGGGAACTTTTTTGGGTCAATTATAATGATTGAAATCACCCTCCAATTTTTTCATCCATAATACTAGAGAAGCTTTTTGTAATCATTGTTCACCAAGAAATATAGTCCTATTATTAGCATCCAAGTTATAAAATATGTTTTTGGCCAAGGCTTGCAATGGAGGTTTATACATGAGCTTAAACTCCGATGCTGTTTTAGCATCAATCCATATTGGACTTGATATGACCATCAACTTATCTAAGCCAACATGAAAGTGATCTATTCAATTAAAATACACATTTTTCAGAGCTTAACCCCAAAACATTGTTAGGCATGCAACAACCTACATGCACATATGAATTGCATAACCCCAAAAAAAATCATCTCTTTCTATTACTTGTAGGTATGCGTGTCAACACGGATGGGTACATGCAATGAAAGTGTTGGAATTAGGGTTGCAGAGAAACACACACAGCTTGGAGAAGACGAAGGAAGCTCAAGGCACACAATGGAGAGTGTATTACTTCGTGTGCAATGGAAAGATTGATAGCCCTAGAGTGATGGGCGTATATACAATGCACGGGGGGAAAAACCTCCTAAAGAGGGAAAAAATGCCCCGGAGGTCCTAGTGTGTTCACACACATCACTACCACATGTATATGGTAACAAATCCCCACTGGAGTGATGCGGTGAACGAGAGCTGGCACATGAGTAAAGGGAAGTGCCATGCCCTGAGGACAGGATCAGTCCACAAAGGGGAGTAAGCCCAAAGCTTTGCGGAAAGCTTCAAGCTTCTCACGAGACAATGCCTTTGTGAAAAGATCTGCAAGGTTGTCCTGTGTTGGCACATAAGCCAAGCTGATCTCTCCTGCTGAGAGCCTCTCCCTGACATAGTGGTAATGCACCTCAATGTGCTTTGTGCGAGCATGAAAAACTGGGTTCCTCGCAACTGCCAATGCGCTCTGACTGTCAGTGTAGATAGTGTTGGCAGTGTCCTGTCCAACACCCAAATTAGCCATAAGGCATCTGAGCCATACACACTCAACCGTAGCTGTGAAGACTGCCCTGTACTCAGCGTCACAACTCGAAGTGGCCACAGTAGGTTGCTTCTTGCTCAACCATGATATACATGAACTTCCAAGCATGAAACAAAAACCTGATGTGGACACTCGCGTGTCAAAACAACCAGCCCAATCTGAGTCCGAAAAAGCATGTAATTTTGGCGGCAATGATCTCCCCTTGGGATAAAAAAAGCGAAGATGTAAAGTGCCACTAAGGTAGCGAAAAATCCTCTCGACAGCCTGCCAATGCTTAGACCCTGGGCTATGCATAAATTTGCTGACCTGTGAGACTGCAAAATGAATATCCGGCCTCGTGTTGCATACATAAATGAGGCAGCCAACAACAGTTTGGTAAAGAGTGACATCAGCAGGATCGCCAACATCATGTAGACTCAACTTCAAACCTGTTTCCATGGGAGTGGCAATAGGTTTGCAATCCTCAAGTCCAAACTTACATAGCAATGTCTCTATGTAACTTTTCTGACACAAGGCAATACCACCATCACACTGCTTAAACTGTATACCCAAATAATGATGCAACAACCCCAAATCTTTCATCTTGAAAGTAGCATTCATATCAGCCTTAAATTCAGCAATATATCTCTCATTTGGTCCAGTGATCAGCAAATCATCAACATAAAGAACCACGATGAGAAATACATCACCCTCACGCTTTACATACAATGTGCTTTCTGTTGGACTGTTACGAAAGCCTTGTTTGACCAAATGAGTGTCAGCTTTCTCATACCAAGCACGAGGAGATTGCTTCAACCCATACAAAGCCTTGTTACATTTGCACACTTTGTCCTCTTGTCCTTTTATGACAAAACCGCGAGGCTGCGTTATATAAACTTCCTCAAATATGTCACCATTCAAGAAAGCAGTAACAATGTCTGATTGATGTACATCCCAACCAAAATGAGATGCCAATGCACATAGAAAACGCACAGTAGTCATACGAAAAGTGGGAGCAAAAGTCTCTTCATAATCTATGCCTTTTTGCTATGCATAACCCTTTGCAACAAGTCGAGCCTTATGGCGATCGATCTCACCATCCGGCTTGCGTTTCAACTTGTAAACCCACTTAGTACCAATGGCCTTTTTGCCAGGAGGCAAATCACATAAAGTCCATGTGTCATTTTCTATAAGTGCATCATATTCTGATTGCATGGCAGCCATCCAATTTTCTGAATTCTGTGCTTCATCAAAAGTCAGAGGCTCCTCAACATCATGTAAGCTAGACACAGCCAAAGCATAACAATCTGATGCATAAGATGCATGGCGAGAGCTTGAACGAGTACGACTAGACAAAGGTGCATCCAATTTACTGTCACGCAAAGTGTGCACCAGCCATTTTGGCATACCTCTAGCCTGCTCATTTTCAGCCCTTTCCTCATCAAGTACATCATGTACATATGCATCAGTAATAGGCTGATCTAAAACATTTTCAGAAACCCCCATAGGCTGTACATTTGCCTCATTGGAACTTACATTCGTATTTCCACCACTGAAAAGAGGCAACAAAGTGTCATAAATGTCCTGTGAGCTTACATTACTGTCTCTAGTACATGACAGCAAGGGCTGAACAGAATCTTCCACAAACACTACATCCCGTGAAACCAGAATACATTTTGTTTGCGGATGATACAACCTGTAACCTTTGCTTTCAGCACTATAAAAAACAAAAATACATTTGACAGCCTTATCATCCAAATTTCTGCGCTGCACTTGTGGCACCAAAGCATATGCCAAACAGCCAAAAACACGCATGTGCTCAATAGAAGGCTTTCTATCATGCCATGCTTCATATGGAGTAATAGACTGCAAAGCTTTCGTAGGACACCTGTTAAGTACATAAGTGGCACACATGATGGCCTCAAGCCAAAAAGAATGCGGTAAAGCTTGACTTTTGACCATACATCGTGCCATTTCCGTCAGTGACCTGTTTTTCCTCTCAGCAACACCATTTTGCTGAGGTGTATAAGGCACTGTACATTGGTGTTTTATCCCACGACTAGCCAGAAATGCATTAAATTCATGAGACATATACTCCCCCCCTCGATCGGAACGGAGGGTGCCCATAGTACATTTCGAGACATTTTCAGCCATAGCCAGAAATTGTTTGAAGCACATAAAAACTTCGGACTTTGCTTTAAGCGGAAATACCCATGCATGCCTGGCGTAATCATCAATGAAAGTCACGAAGTACAGGTAATTGCCCAAGGATGGAGTTTGCATGGGCCCACAAACGTCACTATGCACGAGCTGCAACCTGCGGGTTGCCCGAATTGAACCATCCTTTGGAAATTTAGAACGCTGCATCTTACCCAAAGTACAACCTTCACAAACATGTTTGACAGGTGCTTCAAGAGGTGGCAAAGAAGCAACCATATCAGATTTCTGCAAACGCAGCAAACTGGCAAAATTTAGATGACCAAAACGTGCATGCCAAAGTTTTGCATCTGAAATAGCCCTTGAATCTGCAACAGCATTTGCAAAATTTTGTCCACACTTGTCATACAAAGTGAGCTTATACAGCCCATGACACAAAAGGCCAGATGCAACAATTTCATCACCAAAACTGAGATCATGAACTATACATTTGTCATCCACAAATTTGACTACAAGTCCAAGTCTAGCAAGTGCGGATACAGACAAGAGATTCTTCTTGATCCCAGGTACATAAAGTGCATCAACAAGTGTGAAGGAACTGCCATTAGCAGCAGTGAGCACAATCTTTGCAACTCCCTGAACTGGATAAGAGGCGTTGTTGGCACAAGTGAGTGAATTCCCATGAGGGACAGACTCGAGAGAGGTAAACAATTCACGATGTGAGGTAATATGCTTTGTAGAACCACTGTCGAAATACCACACATGTGAATCTGCAGCAACTGACAAGCATGCATCATGGACAGCAGGATTGTAAGTGCACTCTGTGTTAAAAGCCCATTCTGCATCAACATCAACAACATAGTCTCCTTTCACAGAAGACTCAACAATGGTTGCATTTGTAGTGGAACCAGCATTAGCATTGGAACCACCCTCTTTCTTCTTAGCCTCTTTGGCCTTCAACTTAGGACACGACTTGATCAAGTGATCATTGGCTTTACAATAATGGCAACGCATCTTCTTTTTGCCCTTATCACCAGAATTGCCAGACGAAGTGATGCCAGCACAAGCATTAGGAACATAATTTTTGCCACTCGTAGCAGAACCATAAGAAGTGGCTGCATTACTGTTACCACCCTTTCTTTGAGAAGCAATGAAAGCCTGTTCAACTGCACGCTGTCTAGTCCTGTTTTTTCTAGATAGTGACTCTTGCAACAGCAATGTGTATAATGCATCAAACTTGACAACTTCTGGATTTCCTTGGGTCATCAGTCTCCAAGTACTAGCAAAAGTCTGGTAGGAATCTGGTAAGGCATCAAGAACAGCCTGCACAAGGGAACTGTCTGAAATGACTTCACCTGCAGAAATAAGTTGTTCATTAATATCCTTGACACTAGCAAGGAAAGTGTCCATATCATCTTCCTCATGCATAATATTTGACTCCAGCTCTTTACGCAGCAAAGCAATTTTAGCCTCATTGCGGCTTGCATAAAGACCTGCTAGAATATCCCAAGCCTGTTTTGCAGATTTTGCAGAACGGATGTGAGGAACAATGGTGCGCTTCATAGACAACGCAATCAATGCATGAGCCTGCGCATCCTTAACATCCCAACGAGCTTGTTCTGCCATAGGCAAAACAACTCTAACATCTGCAATCCTTGCAGCAAGACCTGCAACATCCTCAACATCGCCTACATCCTCAGAACCAGGACGTACATCAATGCCCTGCACAATGTTCCAGACACCCTTTGACACAAGAACATGTTGCATCATATAAGCCGACATAGGGTAGTTGTCCCCATCCAACCTGTCCTCAACAGCAAACATCTTGAACACATCTGTGTTGTTGTTGTCAGCCATGGTAAATGCTGCACCTGATGTGGAAACTGCCCGAAAATAGGAGAAATGGAGCGGGAACAACCTGTGCTATATAGCACAAACCATAGAAGACTATAAGGCACCTGTTATGCAAAAAACGGCACTGACAAAAATTTTGCACAAAATGACGAAATAGCCTGTGCAGTAGTGCCTGTAGTGGAAACGGAGGCCGAAATGAGCCCAAATCAAAATTCTGAGTAGACCGAGCTCTTTGAGCTCGCCCAAAATTTTAGTCGACCTGCGAACGCTCGCCAAAGCTCACTGAAATCAGAGAAAGTGAGCAGGCGTGTGCTGGAGCAGCTGGCGACTAAGCCCGGGAGGACGTGACCTGCTCTGATACCAATTGTTGGAATTAGGGTTGCAGAGAAACACACACAGCTTGGAGAGGACGAAGGAAGCTCAAGGCACACAATGGAGAGTGTATTACTTCGTGTGCAATGGAAAGATTGATAGCCCTAGAGTGATGGACGTATATACAATGCACGGGGGAAAAAACCTCCTAAAGAGGGAAAAAATGCCCCGGCAGTCCTAGTGTGTTCACACACATCACTACCACATGTATATGGTAACAGAAAGGTGGAAAAAAAGGGAAATCCATAAGCACTACCTTTGGTTTTGGGATGGAGAGGATTTGGCAACATGGATGGCTACATGAAATCCTTTGTGAGAAAGCATGCCATACGAGGTCAGCTTAAGTCATTAAAATTAGGTCTAATTTGTAGATTTTTTGGTCTTTCAATTGATAAATATCCCTGTATTGCTATTTATTTAGTGTAAGTGCTCGCAATGATGCTTGCAATGGTTGTGTCTCTAGCCATCAACTAAGTTGACATTGTGGGGTACAAATAAATTCCTAGTAAGCAAGTACATTAGAATAGCAACAAGACATCTATCATCATTCAAATGATGTGAATGAAAGATTGTGGGTCGTGTCACATATGTCTGCTCCTCGGACATGCCCAATTTTATGTTTGTGCACAACTTGTGGCAAGAAGGTACATTGCAAGAGAAGTTTGTTGTTCAGGGCAACCTCCTCGAGAAGAAAAAGACATTCCTTTTACTAGAGGCAAGAATGACAGTTAAATGTCTTGAACTTTAGATCACGATGAGGCATCATGAACACTTTATAGTCAGATGAGACCTTCATTTTCCTCGGCTCACTGTCTATGCGTGTTAGCTAGGGTGTTCAACTTGCCTTGTAAGAGTACCCACATGTGACAAGAAAGTTATTTGGTACATAATGGAAGTGTTTGTAGCCATCTAAACCGGTGCGAATGGCTACATCCAAGTTTCTAATGGAAATCTTTACCTATGAGTTTCTACAGGTAGCTAGCGGGGTTGTTTCATTTGCCTTGTATGAGCACCACATGTAACAAGGAAATTATTTGGTGCATAATGGAATTGCCTATAGCCATCCTGTTGGCGTGGAATGGAAATCTTTACCCGTCACTCTTGCAAAAATTGGCACGATCGTTCAAAAAATGAAGGGAAAATCACTAAAATGCCTCTCTAATTTGTGGAAAGTCCCAAAATACACCTCAAATTTCAAAAAATTCAAAAATTCCCTTGTATCTATTTTAGTTGGATTGCTCATGATTTCCAAATATTTATTCTTTTTTGACAATGGAGATCCGGTTTTAGTGCTTAGCATGTAATTTGTCACAAAATTACCTCCCAAAAAAAGACAATTATGTCTAAAAATAATGAAGCAATTCATCTCCAAAACCTACATACCTAGCTCAAATTCTAGTTTAAGTATCTTGTATTGATAGACAATCAATCTTCTTATGAAAAGTTACAAATTTTATAATCTTCGGACAAATTTGCTCTCACAACTAGGGGTATTTTTGGAATTTTGGAAAATTTGAAAGGCATTTTAGGAATTTATGACAAAGTACGGGGTACCAACTGGGGAAAATCGGAAAAACGATAGAATCATGCAGGATTTTTTTTGAAGCTGAATGGGAGGTGTCGAAGTTTGCAGACAAAAATCTGAGTGAGGGGGGAGATGCGAGGTGAATTCGGCTGCTCATGCTCCAGCCACATGCTGCAGCTACTCTACATCCTGTTGCGCAGGGAACTGACAGCTATGGAGGCACAGGAGGTTCGTGCTATTTTTAATATGCAGGGGATTGTGCTCAACATTGCAACACCTACTGCATGCTGTGTGGTCTACGAGAACATTGTGAGGTCGTACCATAATTATGTCGCGCGTTCGAACTCCTCATCCGCCTTTTACAGTGAGAGATCTCAACTCAGAACTAGAATCTGAGGAGTATCCGATGAATATAATATCAGTGGAGCCAGTATGTACCATTGTGGCATTGGAAGTTTTTTAAATTTGAAAGGTATTTTGGAAATTTCCACAAATTAAAGGGGTATTTTGGTAATTATCCCAAAAATGAACTGCTTGTAGCCATCCATGCCGGCGTGGATGGCTACAGGTAGTTTCACGTCACTGTTTTTTCTTGCCTAATGCCATGCTACAAACCATGCTAATCAACACCCTTTATGCTAGTTAACATACCTAGTATGCTCACTAGTTTTCTGGGTATGCTATTTAGCACAAGGTTTATGCTAGTTAACAGTCCCAGTTATCTAGGTATGCTGTTTAGCATAGTGAGAATGCTATTTAGCATGCCTAGTAATCTCCTAGCGTACAAAATATGCTATTTAACACACCATGTATGCTAATTAATATCCTAATATTCTTACCGAGTATGATCATTTACACAATCTATATGCTAATCAATAGCCCTTATGCTAGTATGCTCACCAACATGCTGAGTGCTAATTAACACCCTTTATGCTCGTTAGCATGCCTAGTAATCTCTCCGGGCGTCCACTAGGAAATATGTAAGATAGCAGGTGCAAAAAAAATAAGGGATTTATAATTATGTACATATACAAAAAATTGTAATTACATAAAGGGTTTTTTTAATGAGAAAGTTAAAATTTTCATATAGAAGGACTAGTTATTTTACAAAAATGCATACATAAGAGGTACATATAATACTTGAAAATATACAAGTAAGGTATTATTTAAATACCTCTTATTCGCACATATTATATGCCATTTTTACATAGTGGAATCCCAGGAGTAATCTACCTAGCATACAAAGTATGCTAGTTAACACAATATATATGCTAATTAACACCATATGTTTGGGGGGGGGGGGGGGGTCACTTAATAATTATGTGACTATCACGTGTGTGTAGCAGAAGGGGTTATTAAATTCCATTTTTTCTCACAGTTTCACACACAGAAGGATATTGTAAAAGGAAATTGGAAAAAAATTAGATTGAATAAGGAAAAGGGTGTATTTTATGTGTCAAAAATTCACAGACAAGGAGTTTTATAAATAGTCCTTGAAAGCACGCGAAATACACAATATATACAAAGTGACCCCCCCAACACCATATGCTAGTTAACATACCTAGTATACTCACCAGTATGATGCGTATGTTGTTTAACACAATGTCGATGCTAGTTAGTGTTTCTAGAATGCAAACTGGCATGTTGATTATGTTGTTTGACGTAATGAGTATGATAGCTACCTTTTCTACTATGCTAACTAGCATGATGGGTATGCTGGTTAGCATACCTGGTATGCTAATTACCATGCTGAGTACGATCAACTACATAACTGGTATGCTAATCAACAGACCTATTATTCTTGTTATCATTAAATTTGCAAGGCCCTTCGATGGTAGCCACAGAAATAGCCAAGAAGCCAAAGTGTTTACAAAAAATTATTCTCGCTATTCAATAGCCTGGTCCTCTAAGCTGGGAGTAATAAGACAACTTCCTTCAGGGTTCTTGTACACTTTTTACTTGCAATCATAAATGATCAGAGTGTTTTTGGTCCCAAACTGCGTTAAGCCCCTCCAAAAAAAAACTCATGTTCTTGAAGAAAACATGCTTATTACATATCATCCAAGGAACCTTACCACAATGCTCTTGTGCCAAAACACCTTCCATCCTTACCTACTATGGGTTGAATACCTATATCTAATAATGCATTTACTTTACACTGCATGCTGGTTCTTTATATATACACATGGAAAAAAAGACATCCACAAATCTAGAAATTGGTGGATGTCTTTGCGACAAAATACGTACCACTTATCTTGCATACAATAATTTATCATTTCCCCTACATATTTAGGGGGAGCTTCACTATGACTTGACTCTACAACTTTAACCAATAGGCCATTCAAATCAAGAACCAAAGAGCGGTTCTCATCAGCCAATAGCTTGGGCTTGGGTCCAGGGGCCGATACCACTCGATAAAAATAACTTCCCCTAAGGGATGAATAAAACTTAAGTACTCATCATTTTTCCTATGTTGTTTAAGGTAGTAGTCTAGGTGATTCTGAATCTCATCTTTTTCTTTTCTTAGATGTCTCGCCTTGAAGATACTCCTGTTTTGTATCTTTTTCAATGCAATGAAAACATTCATATCATGCAAGGCAATGAATTGCAGTCTCTCTTTCCCAGTGCCACAGTAAAGGCATCAAATGAAGACATCATAGAGGAAAACAAAAAACTAATGATCCATTGCATATAGACATAATTATGCCAACAAGATTTTCTCCATTATTAATAGTCAGAGAGATACATGCCATAAGGTGTGCATCTTGCTAGAAGTACAAAAATTGGGCACAAAAGAGAACATGTTCAACATAGTTTCTTGCATGCGTGTGAGCAAGTTTCTTTGTTTTCACCTTTGTGAGGGCCACTTTTCAAATTCTACTCCACCTCTCTCCTGGTATGCACTTGGTGGCAAGGTTTCAAGAACCGTAAGAGGAGGAAGGACATGATGCATGAAAATCACAAAATAAATCTATGTATTTATCTTGTACATAGCTATGGTTTTGAAACATTTGGATCTTGGAAATGAGGAGAGGTAGGAACAAACCCTATGAAAAGGAAACAAAAAAATCATTGGATGCTAATTCTACCTGACGGTCACTACAAGTGAAGAGTAAAAGTCAATAGTGAAAGGGAGGAGAATCTTATGCATTATTGAAATGGATTCAACAAAATATTATCAAATTCAAGCATAATTCACTTTTGGACACAAGGCTTGCACATGGAGTCTAGAGGGGACCACCTAGAAGGCTTTTGGAAGGGAACAGATGGACACATATTTTTGTGGGAATTTTCTCTATTTTTTTCATTCCAAATCAAAAAAAGTTTGAACAACAAAGTTGAAGACGTTGAGCTGATCTTTTTTTCCCTTATTTTTAAATAATTTTTGCAGCCATGGTTTGGAAGATATGGCCAAAATGGTGGAGCCTATCTGTTCCATGGGAAGAAGTCATGATTATCCAACTCCACATACACAATTTCTTATAGGTTTCTCTCCAATATTGCTGTATTTTCTCTTATTTTATCAAGATTATCTCAAATATTATAAGGAAGTTCTTGGACTCAAGCTATGGAAGGAGGCATGGAGACAAAGCTCGCCATGTTGAAGGCGATTATGAGGAAATTGGTCAATAAGCAGGGCACATGTAGCTCGGTCATTGGGGGAATGCCTCTAGCTGAGGTAACTTTGTAATAACTCCTTTTTCTCATAATCTCTTCCCTAATCACTCTCTTGGCCAATAAAAGCAGGCCTTCTCTTTTGTAAATATGAACACACTACACACTACACACACACGCACACATGCACATACGTGCGCACATACACACACACACACACACTACCCCATATGCACACTATACCATACCCACACACCTACACATACACACCATTGTGCTACATGCTAGTAGCATGAACCCTAATCACATAATCACAACACCATCACCATCACCATCACCATGCACAAAATGAGCACCATATCTCCACACATTTTTAATGAAGGATTGAAGGCATGATTTCAAGAAGAAGAATGATGGCTACACTCATGATATTCCTTGTTAACAACTCCCATCCCTTCATTATGCATCCTACGGTCTTGTCCCTTTCGCATCTTCTTGCCCTATGCTACCTATTGTATTCATTATTTGCAAGCAATCAACACACTCCATCTTGTTGCCATACCTTGTGTTGTTTGGGATATACTTCATTGTGAGTATAGTTTATGCTTGTTCTTTTTGTTTTGCTTATGCTGAGATGTGAGGATTTGTCACCATACATACACACTCTGTCTCCCTCTCATATTCTTATCATCTTTCTACTTGCATCTTAAGGTGTGCAGATTCGCCACCTCTAGTATGAGAAGTGAGCATACTTGTATGTTTTGCTTACCTCATTATCTTCCTTACTACAGGCACGAGTAGCAAGCCCATTCTCACTCACTCATCATTCCTCTCATCTTGTTTTCTAACCACCCCATCCCACACTTGGGCATGGATCTTGAAATTTTTTTTCATGGCATATTTGATTGTGTATATTATGCATCCTAGCCTCATATCTTGCTAGGTGGTGTCCCTATTGTGTATCTCCCATGATGAGGCCATCATATATAGTCTTGGTGTAGAGGACACCCGATCCGTTTTGCAATTCCGCCTCTCATTTGGTGCCCCCACAGGGGAGGGATTTGCAAAGACCGTCAGTCAACAAAGAGTAGCGATGCATGCCATCAATCATGGAAAAGTGGCTACAAATAGTTTTCAAATTGGAAGATTGAAGAAAATGAGAGTATAGAAGCAATTAAGGCCTTCATCGAAGTGCTACTGCTAGGTTGTAGTGTTGTCGATATCCAAGAGGTAAGCTCCCCATCTCACATTGCTTGTGCTAATCGCAAATCAAGAGCATCAGGAGGGAGGGCTATGAAATGTCATCACTGCTGTCAATCAAAGAATTCCGTCAATGAGTGCCAGTAGAGGAGGTAAAGAAAGAACGGTGAATTTTGCTTTTGAGAATTGCATCAGCACTCTCACATTAGTCAGATTTTATGTAGCACCAAGTGTTCTCTCTCCAACAACCAGAGAAGAGTCGTCAACTACATCAACTACACAGTCCAAGCCACAAAGCCTAAAGCATTCGGTGGAAGCAAGTGGGCATATGCTCTCTCTAGACCTAGAGAGTTCAAGGCAGGCACGACCACCCAAGCGTCGCTGCAACATGAAAAATGGAAAGCCGATTCAGGTAGACTCTTCTTGCCCAGTCTATTTTGAACCCAATATGGAGGATTATGTGGACTTCAACAAGAGGCAAATACCTGTGGTGAAGGTGTCACCTTGTCAACACTTAAGGTATGCAACTCTAGTCTTTGAAGCCTTGCCCTACACATAACATGGATAATACCAATAGGCCAAAAGTCTTTCCTTTTTGTTTCTCGCAACACATGCATGTAAACGTGTACATTAATAGAAAAATATTCTACCAGCAAAAGATTGTTTTCCTATTAGGAGCAAGTATGCTTGATGAAATCCTTAGATCCCCACGTCCCATCATCTTGCTCATTCTTGATTACTACCACTCTTTTGATGTGGGCATCTTTATTCTATTCTATCCTTGTGCTCTTCTTAGCTCTTGCTCAAGTTTCCACCCATGTATAAACCTTTATGAATCACTAGGTAATTTTCTAAAAAAAAGTTTGTAATTGTCTGCTCATTGATTTACTACCAGGGCAAGTGTCTCTTTTCCCACATTCAGGGAAAGAAGGGAGAAGATATCATCACCAATTTTTTGGATAACTTTAACATCGCTTGTGTGGTTTCCAATAAGGATGACGACGCCTCACGACTATGAATCTTTCCTCTACTGATGAAAGTAGAGGCCAAGTCTTGGTACAATGATTTTATCCCAAGCTACCAAGGATGCATGGAAATTACCACGTGCTGCATTCGTGAAGAGATTTGGTGGAGGCACAACCTCAGAAAAGTTATGACAGATGTTGATAGAGTTAAAGCAGGGAGGTCTACTAGAGTATGCCATTTACAAATCCAAGTTTGTGAATTTGTGGGAGTGATGGGTTGCCTCATTGGAGGAAGGTGAAGGAGCGCCTAATTTCCTGAAGAAGGACCGTTTCATTGTTGGCCTGTGGTGGCCTCTTGAAGAGAAGGTGAGGGGGAGATTTGCTGCAACGTATGAGTTGACAGTGGAAGTAGCCCATCTTAAAGACAAGAAGCTCCACATGCAATCAAGAGTCAATGAGTCAGAGGAATCAAGCTCAATCCAACTAATCCCAGTAACTGCAACAACCACTAAGAGAATCCAACCACAAGAGGCATCAGAAGAGAAGCAAGACCCATTGAGTCACATCACTACTTAGCTTGAGAATCTATCTTTGCATTTGGTGCAACAAGGACAAGCACACAACCATATTAAAGAGCGAGGGAGAGGACAACAAAGGCAAAACCAAGAATACCACTACTATAATTGTGGGGAATATGGCCATGGCATGTATTACTGCCCACACCCAAAGAGGCAAAATTTCAACAGAGGAGCCAGACAAAATCAGGTTTCACCACCAAGAGAAAAACCACCACCACCAAGGGAAACACAACAAGCACCATCCATGCAAATACTACAACCACCCATTCAACTACATCCACCACAACCTCTCATTCCACCCTAACCCCCAACACCAGTCTAGCACTAGACATTAAGTGTCATTAGTCTTGAAGGTAAGGGAAAGGAAAAAGTGGAGGAGGATATCAAGGGAGTGGTGAAAAGTAAGACCAAGGTTAAAGGAGTAGATTCCATGGGGGTAAAGCGCGCTAGGCATGGTGAATCTTCCCAAAAGAAAGAAAAGATGAAAACTAAAGGGGAATCTAGAAGAAAGTCATCCAAGTCATGATGTAAAATTGACATTGTAGATTTTCCTTTGGGTGAATGTTTTAAACCATATGATTGGTTCAACATGTTTCTATACAGGGCCCAAAAATCACCTGGCCCCAGTTACTCCACCTAGCACTTAGGGTGATAATGGAAAAAGATGGTTAGCACGAGACAACCAAAGCCAAAGATAGTTGGGGCTATCTATAGGATGAATCTAGATGACATACTACTAGTCATGGATGCTCACATCAAAGGCCAACACATCTCCAATATCTACATCAATGGTGGCGCACAAATATGTGTCACGAGTGAAAGAATGATGCACCATTTGGGTTTAGATGTGAGTAGGCCGGCACCGTACCAAGCCAAAAGGGCAAATAATGTAAAAGTTCAATGTGTTGGTGTTATAAATGTATTTAGGATAAAGGTGTCCAACACCGAGGTAGAAGTGGACATTTTTGTCATGCCACACAAGGGGGAGGGCTATCTTATCATTCTAGGGAGGCCTTGGCTTATGTCTATGAGAGATAAGCAAGAGAAATACACCGGCATAATCCAGATGAAATATGCCAAAGGGAAGCCAATACTTTATGACTTGAAGACAGGTTTGCAACACGACATGGAGCCAGAAACCTCTGGGGATGAGTTTTCTAGTAGTGACTCTTCAACCACTTTAGAGGAGGAGTCAAAAGTGATTGAAGAAAGCAATAGTAGCATTGAAGTGATAACGGTCATTCTCAAGGACCCTAAGAGGATGGAGCAACCTGCTGCATCATCATCAAACCAAGGGGAGACACCAGGTATACAACCCCTGGGAAAGCAAGTAAGCTACATCAAATTCTCTATAGTGAGTTGTGTGGGACAAAGCATGAATATTATATTATGATGCTAAGTAATTTTTCCACATTTTTCATTGATGAATATGATAAAATCACTGGCATCACAGTAGTTGAACATCAAATTAAGCTCAAGGAGGGAAGTAAACCTGTATTTGAGAAGCTCAGGCGGCTAGGAGTAATTCAACAAGAGGCCTTTCTCAAAGAGGTAAGGAAACTGCTAGAAGCAGGTTTCATCTATCCTGTTGAAGACTCAGAGTGGGTTTCTCTAGCGTTAGTCACACCAAAGAATAATGGTAAGTGGAGGGTTTGTGTTGATTACAAGACCCTTAATGCAGCCACAAAAAGGGATCATTTTTCTCTTCCTTTTCAAGATAAATTTCTCAATGAGGTAGCAGGATATGAGCACTACACAGTATGCAATGGCTACTTAGGCTACTTCTAATTAGCATCATCTCTGAAGAAGATCAAAAGAAGACAACCTTCATTACACCATGGGCATGTTTTTCTTATAGAGTTATGCCTTACTTCGCACCATTGCAATGGGCAATGACACACTTGGGGTGGTATTGATGCAAAAGGATCCTAAAACTTCTCTCATGCGTCCTATCTACTTATCTGGTCGCATGATGACTCCATCAAAAAAGGGATACACAGAAGTGGAGCACATGATGCTTGCATTAATGTTTGCTATCACCAAATTTTGCTCTTATTTATTGTCTAGACCATTCAGAATCTTAACTATGGAAGAAGTATTTCCTTATGTAATGCAGCACATTGATGTTTCTTCTAGGATTTCCAAATGGCTCACAAGGTTGCAATAGTTTGACTACACAATGCAAGTGGAGAGCTCCACAAGATCCAATCTAGGAGGCATTCTTACTCATTTCCACTATGAAAAGAAGCTAAAAATCAAGACAAGTGACAAGGAAGCAACATCTGTGTTCGAAGTCGTAAGATATAGAGGGCTTACTCTCTTTCCTTTGATGGAGCCTATAAGAGGACAATGGACAAAGGTGCAACCGGCATTTTTGTCTTCAATGAGCAAGGGAAAAATGTATTCTCCATTGGGTATCTCTTAGATTCCCACTCCAAAAATGAGGTAGAATATGCAGCCTTATCTCTTGGATTAGAGTGGTGTGTGACACAAGGTATTCAACAATTAAATGTATTTGGTGATGCCATGCTTTTAATAAAACAAATACAAGGAACTTGGGCTTGTAAAAATCATAGCTTGCTGGGCCATTTTCACGAAGTTAGGAAATTTTAGGGGAGTTTCAAGCTGTACAATTACATCATGTCCCTTGAGAAAAAAATCAAGAAGCACATGCTCTAGCAAGAGAGAATCTACAAGATGTTCCAGTGGTAGATGCTATCAAGATGAAGCTGCCTCTCTTCCAAGGTAGTGATGATATGCCTCACATCATGAGTTTCTTGGAGACAAGAGAGTTTCCTAAAGATCTTACTAAGGGCCAAATTCAGTTTCTTGTGTACAAGGCAACAAAATACCGTCTTATCAATAACGATCTCTACTGCAAGGGTAAGGACCAAATTCTTAGGCGTGTACCTCTCTCTAGAGATATCACCAAAATCATTTCAAGCTGCCATGATGGTGTTTGTGGAGGGCACTTTGCACTTGACATCACCGATAGGAAGGTTCTACAAGACGGGTTTGTGTGGCCTAGTTTACAGAGAGATGTGCATCACAGGTGCAAAACATGCAAAGAGTGTCAAAAGGAAGGGGATAGGAGGCTCACATATGAGCCACAAAGTCCTATTATCTCTTACGAACCATTTGAGAAATGGAGAATTGATGCCATTGGGCCTTTTCGAAGGATCCAATTAGGTAAATTGTATATCCTCATGGGTGTGGACTACATTACCAGGTGGGCTGAAGCAATTGCTACCACCCGCATTACATCTAAGGAAGTGGCCAAGTTTGTATTTGAAAACATTTGTTTCTGTTTTAGCACTCCTCTTGAAATAATTTTTGATAGGGGACCACGTTTAGAGGAGACCTAGTAGGAGAGCTGATGGAGAAGCTGGGTATCTCACGACAACAAAGAACTCCCTACTATCCACAATGCAACAAGTTGGTGGAAAAGGTAAATGGTATGATCTGCAAGATCATCACTAAACATGTAACAATCACAAAAGTGATTCGGACAAGCATCTTATGACTGCACTTTGGGCTTATCGCACTTCATTTTTCACATCCCTTGGGTTCACACCATATCACCTAGTGTATGGTAAGGAGGATATTTTACCCATTGAAGTACAATTGGCTATTCTCAGGGATCTAGCTAGGCAGATGGAACGCCCTAATTCTCATCTTCACAACCACATCCTTGATCTAGAGAGGCTTCAACTAGTCAGAGAAGATGCTATCAACTATTATGCAGCACAGGTAGAGCAAAGTCGACTTACCTTCAACAAGGGACAAAAAAGGGTTAAAGAAAGGTATGTTGGTCCTAAAGTATGATAACAGGTTTGACACTAAGAAGGATGAAAAGTTTTCACCCAGATGGGAGGGGCCATTTGTCATTAGAAAGAGCTATAACAATGGCAATTACCAATTGATGGATGCAGATGGTAGGCTGCACAAAACACGTATCAATGGATTGGTGGTTGAAGCAGTACTTTTTGAGGTTTGATCAAGCACCTATGATGGAAATCCCTAATGAGGGAGACTCCTCCAGCTCAACCGAAGAAGAATCAAGTATAGAGCTAAAGACATAAATGCATCTAGCTTCAAGAGGAGGGCTAATGAGGGCCGATTTTCAAAATTTTCTCCACCTCCCTCTTGGTATGCACTTGGTGGCAAGTTTTCAAGGACCCTAAGAGGAGGAAGGACCTGATGCATGAAAATCACAAAAAAATCTAGGTATCTATTTTGTACATAGCTATGGTTTTGACAAATATGGATCTTGGAAATAAGGAGAGGTAGGAACAAACCCTATGAAATGGAAAAAAAAACACTAGATGCTGATTCTACCCGACGGTCACTAGAGGTGAAGAGTAAAAGTCAATAGTGAAAGGGAGGAAAATCTTATGAAATATTGAGTTGGATTCAAAGAAATATTATCAAATTCAAGCATAATTCACTTGTACACAAGGCTTGCACATGGAGCCAAGAAGGGACCACCTGGATGACTTTTGGAAGGGAAAAGATGGACACATATTTTTGTGGGATATTTCTCTATTTTTTCCATTCAGAATTGGAAACATTTTTGAGCAAAAAAGTTGTAGATGTTGAGATGATATTTTTTTCCCTATTTTTTAAATAATTTTTGCAGCCATGGTTGGAAAGATATGGCCGAAATGATGGAGCATATCTGTCCACATGGGAAGAAGTCATGATTATCCAACTCCACATACACGATTTCTTATGCTTCTATCCATTATTGCCATATTTTCTCTTATTTTATCAAGATTATGTCAAATATTATAAGGAAGCACTTGGACTCAAGCTATGGAAGGAGGCATGGAGACAAAGCTCGCCAGGATGAAGGCGATTAGGAGGAAATTGGTAAATAAGCAGGGCGAGCTCTCTCATGGGGGGAATGCCTCTAACTGAGGTCAAATTATTGTAATAACTCCTTTTTCTCATAATATCTTCCCTAATCACTCTCTTGGCCTATTAAAGCAGGCCTTATCTTTTGTAAATAAGAACACACAACACACTACAAACAGCAGACTATACACTACACTACACACACACACACACACACACACACACACACACACACACACACACACACACACACACACACACACTTCACACACTATCCCCTATGCACGCTAGCCCATACCCACATACCCACACACCTACACATACACACCCTTGTGCTACATGCTAGTAGCATGAACCCTAATAACATAATCACAAAACCATCACCATCACCATGCACAAAATGAGCACCTTGAAGGCATGATTTCAAGAATAAGAATGATGGCTACACTCATGATATTCCTCGCCATGAACTCTCATCCCTCCATTATGCAACCTACGGTCTTGTCCCCTTCTCAACTTCTTATCCTATGCTACCTATTGTATTCATCTTTTTGCAAGAAATCAACACACTCCATCTTGGTGCCCTACCTTGTGTAGTTTGGGATACAATTCTCTATGAGTATGGTTTATTCTTGTTCTTTCCATTTTTCTTATGTTGAGGTGTTCGGATTCGCCACCATACACACACACACACTCTCTCTCTCTTTCATATTCTTATCATCTTTCTACTTGCAGCTTAAAGTGTGTAGATTTTCCACCTCTGGTATGATAAGTGAGCATACTTGCATGTTTCCCTTACCTCATTATCTTCCTTACTACATGCATGAGTAGCAAGACCATTCTCACTCACTCACCATTTCTCTCATCTTGTTTTCCGACCACCCCATCCCACACTCGGGTGTGGATCTTGAAATTTTTTTCCATGGCATGTTTGATTGTGTATATGTATGTGTCCCAGCCACATATCTTGCTAGGTGGTGCCCCTATTGCGTACCTCCCATAATGAGGCCATTGTGCATAGTCTTGGTGTAGAGGCCACTCGGTCTGTTTTGCACTTCCACCTCTCACTTTGGTAAGGTTGATTAAGACATTCTGGCTGCTCTTCAAGGAAACACAACATCCTCTCCAAGATCTTATAGATTTTTTTCCAGGCCACCTTTCCTCTTTGGCTTCACTTTGTTTACAAAACCCATGTGAGGGCTTGTCATCATCGGCTTCTTGCACCTGCTACCCGCTTTTAGTCCTCATAGCTTCGTCTTGCACACTCCTGATTGCTTCCTCTAAAGAACTTATTTCATGATCTCCAATGGGCCTAGGTTTGGCATGACCAATAATGATGAAGTCATCATTGTCATCCATTTCTTTATTATCTACAACACCCCGAAGCAAGTTTGCTTGTTGTGGTGCCACATTTATCCCTTCATGCATTCTTTCCAGCTCATCCGACAATCATCATTATAGGGAATCTCTTCTTCAAATCATTTTCTTGACATGATTCTTTTCATGCACACTTTCCACATCATTGAATGTTGTGTATTCCTTTCAAACATTATTTATCATATGCAAATAGCTAACATAATGGCTAGTACACATATATAGTATTCTAGGTGGTAGTTAACATAATGGCTATGTACACATATATAGTATTCTAGGTAGCATATCATTACAATTGATTGTATACTTATAATGCCAATAAGAAGGCCATGTACTTGGAATGCTAGTTAGCATAACTGGGTATGCAAACTAGCATACTGTATTTGCTAGCCACCATACCGCTATGCTAACTAACATGCAGGTTAAGCTAACTACCAAAAAAAAGAATGCTTTTAGTATCTCACAGTATGCCAACAAACGTACAATATCATGACTAACATAACTGGGTATGCTAACTAGCATAAGTGGGTATGGTAACTAGCATAAATGGGTATGCTAGCTAGCATAAGTGGGTAACTAGCATACAAACTATTCTACCAAGCATACAATAAATAACTAGCATAGTTGGGTATGCTAGCCAACATACCTAGTATGCTAACTGGCATACAGACTATTCTAACAAGTATACATAGAATATCTAGCATAACGCGGTATGCTAGCCAACATACCCAATATGCTAACTAGAATACATACTATGCTGACTAGCATACATAACATAATAAGAATGTATGTTGATTGCTATGTATGTTGACTAGCATACACACTAGAATAGATGATAACAAGCATAATTGTGTATTCTAACTAGCATAGTGTTAAATATGGAGCCGATTCGTACTTTTTTCTATTAAAAACGCGCCCCCATTATGAGGAGAAGCCATCATGTGTGAAGAAAAATCACTCGCCAAAAAACCAAAATTTGCACGGACAATCTCAAGCCTTTGTAGAGAATGAAATACCAAGGTTAAATACCTAAGATCCGACAAAGAGGTGCGTATGGCAGCCAAGCTTTTGAAAGATTTTATGCTAGAAATGGAATTCATAGTGAAAAGAGAACCCCGAGGACACCTCAAAAAAATGGCCTTTCCAAAAGGATGATTAGAACAATCATGAGCAAGCACAAAGCATGTGGCTACATGCCGAATTACAGCTTGAGCTTTGGGCAGAAGCAGTAAGTATGTTTGTGTACTTAATCAACCAATCACCCTCAACAAGATTAGATGGGAAGCTCTAGAAGAGTCATGGGAAGGTAAAACGATGAATTATTCATTTCTCAAAGTGTTTGGGTGTGCGAGGCTTTCATGCACATAGATAGAGGCCTAAGGTCAAAGCTAGATGCAAAGTTAAAAAGTGTTTCTTCATTGGATATGGAGAAGCTGACTTTGGGTATCACCTATGGAATCCTTAAGATGGTAAAATCTTTTGGAGTAGGGATGTAATTTTTAACAAAACAAAATATGTACAAAGATTACTTGGAAAGAAAATAAACAAAAAACAGGTGATGAGTACATGGAGCTTGAGGACAGTGAAGACTCAAGGAGTACAAAGCGTGACAATGTGCAACAACGTCAAAAAAATGAGGAGCCTCAACGTATTCCGCAAAGATCTACAAGAGCACGTAGACCTCTAGAAAGGTTCGTTCCTTCCTTCAACCATCTCCTGATCTCAGATTATAGAGAGACAAAATTATACAAAGAAGCTATGGATCACGAATCCAAAGAAGAATGGATGAAGAGCATGCAATTGGAGATGGACTTATTACATTACAACCAAACATGGGTGTGGGTTGAGTTGCATAAAGGTAAGCAGGCACTGCAAAACAAATGGGTGTATAAATTGAAGGAAGAAGAATGTGGGAAGAAAAGGTATAAGTCCGCTCTTGTAGTAAAAGGGTTTTCTCAAAAGAAAGGTATTGAATTCAATGAGATATTTTCTCTTATTGTAAAAATGAACTCAATTAGGCTTGTCTTAAGACTTGTGGTTGCTCCTGATTTAAATCTTGACCAATGGATGTAAATACGGCTGGCCACTTTAAACTAACCAAGGATATGTGTCCAAAGACAAAAGAGGAGATAGCCTATATGTCTAAAGTTCCATATACTGTAGCGGTAGGTTCTCTTATGTATGCTATGGTCTGAACAAGGCCAAACATTGCACATACAATGAGAGTTGTAAGTAGGTTCATGGACAACCCAAGTAAAAATCACTGGCAAGCTGTGAAGTGGATACTTAGGTATCTAAAAGGGAGAACAACAAATACTCTATATTTTGGAGGAACTAATATTTTTTTGCAAGGGTATGATGATGCAGATATGGCAAGTGATAAAGATACTCGTAGGAGCACTACTAGCTATGTCTTCAGAGCTAGAGACACAATAATAATCTGATCTTCAAAGCTACAGAAAGTGGTCTCACTTTCTACCACGGCAGTAGAGTATGTAGCAATGACATAGGCAAGAAAATAAATTTTGTGGCTTCAATTGTGTCTTGTATAGTGATAGCCAAAGTGCTATCCATCTTGCAAAGAACTCATCCTTTCACTCAAGGACAAAGAACATTGAGGTGAGATATCACTTCATACGCATTCTTTTGGAAGAGGGACAACTAAATCTAGGAAAGGTGTATACAAGGCAAAATCTTGCATATATGTTTCCAAAGGTAGTCAACAAGGAGAAGTTGAGATTTTTCTCATCTTCAATCAAATTTAAGGATAAGAAGCTAGCATGGAAAGCAATCACAGGTTTGGTGTGGAGATCAGTCTCCAAGTGGGAGATTGTTAAGTATGGAGCCTGATTTACCCCTTGTAAAATTTTGTATTAAAAATGCACATTTGTAAGGACCTTTTTATGAGGAGAAGCCATCGAGTGTGAAGAAAAACCACTCGTCAGAATACTCCTTTTGGCCAAAATATTATGGCCGGATGGTGGCCAAAAAGTGATTTGAAAATGGTTGACCGATTGGCCGGTGGCCTGTAGTCAATGGCCGGTGGTCGGTGGCCGAAAGTCAATGGCTCGTGGTCAATTTCAAATTTGACTTGTCTTCTAAGGAAGTCCACACATGGATGCATGAGAGAATTCAAGTCGAACTTGCCTACAAAAGGGCAGCTACACACGCCTGCCTCTCATGAAGAAGGGCAACCCTTTTGGCCTATAAAAGGAGGCCTTTTCTACACACAAAAATGGATTTGAATATGTGAAGCATTGGGATACATTGTGAAGTAGATGGAATAACGTGGACATGAGGTGGTGAGAGTGAAGCAAGGTGGGAGCTCCAAAATGGTATAATCCCTTTGTAATCTATTTCTTGTTTTGAAGTACTAAAGCCATGGAGTGGCTGCTTTACCATGGACGTAGTCCACATTGGGTGAACCACGTATATCGTGTGTGCTCTCCCTCTCTCTCTCTCGCTACTCTATAATCTCTCTTGTGTGAAAAATTATCATTCTCTATTAAGTAAACTACTCAAATATCAACCTAGCTACTTCATATTCACTAACATACATACTAAACTAAATAGCATACACAATAGCATCCATGCTAACTAGCATAACTAGGTGTGTAGCTAGAATTTAGAGCACCTTGTATGCTAATTAGCATAAATGGGTATGCTGGCCACCATAGCCAATATGCTAACTAGCATACATAGCATAAATATCATGTATGTTGGCTAAACACAGTATGCTAGCCACCATACCCGTATGCTAACTAGCATACAGACTCTGTAATGGAGATGGCCTATTAACTATGGGAACAACGGAATTAAGAGAATTAGAGTGAGAATTTTTGTGAGACTATTTTGAGAACATAGAGGGTGCACTTAATTAGCGGTAGCAACATAGCCATTATACTTAATTAACTTGGCATGAACAATACTTTTGCAAGAGAGAGAATTAGAGAACATGAAAACAATTGAGGACCGGATTTATGTGGAGCTAGTCCACCCTCCAATAGTCTTTTGTATTATAGATCCTCCCATGAAGAGAGACTTGGTACAATACAATCTTTGTGTTCGTTGTGACCTAGATGATGCATTAAAGATGGAAAGTTTCATGCATCACAAGCATAACATGAAATTTGTAAAATCCATAACCATCCTTGGCCTCAGTCCCAAGGCCTCAAACACCTTCAAAGGTGGAGAGAGATAGTAGGGAATGATGGTAAGGAATATGAAGAAGAATCATTCCTAGGAGAAAGAAATAGTTCCCCAGTTATCATCACTCTTCTTGCTTATCATAGAATAATAGCATAGTAAAGAAGATCAAGAAGATGGCAAGCTTAAGCATTGAATCATGGCTCTTGGTTGGATATGTACTCCATAGCCAAGAGTGTTTGTGTAGGCTCTCAACTTAGTAAAAATCTTACAGAAGGAGATGGAGCTCTTTCACTTTGCACCTCACACAATGAGAGTGAGTGTGTGTGTGTGTGTGTGGGGGGGAGAGTATACCCCCAAGCTAGCCCCCTCCTTGCTTGGGTGGAGTACCCCCTCTTCTAGATCATGATGGAAGCTCATTGGACCCCTTCAAGCTTATCCAATCACATACAGAGTGCATATCAAGCAACCATGCTAGTCTTGTGACAAGTGTCCCGTTTTTCCCTTTGAGAGAGAGGACTTGATAAATGCATACACACTTAGTTAACCTAGATAAATTATTATTGGACCCCTTGAGAGGCCAACCAATAGGCTTTAGGCACCTTATGAGGGCAGCATGGAGAGGAACTTGACATGTGTCCCTATTGCATCATTAGGCAAGCCTTGACTTGTGTGAGGGTGTGTGTTCTTCCTCTAGCTCCTACAATGAGGGATCTCCCCCCCCCTTGAGTAGGGATCATGTTGAATTTTGGGAACACCTTGAACCCCTTAAGCACCTTAGAATGCTTCTTGTCTTTGATGTCTGGGGGGTCTTTAATAATTGGATCACTTGGTGGCTCTCCTTTGTAGGGATTAAGTAGGCTCACATGAAAATCATTGTGTATGAGCCAATGGTTGGGCAACTTGAGTTGATAAGCCATCTCATTGATTAGATTCAAGATTTGAAAAGGGCCATAGTATCTTTTGGCTAGTTTAGCATAATACTTTTGATGGGCCGTAGGATTTTTGCCAGTCGTTTGCCTTAATCGAGCTGTGGAAAACTTGAGTAAGACCCAATCATTTTCTTTGAACGTTAAGGCCCTTCTGTGCTTATGAGAAACCACCTTTTTCCTTTGTTGAGAGATGGATATAGCCTCCTTAATCTTTTGGAAAGATTCTTGTAGGTCACGGCTATACTCATCAGTAGGCGAAGATCTTCCCTTGTACTTTAAGTAGAGAGGGATTTTTAGGTCTTCCCTCTATGATCTCAAAAGGTGCCTTTACCGTAGTAGTATGGATAGTATTATTGTAAGGCATGCTCTATAAGGAGTAAGTACTTTGCCCATTGTGAGTGTTGATCTATTTCTGTAACATAAGTCTTTAGTAGATCGCATATCGTAAGATTGGCTATCTCACGTTGGCCATTCATTTGTGAGTGTTAGGCCAAAGAGAAATTCAATCTTGTACCTAGATTTTCAAAGAGACCTTTTGAGGAATTATTGGTCATTCTAGGATCTCTATCAGACACGATGGATGTTGGAAATTTATGGTGTTTGGAAATCTGCGATATGAAGGGTTTCCATTTGGTGTGCCTTAATAGTCGTTTTTGACAGGAATAAAGTGTGCTTGCTTGCTAAACCTGTCACCTATTGTCCATATTTCCGTATTCCCATGGATAGACTTGGGTAATCATTAGATAAAATCCATGGATATACTCTCCCATGGTGAATTGGGGATTGGCAATGGCAAGAGTAATCCATGTTGCTTCCCTCTATCATACTTGGTCTTTTGGCATACCAGACATTGTGAAACATACTCTTGTATGTCCACTTTCATGGTAGGCCAATATAAGTATGTCTCTAATCCTCAAAGAGTAGGTTGAATACCTCTAGGACCTGCATAGGGAGGGGCATGGGATTCATACATGACTTCTCACACGAAGGGAATGGGTAACACATAGCCTATTGCCATGGAGAAGATAACCATCCTGCAAGGTGAATGGTTATTCTTTCTTCCCCAAATAAAGGCCTGACATTATGTCTCTAAAGTTAGGGTCAGTAGCATACTCATCTATCATGGAAGATAGATCATTGTGAGCTCCTATAGACACCGCATTGACTATTGGTCTTCGTGAAAGTGCATCATCCACTTGGTTGGGATTACCAACAATGTGAGCAATATGAAAATAAATTTCAAAGGAAAATTTTCCCACCTCATTTGTTTGTTGGAAAGCTTGGTTTGTGTCATGAAGTACTTGAGAATTTGATGGTCCGTTCACAAAATAAATGGAGTCCCCAATAGATAGTGCTTCCATGTGTCTAGGGCATGTAGAACCGATAAAAGCTCTTTTTTGTATATGCCCAAGACTCCTTCATTGGAATTGAGCCTTTGGGTCTCATATGCTATGGAATACCATTCTTGAAGAGAAACCACTCCAAGTCAATCACCACAAGCATCACATTGGACCTCAAATGGCTTTGAGAGATCTAGAAGCATAAGAACTGGTTGGGAGGTAAGCTTCTCTTTGAGCTTGTCAAAAGCATTTATCTCTTTAGCAATACATGTGTACTTAGCAGTATTCTTTCTTAATTCATGTAATGGTTCACCTATTTGAGAGAATTTGGCTATGAAGCATCTATAGTATCCACACATATCAATAAAGATTCTTAGCCCATGTATATTCCTTGGATTAGACCATTCTGTTATTATCTCCAACTTTGACGGATCCATAGGGATGCCATCTTGAGAGATAATATGACCTAAGTATTGAATCTCTTGAAGGAAAAATTCTCTCTTCTTTTGATTGATAAAAATCTTGTTCTCCCTCAAAGCTTGAAAAATTACCGGGAGCTGTTTCTTGTGCTCCTCAAAGAATTGGAATAGATGATGATATCATCCAATGAACTTGCGGTAGGGTCTAAATATTTTCTCCATCAAACAATTGAATGTGGACTGTGCATTAGTCAAGCCAAAAGGCATGACTAGATATTCATAAAGACCAAATGTTGTTTGGAACACGGTATTTAGGATATCTTAATTGAATATCCTTATTTTATGATAGACACTTTTAAGGTCAATCCTACTGAAGAAGGTCAAACCTTGTAGATTATCAAATAGATCTTCTACCGTGGTATAGAAAATCTATTTTTGATAGTGATATGGTTTAGAGCTCTATAGCCCACACACAAAGTATGTACCATCTTTCTTTTGCACTAAAAGGACTGGGGAACAAAAGGGAGAGGAGCTAGGCCTCACCATAACTTTGTCTACCAATTATTGTACTTGCCTCATGATCTCCTCTTGTTGAGATTCCTGATTGGAGCTCAATTTGATGGTCATCATCCCCTCATTTTGGAGGTAAGTTCATAGGTATATCATTGGTGAACACATCTTGGAATCCATTTAGAAAATTAGACAAGTCTAATTCTTCTTGATTCCCAACACTTTGCTTTGTTAAAACATTAGCATCAATTTAGAGACTCTTTGACAAAAGTCATGTACACAGTAATTGAGCTTTTCATTGAATTATCAAAAGCAAGTGAATTTACAAGTGCTTTAGTACGACTGGACTCCCTAGCATCTATATACATGGTCTTTTCCCTGTAGGTGAAGTAGATTTTCCTTTCAGGGAACTTCATGTTGGAAGCCATGCGGTTCAACCATGGTGCCCCTAGGATAACATCCTCATGTTGGAGAGGAGAGATGAAAAAGTCTTCTTTGTCAACGTAGCTTTGGACATGAAGCCTCAACTTCCCAATCAAGGGAGAAACGGAGGCTTGATGTCCCTTCAAAGATCCATCGACAATTACAATATCTCCCATCTTGAAATCTTGAATGCCCAACTTAGTGACCAAATCCATTGATATGAAGTTATGACTCAGAGCTAGGGTCAAACAAGATGAAGGAATCATGCTCTCTTACCTTTCCCCAAGCATAGGAGAGAGGTGATCTTTTGCAATGAGCATCCTCTTTTGGAGCTCCGATCGTGGAAGCTCTAGGAGTCTCATTGCAGGCATTTATCTTGGGGAAAGAACGATAGCCATGTCTTTGCTCCCACTTTAAAACATTTGTGGTCCTTAAGAAAAGCTTCAAACTCTTCAGAAGAGAGTTTATATTTACTATTGTAAACTCCCTTCTCCTTGGACAGATTGTTTTTGTTGTTGTTGGAATTGCCTTGGGAAGAATTTTGGGCATTGTTTTTCCCCTTTGCATCACTTTATCTTTGATTTCCATGGGCTTGGTATTCCTTCCAGCCCCTTGTTGGAAATTGATGCGTGAAGAAACCATAACGTGGTGGATTACTTTATTACTTTGGTGATAGAACTAGGATGTTGAGAGTTGACATACTCGACCATTTCTTCAGGTAATCCCACATAGAATTGTTGTTTTTGCTTGGCAAAGTCTATGTTTTGAAAGACAGTAGCGTTGAGATGTAAATCCTAAAACTTGTCCACATATTTTGTGGATCGTTGGAGAGAAGCTTCAAGCTCCACCATTCGGTAAGTACTTTGTCCTTTACATCGCAAGTACGAAATTGCTTCATGATGAAAACTCGTACAGTTTTCCATGTCTTTAAGGCTTTGTCATTATCACAAAGGCTAACCCACCATTGAAGAGCAGGTTTCTGAAAGTGCATAGCTACATGGAGCTTGGAGGACTTTGTGAAGCCCTCTTCTCCAAAGGTCGCATCAAATTGCTGAATGAAGGCCAATACTTTGTTGGTAGCACCAAAGGTGCCATAATAAGTGAGAAAAGAGATATTCTTTACTCCCTCTTTGAATTTCTTGATATTTTGGGACTTTTGACATGCAAAGTAGGATTTGCGATGGCGTCTCCTCTTGTATTCTCTTGGAGAATATCCACTGCTTTTGTCAAAAGATGAGGAAGATAAAGAAGTAGGAGAAGTGGGTGACCTCTTTCTTGCCTTTTTATTCATTTGTTTCCTCTCTTCCCTTTTGGAGTGACAAGGATAAGGAATGTGGGTGGACCGTTTACTCCTGGGAGGAGTTGGCGATCGTCTAGACCGCTGTCTTTGTGGAGACACATATTCAGAGGAACTTAGGGATTCACTTCTTTCTCGTTCTTTGGATTCCTCCTCTCTTATGGGAGAGAGTATTGTTTTGGAAGTCTCATCACGAGGCCTCCTAAGCTCTCTCTCCTCTTGGAGAGAAAGGGAAATCCCATAAGCACTTAGCTGTTGAGTAACTTCGGCTTGCAAAGCACGGTTTCCCATACCTTGCTCCAACCTAGTAACAAGGTATGTAAAAAAATGGTGGCATCATCATTAGCACCTTCATGTGCAACATCAAAGTTATCAATGTTCATTCTACTCTCTTGGTTATTGTTAGCCATGCTAATTAAACTTATGTTTAGATTACTTTGTGCTTTGGTACTCTCAAAAACCTTAGTCGCTACTCTTCTTTACCTTTGAAATTAGTTCTCAAGAAGCCACACCCATGGTTTAGACACTGTTGATTGCAAACACCAGTGGAGAGGGTCTAATATTTCTCGATTGATTATGGCTCCTGTTGATCTTCCTCGGAGCTCAATAATGGTTAAGCCAAAGGAAACCTCCGAGAGACTCCATTATTAAGACTATGTTCCCAATGGTGTACCTAGAACTAAGTCCTTCTCAACAAGATAATATATATCTTTCCCACTTACCCTATTGCAATGAACAACTTCCAATCTTTCATGGAAAAATTAAGGACCTCTCTTCTTAAGTAAGAAAAGAGAAACCAATAGCTCTGACACTAATGTAATGGAAATGCCCTATGAACTTTGAGAATAGAGGAATTAAGAGATATAGAGTGAGCATTTTTGTGAGACTAATTTGAGAACATAGAGGATGAACTCAATTAGTGGTAGAAACATAAGCATTATAATTAATTAACTTGGCATGAACAATACTTTTGCAAGAGAGAGAATTAGAGAACATGACAATAGTTGAGGACCGGATTATGTGGAGCCGATCCCCCCTCCAATAGGCTTTTGTACTATAGATTCTCCCATCAAGAGAGACTTGGTACTATACAATCTTTGTGTTCCTTCTGACCTAGATGATGCAATCAATATGGAAATCTTCATGCATCACGAGCATAGCATAAACTTTGTAAAAGCATTAACCATCCCTAGCCTCAGTCCCAAGGCCTCAAACACCTTCAAAGTTGGAGAGAGCTAGCGGGGAATGAGGGTAGGGAAGAGGAAGAAGAAGCATTCATAGGAGAAAGAAATAGTTCCTCACTTTTCATCACTCTTCTTGCTTAGCATAGCATAATAGCATAGTAATGAAGATGGCAAGATTATAAGGATTGAAGCATGGCTCTTGGTTGGATTTGTATTCTGTTGAGCCAGCAGAGGATCACACCCACATTTTTGCTCACACCCATCATTTTGTAACCATTGATTGTAATAAATGTCTTTCCGACATTAATTTTGATTTGAGCCATTCATTAAGTAACGGGACTCAATTGAGTTTCCAGCTTGTAATCCCGAAGTAATTTCACCTGTTGATGTAAATAATTAGAGATGTTCTCACCTCCAAGGCTGAGGTATATAAGCCAAAGTTTTGTAACCTAAAGAGGATTCAATTATTAATCAAAGTGAGTTTTTGAGCGCCGTGACTGTGTCTAAGAGAGAGAGAGAGAGAGAGAGAGAGAGAGAGAGAGAGAGAGAGAGAGAGAGAGAGAGAGAGAGAGAGAGAGAGAGAGAGAGAGAGAGAGAGAGAGAGTCTTATCTTCTTGCTACGCGAGCTACGGGGCCGCCATTGTGTTAGCAATGGTGAGAGCTACGCACAGATACCAAGAGTGCGCGCTATCGGCTTCTACGTGTGGTAAGTTCCTACGAGCTTCGGTGTGAGTTTTCTTCCAACTCGTGTGTCGGAATAGAGCGTGAAGCATATCTATAGAACCACAACGAGTAGAGCTACACATTAGTACCATCGGGGTCAAGTTTCGGTCACCTGTATTTTTCGGCCTGTCTTCATACACGTTTGCCGCACGGAGTGGTTATAGGTTGATTTTGCAGTTCATGTCTTTAGGGTGTTGTTCTTACCTAGTGTATAGACTTCCCCTTGAGTTTGAGATCGATTCAATGATTCTAGATCCTGTTTCGTATAGCATTCGTTCGTAGTATGGATTTCAGTCACTTGCGTATTTTAGAACTTAGATTTGATTTCCTTAGTAGTGATTGTCATTAGAAGGTCGAGTAGGTGATTTGACACCCACCTAGTTGTTTCCATGCGCCTGCGGGTCAAGCTCCGTCCTCGTCTGACAAATTCTGTTGTTGGTTGAGTTCTCGCTATTTAGCTTCCGCTAGCGGCGTAACCGCCTTAACATTTGGCGCCGCTGCCGGGGACGAGAGCCCTAAGTAGGTGACCTTAGACTAATCCTACGAGGTGAGTCGTATAAACTAATTTGTATACTTTAGTTAGAAAAGATCTAGGAGTGGTGGACTCCGAAGGTCTCGAGAGATACTAGGAAGTGGGGTATTCCTGGGTCTTCCGTGTTGACAGTATTTTTAGTTTAGCTTAGATTAGATTGTTTTTGATGGTGTTTAAGTGGTTGTTGACATAAAAAGCATTTGCTACTCCTTGTGTGGTAGTAAATCTCTTTATATTTTCAATTGCAAAAAATCCATTTTATGATTAGAATTAGCTTAGGTAGGGCCTGATTTGATCCTGATCTAGAGCTATCAATTGGTGTTCTATTTGCTTGATGTGTTTGATTGCATGTTAGATCATTGAAAAAGTCGCTTTGGTAGTGAAATATGCAATAAACAAAGTTCAGAAAAATTTTCTGTGTAACTGATTGTTGCTGAGCACTTAAAAGAGCTATTGGAAGAGTTCTGTGCTGAAAAACTGGAAATCTGCAACTTTAGACATCATACGCGTATGATGTCTTAGGACCTAAACAGAGACTAAAATTGAAAATTTGACATTGCCAGAGTATTTAGAAGGGGGGTTTTACCCTAAGATCAACTTAAAACAAGAGCATTAACACTCAAAGAAACCCAAAAAGACAAGTCGGAGTCCAAGAAACGCAAAGAATAGGAAATTTTGGATTCAGATCTTGTTTTTACACTCAAACCTGACAAAAACACTTGAAACTCAATTATAAACATTGGAGAAGGCTTAAAACCAAAAATAGTCAAAATCTGGGACAAAAGACATCATACGCGTATAATGTTTTTTGGCACATCCACTGCTTATTTTTGATATCTGACCTGACAAGATTGTTACAGGCACTGTAGGAAGCATAAATATCAAGTTTGGACCCAAATTGATGAAAAAGACATCATATGTGTATGATGTCTTTGACCTAATTTTGGACATATTCTGATACTTTGCTAACACAGATCCATTGTAATAGCTGTCTAGAGGTTATATTTTAAGTTTCATCCCATTTGGATAACAATTGACCCAAAAACAAGTCAAAAGCATAAAATTGCCAAGAAAAGCCTGAACTAGCCATAACTTGCTCAAACAGAGTTCAAACTGAATTTTGTGAGTGAAGAGAGCATAAAGGGGCCACTGAGAGTGAGCATAACCAAAATAGTCAAAATCTGTGAAAAAAAGACATCATACTCGTATAATGTCTTTTTCAGCATAACTGCGACAAAATTCTCACTTGATGAAACAGAAGTTGTCCAACTGACAAGATTAAACAATTGACCAAGTATCAGTCAGTTTGGATCAATTCTGACCACAAAAACTTGGGAAAAACAAATTGCCGAGACGGAAAAGTTACAGTCCTTTAGGGGAATTGATGAATTTGAGATCAGGCAGGAATCTCCGGAATAATCAACCAAAACAAGGGGAACCAGCAAGTGTCATATCAACCGAGGGAAGTGTAAACCAAAGTTGGGTGCAACCATTAGAGCCGATCTTTGAAGGAAGTGTTTCTGATACTTCTTCGGAAAGGTCTTACGAGATTTTCACCGAACACTCGAACAGGAACAACAGAGAAAATATGGCAGCAGGATCATCAAACCCTTCCGCCACAATGAAGCTATTGTTCATAAAATATCAGTACGACAATGAGCAAGGTGCAAAGATCTACAAAGATGGAATGGACCGCTATTGTGTAAAGATAGAAGATAGACCTAGTGAGTTCAAGGACTTAGTGCCTGTGAGCTATATCGGAGATAGATATCTAGATGACGAGGGTACCATGTACTTGGTAGTCCTAAACCCTAACATTGTGGACAAGTGGGGATTGATGGGCACCAAAGCCAAAATAGATGAAGAACTCGAGGAGAAAGCACCAATAATGAACTTCCCTAATGCGAGGTTAAGAAGAGAGAATGAAACTACAAGGATCAACACTGATAACATCTATGTGGGGCTATACAAATATAATAATGGGGAGCAAGATCTCTATTATAGATGTGAAGAACCCTACACCGGAGAGTTGACAGACAAAAAAAGACTCTATGTCTTTACCTACACAGAGGGATCGGAAGTGAAAATTGCTGCTTACGATAAGTATGGCAGGCAATACTCAACAATGGGCAAGAAAGAATTAGAAGGATATACATACTTTGGGGGACCACTACATCAGTATTATGTTACTTCTAGCTCACATAGACCAGCACCAACAACTGGAGTGCAAAACTCAATGACAACAGGAGGACAAAGAACTCAGGTTGCTGACTATTTCAGTCAACCTTGGGACTCGAAGCTCGGACCAATGGGATCATTACATTCCAGAGAGTCAATGGAGACGAATCGAGGTAGTGCAGTTCCAATCCCCACCTATACCACTCCAGGTCCAAGGTTTGAAGCGGAACCATCACATTTACCTCCCAGTAGTAGATTCAGGGCAGAGGAACCGACAAGGGTAACCCATGAAGTCCATGATGCTAGAGAAAGCTTTAGCCGAGACACAGGAGCAATGAGATTGGTAGCAGATCATAGACGTATGAGACCATCTCAAGTAGCCAAGTGTATGCCAAAGAAGTATGGTGGTTCAGGAGATCCGTATGCACATGTGTCACTCTTTAAGCAAGTCTTAAGAGCTGAGCAGATAACAGATTTCCATACACAATACGAGGGATTTGGTCTTACTCTAGAAGGTACTGCATTGACATGGTTTCAACCAATGAACATAGGGGGATTCCATGACATTGACCATTTGCTAAGAGAGTTTGCTGAGGAATTCTCAAAACGAGGGATTAAGCACAATACGGTCTCACAAATATATGCTTTTAAACAGAGAGAACACGAAAAAGTGAAGGAAGCTTCACTTCGCTTCAAACAATACATTGAGAGATGTCCAGTACGTGAATGACCACAAGATGACAGACTATCTGTTCTCTTTATTGAGGACTGAGGAACGACACTCTCAAGAAGGACTTGCACTTGAAAGCTTGTACAAGTTTCGAGCAAGTAACGAGAGAGGCATTGTACTTAGTGGATAACTGTACGGTTTATGGAGAGGTGTCAGCGGATACAGATTTTGCATCCAGTAGCTCCTCCTCCGTAGCGAGCGAGACTACCACTAAAAAGAATGTTCAAACAACAACCATGCCAAATGTAGAGCAAATGATAGAAGATGCTCTAAAAAGGATGGCACCATACCAAAAACCATTGCCAAAACCACTGAAATGGTGTGCTATTGAACAAAAATGGACAAATCATCCAACAGAGGAGTGTTATTACAAAAAAGGGTATGTAAGGGAGCGCCAATATGCACCTCCTGCTCAATTAGCACCACCTCAGATACATCCAGTACCTCGATACCCAACGGGAAATGTACCGGGACCTATGGGGATAGAAAGACCGCAACCGGTATTGGGACAACAACCACCTTTACCAGGAGCAAGACCAGTGGGCATTAGATATGCACCAACCTTAGAGAATCAGGAAGAACAAGCCTTAGTGCCTGTTTAAGCCTATTATGAAGAATCTGGTGCACACATGTCTCCAACTATGTATTACCCACCAGAAGAACCCAAACAACTAGAACCATGGGGCATGATTGGGAATGTTGGAATACCAACAATTACAAGTGCTTCTGACGAAGAGAGATACAATTTGGACGCAAGAACATTGATGTTCATAGCTCATGGAGGGTTAACAGGACCAAGACCATCCTATCCACAAAGGACGAATCAAGCGGGACCAAGACCAGCACTAGGACCCTGTTACAAGTGTGGAGGTGACCATCTGATGAATGTTTGCCCACATACGGAAATCATTAGAATTAACGCTTATTGCACTGAGTGTGGGGTTACTCACTTCATTGAGGATTGTTCAAAGAATCCAAACAAAGTGCAAAAGACGACATTGAATATGTTAGAAACTATTCCTACCAGCAGTGGGTCTGAAAATGAAACTCTGATACCAACGCAAGTTGTTACTAGAGCTCAAGCTAAGAAAACCACTAGAGAACCTGAGAATGGAAAGTTAGCGACTGAAGTGGTTAGTCAAGGACCGCGGAATCAGAAAAACACATGGAAAGCTAGAAAAGCACGCATGAAATTGAGAAAAGAACGTGAAGACGCTATTCTAGCTGAGGAACTAAAGCAAACTAAAGCTAGATTAGAAAAACTTGAGAGTCAAAACGGGAAACGAGAGATGAGCCCGGAAAGAACGAAACAAAAGAGTATCAAAGAAACAACGAGCTTAAGCTCAGGGGGATCAGTGCTAGTCGACAAAGTACACGAACCATTGGACGCACTGATGAGAGCTTACGAAGCTAGGTTAAAGAACAACCAAACACAAGAACAGAGGTGGATGACATACCCAAACGCGGAATTGGAAAAGCAGAGACTTGAAATGTGCCAGAGAATGATCGAGACTGCACAAGCCTTATTAGAACCACCAAAAGAAACAATGAATTGTGGAAAGGAAAACCCAATTCAGCAAGAGACTATCGTTTCACGGGTAGCTGAAAAGACTCCCAGTGCACAAAAGCCTGAAAATACACAAAAGGATGACCGCATAGTATTGAACACAACCGATCAGGAGATAGAGAGTTTTCATCCAGTCATACAGAGGATTTACGGAAAAGATGAGGATTACAATGAATTTTGGAAACAAGTGAGAGAGGCAAACTTTGCAAACGAGCTAAGTTGCCAAGCTAATCAGACAAATTGGGAAAAGGACATCAGGAATCCTCCCATAGTGGAATTTGAGGCAGGATCTCAAGTGGACTTGGATCTGCAATCTTACTGGGGAGATGGGGGCTCTGTTAGAACAATGGAGAGCAAACCTCATTCACTGAAAACCTTACCTTCATACTTAGGAGAGTATGAAGCAAAATCCGAGATTAGAGCACTTCCCTCACGAAAATTCTCATCAGAAAAAGTCATGGACTCGCAAGGATTGATAGAGATTTTGTCAACACCAGTGACATGCACTATCACTTTAGCTGAGCTTTTGAGGCTAAGACCACATATGTGGACCACTGTAGGAAAATTCTTGGAGAAATTCGGGATAAAAGATCCAACATCGAGATTGCAAGAGAGCATAGAGGAGCTGAGCAAACCACAAAAGAACGCTAAGCCTGTACCCTTAAACAAGGTCGGAGAGTATTGCGAAGGTGAAGAGGGGAATACAACCTTACCAGTTGAATTCCAAGGAGTGAAGACGATGGCAATACTAGACAGCGGAGCAGGGGTAGCCATTGCTACAAAAGAAATCTGGAAAAAATGGGGGAAACCAGCAATAAGGAAGACTAGGTTGAAACTCCAATTAGCAGATGGACACATGGAGAAACCTATGGGGTTATTAGAGAAAGTTGTAGTGACTTCTTGCGGCATTGAATACGAACATACTTTTGCTATTGTCGATTTTGCCAAGGAGAATAACTATGATATCATATTGGGAAGACCATTCATGAGACAGTTGAAAATGGTCCAAGATTGGGGCTACGATCACATATACTTGAGAAATATGGAAACCACTACACGTGTGAACCTGAAAGACCATAGCTACAAAGATGTGAACCGAACACCGGTAGAGGAGTTTGATTCAGCTACTTTGGCGGGATCCGAATTTCCAGCTTGGTTAGGTAAACCCAAGGAGTTATGGATGTGTGGAGCTTCGAAATGTGGAAGTCTGAAACGAGAAGAATGTGTTTTAGAAAGGGCTATCGAAGACGAAACTTATGTAAGAGAACCCTTTCCAGAGGACACGTTTGAACCATTAGAATGGACACACATTCTAGCAACCCTAGATGTTTGTGCAATTCCGGATGGTCCCACAACGAAATTTTGCGACAAGGACGGGTACGACGTGGTTCCGTATTTCATGTTGAGAACTGTACTCGAAAAAGAAACTGAAAAGAACGATACACTGGAAAAAGAAGATGAAGAAGAGGTGTTTCACGACATTCCCAATCATCCAGAGTGGGGAAATGAAGCAGACAACGAGTCAACGGACAATTCAAGCGGAAACGAAGAAACTATAACGGATGTCCGATTTTATGATTTTCCGAACCAAACTAAACAACGCCAGAAACACTATAGAGCAAAGAAAAAAACAAAAGGGGTTAGAACCAATCCGATGCCTAGAATAAGAGGAAAAAATCAATTCCTAATGCTAGTAAAGGCTGAAGATTGTGTTAAGGATAAGATTTCTGGAAGAATGAGAGGCAGTGATCAAAAGAGCTTACGAAAAGACAAAAGAGGCTCAAGAAATCAAGTTCAAAAGAATGGAACGAAAACTGAAACAGAAAAATCAGAAAAGAACAAGCGCAACAGAGAATACACGGAGTCCAAGTTAGAACGTAGAAACAAGTACAGAGAGCTCAAGAAAACTCTGAAGGAAGTTTGGACGACAGAAATTGAGAGTGGAGAGGACGAAAACGTCAAAATCAAGGAAAACATGGATGTTCCCTCTCACTATAGGAAATTCACAATAGAGGATAGGAAGGTGATATTAACCCCACCTATTCGAGAGAGGAAGGAGAACGAATCTTATGACGGACCGGAGGATGCAAAAAGAGTTGATTTAGCAGCTCCAGGTGAGACGCCTAGACCGGTGTACATAGCCACAGATTTGTCTCCAAGCGAGGAAGAGAGACTTTTGAGTCTTCTCAGAGAGTACAGGGATGTGTTTGCATGGTCTTATAAGGACTTAAAGGGAGTTGACCCATCGATATGCCAACACTCAATCCCACTGAAACAAGACGCAAAGCCTAGCAGACAGAGACCATACACATATAATGATACTTTTGCTAAGCGAATCAAGGAGAGATAGATAAGCTAATGGAAGCTGAATTCATATACGAGATTGAACACACTGATTGGGTATCTCCGATTGTGGTAGTACCTAAGAAGAACGGAAAACTCCGAGTGTGTGTCAACTTAAAGAAAGTGAATGCTGCAACAATCAGGGACAATTATCCCCTGCCGATAACTGATCATGTTCTAGAGCGTGTATCAGGGAAAACAACATACTCCTTTCTTGATGGTTTTTCAGGATATAACCAGCTAGCCATAGCACTGGAAGATCAACATAAAACAGCTTTTGCAACGGAGTGGGGAATTTATGCTTATCGGGTTATGCCTTTTGGTCTAACCAATGCTCCCGCAACCTTCCAGAGGCTGATGACGCATGCTTTCAAAGAATACTTAAGGCTGTTTCTCGAAATATACATGGATGACTTATGTGTACATTCTCTACTGAGAGATGAGCATCTAGAACACCTAAGAAAAGTATTTGAGAAATGTAGGACATATCGCATTTGTCTCAATCCTGAGAAATGTGTGTTTATGGTCCGACAGGGCAGAATTCTGGGACATATTGTCTCACAAAACGGAATATCCACGGATTTAGAGAAGATAAAAGTTATAGTGGATATGCCTAGACCAACCAATGCGAAACAAGTACAGAGCTTTATGGGACATTGTGGATATTATAGACGATTCATTTACATGTACGCTATAATAGGCCAACCACTTTACAGGCTAATAGTGAACTTTGAATGGACAGAGGAGTGTGAGGAATCGTTCAAGAAATTGAAAGAGGCACTCATTACTGCTCCAGTCTTGAAATCACCAGATTGGGAGAAGATATTCCATGTGCATATAGATGCTTCGGCATATGCAATAGGATGCATTCTGGCTCAGCCAGAAGAAGGAAACATGGATTTTCCTATCTGTTACGCCAGTCGACAGCTCAACAATGCAGAGAAGAATTACACCACAACAGAGCGAGAAGGATTAGGAATGATCTATGCTGTGAAAAATTTCGGCATTATCTTCTAGCCAACAAGTTTGTGTTTTTTACGGATCACCAAGCCTTGCTCTACCTAGTGAATAAACCATGCAATACCGGGAGAATAGTGAGATGGTTCATTATCTTACTGGAATTCGACTTCACGGTAGTAGTAAAGAAAGGAAAAACACATCTTAGAGCTGATCATCTTTCGCGATTGACGAATGGAGAAGACCCTATAGGAGTAGATGACGACATGCCAGACGCGTACTTGTTCAACATAGAAATGATACCTAAGTGGTCTCAAAATGTCGTTAACCTATTAACCTATGGAGGAGAGTTCGATAGAAGAGAATACAACCTGAAACATATTGCTATTCAGCAATCCAAGAATCTTCAATTGATTGCAGGAAGGTTGTATCAATTGGGAAATGATCATGTTTTACGACTATGCATCAATCCTGAGGAATATAATATATATCTGCGCGAAGCACATGTTCAGGAATGTGCATTTCATTGTTCAAGAAGGAACACATATAGGAATTTGTTACAATTGGGAGTCTATTGGCCAGGAATGAAAGAAAGCGTACATGAATATGTCACTGTATGTATTGTATGTTCATCAAAACCGCCAGCCGAGTATTCGACATTATATCAGATAATGATCGCTCCAGAATGGAGTCAGTATATTGTTGAATATCTCACAAATAGAACTTTCCCAGAAGGAACGTCAAAAGCTCGTCAGAAATCTGTAGAGACAGAAGCTAGAGATTACGCTTTAATAGGAGATCAACTCTATAAGAGAGGTAAAGACAACCAGCTTAGGATTTGCGCATCAGAGTCTGAGTATGTGATAATCCTGGAGCAAGCTCATGGAGGAGTAGGTGGAGGCCATTTCTCAGGTGATAAGACAACAAAACTTGTCTTAGCCGCAGGAATATGGTGGCCAACATTACATATGGACGCTGAGGAATACGTTAAACGGTGTGATGACTGTCAGCGGACCAAAGTACCACTTAAAAGAGATGATATGCCGCTTAGACCAATGATGGGGGCAAGAGCTTTTGCAAAATGGGGGATTGATTATGTCGGACCCATTTCACCTCCTGCATATAAGACTCATGCACAATACATCATTGTGGCTACAGACTATCTAACAAAGTGGGTCGAAGCAAAGGCAACTCAAAAAGCAGATGCCAGGACCACGGCACAATTTCTATATGAATACGTCTTTGTACGATATGGATTGCCAATAGAAATTGTGAGTGATCGAGGCACACATTTCATAAATGAAGTGATAGAGATCCTTCTAGATGAATTCATGGTAATCCATAGGAAATCAGCCCCGTATCATCCACAAGCAAACGGACAAGCTGAAGCAACAAACAAAACCATATGCACGGTCCTTACGAAGATTGTATCTGAGTCGAGAACTGACTGGGACCAAAAGTTACATTCAACATTATGGGCATATAGGGTAGCGTATAAAACATCCATAGGAACGACCCCATATAACATGGTTTTTGGGCTAAATGCTATCTTACCAATAGAATTTTGATTTCAACCTTAAGGGTGGCTAAGGATCTAGAGTGGACAGGGCACGAGCTCTCTGATAGAATAGATGACCTGAAAAAGCTAGATGAGCTTCGCCTAAAAGCAATAGCTTCCATCTACGCTCAAAAAAGGCGACAAAAGGAATTTTTTGATAAGCATGTGCGGACTAAAGAGTTTAAAGTTGGGGACTATGTCCTAGTTTACACTCTGAAACAGCATGCTAAGAAGCTTAAAAAGCGAGGGATGGGACCTCTGGTGATTAAAGATCTATCACCAAGTGGAGCCGTCAAGCTTACTACATTAGACGGAGAAGAAATGCCCAATTGGATTAGTGGATGCAGAGTGAAAAAGTATCTTTTGCCGCTAACCCAAAACATGCTTCTCAAAATACATCAAGAAAAGCTGCGTGTCTAGAAAAAGAAAAAGATTGAGGAGGAAGCGCAATCCGAGGCGAAGGAAAGAATGGAGAAAAGAAGACTACTGCGTCAGAAATAGCGCAATGAAGGAGCAATACGAATAAACGCAGTCAGTATAAGAGAAATGGGGAATGACAAAGAAGAACCCATCATTGAATGCAAAGTAGGGACCAACCAAATCAAAGCCAGAGCACTATTGGATTCAGGAGCTCAAGCTAACCTACTTTCACTCAGTTTGTATAGACAATTGACAAATGACACGAAATTACAAACTGCCAAGCAAGAGTTAAAGAGTTACTCTGAGAATTCAATCAAAACTGTCGGATGCACAGTTTTACATATACAGATTAACCAATATGTGTATCCTCATATGTTTTACGTGGTTGAAGACCAAGCTACACAACATCCATTATTGCTAGGACAACCATGGCAGAAGCAATATAATGCAATGATTGACTGGAGTTCTAAATCAGTGCTTATCAAATACGAAGGTGAAAGTCAATCAGTTAAGTTCACCAAAGGAGCAAAGCCAACTCCAAAGGAAGAATCCACGGACAAGGGCAAACAACAAACAGAGAAAAAGAAGAAGCAATGGCAACCAAAAGTTTCTACACAACTGGATTGCTCGTCGACGAGGAACTCTCAACATTGGATAAGGAAGACAAGCAATAATATAACAGCTCAACCTTGGGATAAAACGGAGTCAACGTTGGTATGGAGACCAAAAAAGGCTGTGCCAGAAAACACAAACAGAGTCTTCAATACCAGACAACAGAGTGATCCCCGACAATCAAGGACAGTGAAACAGATCTGGATTCCAAAGAAGTTCATGACGGCACAAAGCTATAGCAAGCAAATTTGGATCCCAAAGATTTGTAAACAGGAACTCCCTTCAATACAATCAACGGAAACTCCTAGGTATTTCAAGGCGAGGAAATCAACACACAGAACAAAGCAGGTTTGGGTCGCAAAGAGTTTGTGGCAAGCACAAGCAAAGCGGAAGCAGATTTGGATTGTGAAAAAAGACAACAACGTAACGAAGAATCCATCTACTGATTCTACTACCGAAGTGCCAAAACCAACCCAAAACCCGACCACCAATCCTTCAATCAAACAAAGAGCAGCTTTATTGGAAAGACTGTTGTATCATCGCTCTACAATTGCATTGGGAACTTATGACCAAAACAACTACAATGCTTCACCCACAGACACTTCATAGTCGTCCGGGAGGACTCAGACTAGGAGGGGGGGAGGTATACAGGAGCTACAAAGCAGCTACAAGCGGGAAAAACAAAGAAAAACAAAAATTATATTACAAGGGCAGTGTCTTACATGATTTTGCAATTTTTTATGTTTGATTGCGGATATTGATAATATTTATGCCCTTATATACCTTGTTTTGCAACAAGAAGAGATCAAATGATGAATTTGGGTCTCTAGATGTGTAAATATCACTAAATAAGAGTGTTTTTGGAGCTAAAAAGTGGAAAAAAGTGGTAATCCAAGTCCAGAAATCACAAAGAAGTGTATATTCATATACACAGGGTTACCAGCTATTTATCGTGTATGTTTGGAATTTTTTGGCTTCAATTTGCTATTTTCCTTTATTTTTATGATTTTCTTAATAAAAATAAAAGAAAAATAAAAAAGCAGGTGAAATGAGATCGGAAAAAAGAAAAGAATAGACGGTGATGGTCCTAATGACAAGGGCAACCCAGGATAAAAATTGGGTACAATTCTGAAAAAGTTGCGGAAAGCCCGAAATGACAGAATTTTGGCAAAGTGGACAGATTTCTCAGAAACAGGTCAAATGGAGTCCAAATTGAGAAATTTCAAATCCTAAAGTGCATTTCACGACGAGATAGGAGCACATGTCAAATTTGGTAACAAGTGATCCGGGAAGTCCGAAGTTAAGTATTTTTCACATCACTTTCAAGCTCATTTCCACTATTACCTTCTTGGAGAGAGCAAAGAGCACACAGGAGCATCCGACCTTCTACCGCCTTCTACGACTGCTACGAGAGCTCAGAGGACACCAGACATGAGAGGTAGACTCGTTGCCATAAGCTTTTGATGCTTATCGTTAACTTTTGTCGCGAAAACTCACCAAAACCAAGAAACAAGAGCAGACGGGGAATGGGGAGGAACGCTAGGTAGGGGCACAACCGCCTAACCAAACCTTGCAAGAACTTAGAGGTGGGTTACCCTAGAATAGGAGATGAGTTTCTAGCACTCAAAGCTCGAGAAAGAACGACTGGAAAAACCCTAGGTCAACAGAGCTGCAAGAGGCAAACAGAAAAAAGTTGTCGGAACGACACAAAACTTCTCAGGAAGCTTAACAACATCGAGGTCAATGCAACCATGGAGTATCTCCGGGTTTGGATCACCAAAAGTAGGTCGGAACAACCGATTCGGCTGCGGACACACAAAGCGTCATTTTGGCATAACGGCTAAAGTTGACGACCAAATGACATGAAACTTCACAAGCAGCTTCAAATATACATGGATGACTTATGTTTGCAAGCAAAACCCAAAAGAAAGCTGATTCACTTACCGATGGTGAAAAAGACGCTTTCGGGCAACCAAATGGAGAAAGATAGAGAACGGGGAGCCAAAGTCAAGTTCAACCAAATAGGTGGCTTCACAACATATCCAATGAGCTGGAAATGCAACTCTCGAGAAGAAAAGTTGAAGAAATTCAACTCCAAGGCAAATAGACGACTTCGGAGACTGAAATGCCTATAAGGGGGCTTTTTAGCTAAACTGATGACTTTTTAAGTTGAAAACTAGTTAGCAGGGCTTAGGGCACTAGCACAAAGCATTCTTTGCACAAAAAGACCAACATTTCAAGAAAAGACATCATACGCGTATGATGTCTCACAGCATGATTTTCACATCCATTTCAACATTTGAGTGCATAGCCTCATTCCACATGTTAATCACATCCTATGAACCAAGTATCATGAGAATTGGAGTTAGAAAACCCAAGGAAAACCAAAAAGACGCAAAGTAGGCCATAAAATTGATTTTTGGTCCTAATTTTGTCAAAATAACTCCAAACTCATTGAAACTTTGTAGGATTGTTGATTAACACATCTACAAGCTATCTGGAACCAAAAAGCACCATTTTGACACAAAAGACATCATACGCGTATGATGTCTATTTGCACTTACAGAGCAAAAAATGCTCATTTGTCATCATACATCCATTATATATATCTAATACATGCTACATATGAAGTTTGGAACCATTTGGTCAGGTGGATCACCCCATTAGCCCAATTAAGAGAAAATCCTTCATACAAAGCCTATTTTTGTCCCAAATCCAACATATTCAAGTCCAAACGAAGATTTGAGTATAAACAGTCCTTCACTAGCACATGGAGAGTCCACAGAACCAATCCCATGAAAAATTGATGAAAAAGACATCATACGCGTATGATGTCTCCAGAGCCATTTTTAGTCCAAATTCGATCCAAACTTGATAAATCCACTGAATAAGCCTATCTAAAGCCAAAACCAAGCTTATAGAGAAAATTGGTCCAAAAATGCACTAAAAGACATCATACGCGTATGATGTCTCACTATGTGATTTTGGCACCTCAGGGCTTCAACCACCAAACAGAAGTGAGCTACATGCCATTTGAAGGTGAACCACCAAGTTTTATCCAATTTGGCTCATAAAATCCATTTCCCTTTCAAAATTTTGCCAAGAGCCTGAACTGGACTGAACTGGCCAAAACTTGACCAAATGGGATCCAAACTCAAATCCAAGCATATGACACTCATGTATACACTATCAGCTACAAGCACAACCAATATGAAGTCATTCTGACACAAAAGACATCATACGCGTATGATGTCTCAAGCATGTTATTGAGCCCAGTTTGCATATTTTTTCACCTACATTGCATCCTTAGGCCCTGAATAGCTCATGTTTCAATTTTCAAGTCATTTGAATAGTTAAAAGCTTCATTTCGGCTTTCAGTACTAAAAAGACGCTAACTTCTGTAATTGGAGTTACAGGATCCATGGATTTCGCTAAGTCATCGGCAACTAAGAGAAAAAGACCAACCATCAAGGATGCTCTTACAGAAGTAGAACCTTTTGATATTCCAACAGAAACCCTCAAGCCAACCAAGACTTGGTTGGAGGAAGCAGTACTAGAAAAAGAGGGAATAAAGATCTACCAGGGGACTTTCAGAGATCCTCAAGGGCAATCGGTCGATGTACCTATGATCCCACGAGAATTAGTGGATTATAGCAGATCAGAGAACATCAGCAGATACCTGGAAAAGGCTGACTTACACAGGTTCTTCACCTCGAGACCATCAGGTGTAGACACAAGAAGAGTGTATGAGTTGGCAACATCCATTCAGAAGGATGGGAAAGCCACGTTGACAGCCATGGATGGAGAAACAGTTGAAGTACAGATCACTCCACAGCTCATTGCAGATGCATTGAAGCTGCACAACAAAGGGAGTTCTGTCAGAGAAAGAAGGGAGGCCATAGAGGTCTATGGATCAAAGAAACAAAATACAACCTACGGAGATATGGCAGATCAACGAGCGGCAACCTTTTGCCGATTATACAACCAGTTTTTCCATGTGTGTAGTAAAAGACCGCAGAAGTATACTACACCACCCCATGCCATTGCGACAACCATCACATGGGCACTGAAGAGCAACATGCCAAAAGAGGTGAATTATGCTCAATACATCCACGAGCAAGTAATCGCCATGCACAACCAGAAGCCAAAGTACATAGGAGGAGGAGAAATCCTAACAATAATAGCTTATGAAGCTATTGGAGCTAGGGTTCAAGGGCCACGGGTTCCCTCCCAGAATGAGTGGCTTAGAGAAGCGGATGAAGAGAAAGAACAGCAAGAAGTATCCAAGAGGGCGTCCACAAGAGCACACCGAAAACTAGAAATAGTTTCAGAACCTGAAGAGGCTGTGGACGAGCCGCTCAAGAAGAAAGCGAAGAAGAAGGCTGATCCCAAGCAAACCAAAAGTCAAAAAGCCGCAAGAATGGAAAGGCTGGTGGAGCAGTTTAGAGCGGAAAGAGCTCTAAAGGGGGACTTTGAAGAAATTTGGGTGCCAGACCCCACTAAAGTCGGAACCAGCTCTGCCAGGCCACATGTTGATCAATATGATCAATATATTAGAGCTTATGAGAAGTCAGAGGCCATACTGGAGCAGCAGCCTATCGAGCCTTATACTGAAGAGGAAGTACAGCTTTTAAAAGCTGAGCTGAAAAAGGACGACAAGGAGAAGAAGGAAGTAGATGAGTCTACTGAACTTCGAGAGAAAGACGGGCAAACAAAGGGAAAGCCAAGATGACTGAGGACAATCAGCCCTCCTTTACTGATGTACCAAGCCCGAAGAAGACGGAAATTATTGTGGAGGAGACCACAATAGAAATAGAAACAGAAGTTATGGAAAAGCCGGAGGCCGGGACCAAGGGAAAGGAGATAGATCCAGTTCAGCAAAAGAAAGATGATTATGAGGATCTGGTAGCGATCGGATACAGTGAAGAAGAGGCCCTGGAGGCAATTTATGGGATCTCCCTACGAAAACAAGATGATCGGAAAGGGACGAAGGAAAAGACAAAAGGTACAATGGAGAGTGAAGAGAAAATGGACGAACAGAACATACTAGAAGAGCCGAAGCCATTGGAGGTGGTGGGAGAAAGAGCTGTCAAGTTGACAGATGAAGATGAAAAAGACATGCACATGGTGCATGAACTGCTCAGCAAGATTAAAGAAAGATCCAGAGCAAAGGAAATAGCAATTGAGACAGCAAAACAAAAGGAAGCAGAGTTGCAGAAGAAGTTAGAGAATGCTATGACTGAATCTGAAAGTCATAAAGCATCACTCTACGACGCAGAAAACGAGAGAGATGGCTTGATACTCCAACTAGCCGAAGCTTCAAGAGAGGTAACAAGTTCACAGGAAGCAAAGGAGAGAATAGAAGATGAGCTGGAGGCAGCCAAGGATGAGCTCATTGAGCTAAGGGAAAGAGTCGAACTTCAAGAAAGGACAATCACGAGACTCAGGACCACCCCTAGAGCTAGCAGAGCAGGAACAGAACAAGAGGGAGCCCTCGTACCAGCTTTGGAAGATCAGGTCAGAAGTTTGCAAAGAGAGCTAAGGTTAGAGCAAGTGCAAAGATTGCACATGGCGGAGGGATCATTGGCTGCAGAGGAGAGGCTCACATCAGAAAACCAAACACTTAGGACAGAAAATGAGGCCCTCCTCAAACAGCTCCAAGACCTCCAAGAGCAACAAAGAAGAGAAACAGAGCCACCACAAGAAGAAGCAGGGGGAGCAGCCATAGAGCTACCAAACACTGGAGAGGCAACCACAATTGAAGATCCAGCCCCAGTTCAAGAAGTGGCCTCGACTTCAGGAATCTCTGAAGAAGAAGAACAAAGGCTCTAGGATCAAATAGAAAAGTCAACAGAGGAAAGTGCCAAGGTGGAAATGGAATGGGAAAGGAGACTCCTCATCTCCATTAGACTTCAAGGTTTAGACACAAAAGTGCTCCATGAAGAGTGGATGCAACCCAGCCCGCCTTTCCCTCTGATGAAATTTGAAGTGATAAAGACGAAAAAGAGAATAGAGGAGGAGCAGTATGTCGCTCTTTACGAAGGCGACATCACAAAGGATGAACAATCAAAGAAAATTGTAGATTCTCAACCTAGATGGAGGAAAGGTTGGCTGAACAAATACCCAGCCTACCTCATCTACTTGGTAGAGGCTCCAAAGGAGATTCGGGAGGATGCAACCTTCTGCCCGGCGCCAAGAGTCAGAAGCTGGAAAGAGCATGGCAGGATTGCAGAAAAGAAGCCAAATTGGCTTAATTACCCAAGGATGCCAGGACCAAAGGCAGGAGAGAGAATAGGTAAAGCCTACATGGTGAAAACCCTAACGGGCACCATCAAACTCTTTACTGGCTCTCCTGACCTTTTGTGTCAGATGCTAAAGAAGATCTGCAAGACTCTCTTAGCATGCATTGAAGTGTTCGCGCCAGATAAAGCCACTACCTCGAGTCTACTATCGACGGCCGACACAGTGACGGATATGATGTATGATCTTTCATTGCAGCCATCACCAAAGGTGTTACATCTCTTATACCAAAGAATTATGTTTTTGCCTAGCTTCCACATGCAAACATTCGAAGAAGCTTTCTACACCGGCTTTTTCACGCACGAAAGCAAAATATTCGGCCCAACCTTGACCATCGGCAACTTACGCTACGAATCACATTTGCAGATGCTCAAGACGACAGGACTCTATTGACCAAGCCTAAAAGTCATGTCAGGGACGACATGAACTCGGAGGGGGGGAGTGTTGAGCCAGCAGAGGATCACACCCACATTTTTGCTCACACGCATCATTTTGTAACCATTGATTGTAATAAATGTCTTTCCGACATTAATTTTGATTTGAGCCATTCATTAAGTAACGGGACTCAATTGAGTTTCTAGCTTGTAATCTCGAAGTAATTTCACCTGTTGATGTTAATAATTAGAGATGTTCTCACTTCCAAGGCTGAGGTATATAAGCCAAAGTTTTGTAACCTAAAGAGGATTCAATTATTAATCAAAGTGAGTTTTTGAGCGCCGTGACTGTGTCTGAGAGAGAGAGAGAGAGAGAGAGAGAGAGAGAGAGTCTTATCTTCTTGCTACACGAGCTACGGGGCCGCCATTGGAGAAGCGACACCGCCATTGTGTTAGCAACGGTGAGAGCTACGCACAGATACCAAGAGTGCGCGCTATCGGCTTCTACGTGTGGTAAGTTCCTACGAGCTCCGGTGTGAGTTTTCTTCCAACTCGTGTGTCGGAATAGAGCGTGCAGCATATCTATAGAACCACAACGAGTAGAGCTACACATTAGTACCATCGGGGTCAAGTTTCGGTCACCTGTATTTTTCGGCCTGTCTTCATACGTGTTTGCCGCATGGAGTGGTTATAGGTTGATTTTGCAGTTCAAGTCTTTAGGGTGTTGTTCTTACCTAGTGTATAGACTTCCCCTTGAGTTTGAGATCAATTCAATGATTCTAGATCCTGTTTCGTATAGCATTCGTTCGTAGTACGGATTTCAGTCACTTGCGTATTTTAGAACTTAGATTTGATTTCCTTGGTAGTGATTGTCATTAGAAGGTCGAGTAGGTGATTTGACACCCACCTAGTTGTTTCCATGCGCCTGCGGGTCAAGCTCCGTCCTCGTCTGACAAATTCTGTTGTTGGTTGAGTTCTCGCTATTTAGCTTCCGCTAGCGGCGTAACCGCCTTAACACATTCCATATCCAAGACTGTTGGTGTAGGATTTCAAATTATCAACAAGCTTGAAGAAGGAGATGGATCTCTTGCACTTTTCACCTCACACAATCTCCAAGCCCATGGATGAAACGACTTACTTTTGTTCCTCTTTCATGAGAGGAGTATACCTTGAAAGTTGGACAAACTCTTCATAGTAAGCTTCAACATACCTATTCCCCAGCTTGCAAGAAAGAAACTCATTTACCTTAGTGGTGGAGTAGTATGGGGGAAGATATTGCTCCTTGAGATGATTATTTAACTCATTTGACTTCTGGGTCACCTTTGCTACTTGGCAAGATTGGCAGTTGAGCTTCCACCATGTTTTTATTGGTCCTTCTAACTTAGCTCTCCCTGTTATCCCTTGAGCAACTGCATTGTAACGGACAAGAGCAAAGTAGTCATCCATTTGAATTATCCATTCTTCTAGCTGAGTAGGCACATTATCACCCATGCCTAAAAATGGAAGTAGTTGCAAAGATTTGAGCAGGGTCTTAAGACTCTTGTCACACCTAAAATCCTCTATGAGTGTTGCAACAAGTGGCATCTGATTTGGTACAGGGAAAACTTAAGGTGATGGTGGTGATTTTTCATCATGAAGTAGAGGATCCAAATATTTAGTTACATGTGAGTCCTGAGCAGCTCTATCTCTTGGGAGTTTACGTGAGTGACATACTTTACGGCTGGGGCAAAAAAAATTCCACTTTCTCTTAGTGATAGGTTCATAAATATTACAAATACGCAAGGGTAGATTTTCCTTGGAAAATAATTAAAGATAAAGGGAAAACATTGCTCTAGCATTTTCCAAATGCTCATTTCTTCCTAATCATGTTTTTAAGAGGACTACCCTTAAATCCCTAGGATTAATACTAATGCAAAATATATTATTATAGACTTGGATAAAAATGACTTGCAAGCCCAAATACAATGTCAATTTTGTTTCCCAAGGGTATGCCAACAATGTAACATTTAATGGTCTAGTAATTTGTGTGTAGCGGAAAATAGCATGAACATAGTGAGCAGTTCATTAGGATAGATTCCTAATGAGAATAGCAAGAGTGCTTGGGTGGAGAGAGCAACAAAAAGCATAACACCTAGTTAGATAGCATGAACAATACTTCAAAAGAGAGAGAAATTAAGCAATTGACCGGATTTGCATGGAGCCGGTCCCCCCTCTAAAGGCTTTGTATTATGGTTTCTCCCATCAAGAGAGACATTTTACAATACAATTTCTTGTGTGTCTTCAATACTAGCTAGTGCAATGAAGATGGAAACTTCATGCACTAAGCAAAACACTTATCAAACACAACATCAATTCCCTCACGGTCTCAGACCCAAGACCTCACATACCTTCAAAGATGGTGAGAGCTAGCAGGGTATGAGAGTAGGTTGAGAGGAAGAAGTAGCATTCTTACGAGAAAGATGTACATCTCCTCACATAATCACTCATATTATCATAGCTTAGCTTAGTAATTAGCATGGTAGAGGAGATGAGCATGCATTGAAGCTTGGATCTTGGTTGGATTTGCATCACAAAGCCAAGATTTGTTGGTGTAGGCCTCCCTTCTCACAAACTTGGAGTAGGTGGTAAGATTTCCGTCAAAGCTTGAGAAGCAGAGAGAGTCTTATTTGCTTCACAGATGAGATTGTGTGTGTGTGTGTGATAATGCCTTGCAAAAATCAGCCCCCTCTATCTCTTGGTCGACCCCCCTTCCAATTTGCTCTTGCTACAGTCCTATTGGACCTCCCAGGCCTAGCGAATGGAAATTAAGCAATATAGGTGATAGCCTTCTGACAGGTGTCCCCCTTTCCTCCTTTTTGAGAGCTTTAGATAATTAATAATGCAACTAAAGTCTCATTGGACCCCTTTGCCTCCTGGCCGATAGGAATCAGGCAAGCCATTGGACTGTTGAATGCTCGGTGGTCCCCTTGGGAGACTGTCCAATAGTCTTCTAGAGAGCTTAATTCTTATTGGTTCTATTATTAAGTGTTTTTTCAAATTAATTAAACTAGATTTACTCTAGCTTAATTCTCATTGGTCCACCTCCAAGGCCATCCAATAGGAATTGGATACACCTTGTGGGCATCTGGGCTAGGGAGATGATATGTATCCCTCATTCCCTTTGTGTAAAGGGAGCTTGTGTGTGTGTGTGTGTGTGTGTGTGTGTGTGTGTGTGTTTCTCTCTCATCCCCTACTTGCAAGGCTCTCCCCCTCCTATGTAGGGATTGATAAAGACTTCTGGGACACACACAAAGCATCCAATTCCTCCAATGTTTGACCTTTGGACACAACCTTAGCATTTTGGAAGTCTTAATGGGCTGAACCTTAGGGTATTTTAAGCCCATTGTTTCACATGGCTCCTTTACAGATGCCCCCCCCTTTGGATCCCTACTGCGGTTGGTCTGCTAGCTTAACCAATTTCTAGCTTTTTCTCCCTTGGCACTTCTCCATATTAAATGATCAGTTTAACATGAGAAAATCATTTACGAGAATTAGATATTGATTATTACGACAAACAATGACCCAACAAGCACGTCCATTTTTGGTTCGATAATCATTTCCTCCTAAGAAAGATTGGTTACCAATAATTGAAGCTTTCTTTCATAGTGTGGGTCATAAGACCTGACGATACAATAGTACTTGGACCTACTCCCAATTTTTCTATCACCATTCTAGATGGAGATTATCTAAATCATAGTAATTTGCAGATTTACAATTCTCTCTTTGATAGGTAAGATGAGGTAGACAAAGTTCTTTACCATGGAATATTTTTTTAAAATTTTCTATAGCTGCTATCTCCATTATTCTTGCACAAATTGGAGAACTTCCTCTTCTCAATAGTCCCATGCCATTTTTGTCAATACCTCACTCTCTTCCTGCAAAAGTTCATACGAAAAATATTTATCCAGCCAAGGATAGAAGCTACACTCTGATACCACTTGTGAGCGCCATGTTAAGGACCACCAAATGCACCATCTCTAAATGGAGACACCATGACTCCTGATAGCCCTCCTGCTTGAGACCAACACCAAGAAAGGAGTCCTCCTTCTATTTGATGCCAACTCAAAGGGGTGACAACATTTGCTTTTTTTTGCATGGATCCCCCAACCAAATCCATCAGACTAAATTTGAAGTCCACCTTCCAGGGTCAATTGGTGAGAGTTCTCTAATTGACCTTGGTTCAAGGTCACTAATGCTTTTTCTCAAAAATGACTGAGCAAAATCGTTAGTGCGTTCCCCTAAGACGAGTGTATTTTAAAACTACACCAAGTGCTTGATTCCAAGTTCGATCCTTGATCTGTAAATCAAAATCCCTTTTCCCATTCTTAACTTAACATAATTTACAACATAAAAATAGGTTCAATTTTTTGGCCAATTGTTTAACGCTCAAGAATCCACCCTCCAAGCAAACCATTTGGTAAATGCACCTTTCCAATGTATACTATGATACTACGAAAAAAATATTCCAAACATGTCAAATCAAGAGTACATTTCAAGCATTTATTAATTCGTTCTCACCATTTTTAGTTTTAGGTTGTTTAACTTTTTTCTATCTTTAATAATTATCTTTCAAGCAGTCACATATACTTCTCTATGTATATCCTTATCCTCATCCTTGTACTTAGGTATCCTATCTCCTCCGTCACATGCGGAGGGGATACCTTTACACAATTTTCAATTCTTATTTTTCTTTCTTTTGCTTGGGAAAGGCTTACACATTTAATCTACCTTAAGTTCCTTTTAGGTAAATATTTTGAGAAACAGAGCAAAGGTCCAATTGATGATGACAATTACAGAATAGCCCATTTAGGTTACTAGCCTTTCCATGGTTCTTTTTTACTAAAAAATAGATGAGTTCCTTAAATAAATCACATATTTCTTCGTTACTTGATCCTTTATTTGATCCATTTTCCTTCCTCCTTTTCTTGTCGACATCAAGCCTACCTGGACTAGGCCAATTTCCATATGCATCCATGGGTCTTAACACTTGTCCGGGACTCACTCCCTCCCAATCACAATTCTAGGGCATTGAATGAATCCGAGCTCAAAACATTTCCCATTGTATCCCATAGGTAAACACGTGCATCGGTATTTGTTTCCAAATATGTAAGATAAATTTCACACTTAAAACTTAGCCGGGACTCACTCTCATCCATTCCCAATTCTAGGGCATTGAATGAATCCGAGCTCAAAATATAGACCATCCTCCATTGTATCCCAGAGGTAAACACCTGTGCCAGACTTTTTTCCCAAATATGTAAGATAAATTTCACATTTTGAACTTATATATTATGCTAGGCCTATCCATGTTAAATCTTCTTGGTAAAGTTTTTAATCCTAGTTCAAATTTAGATTAGGTTCATTTGAGCTATAATAACTTAGTTCCTATTTCCTTTTAAATTTCTACTCAAACAAGACCTTAAGAAAACAACAAGTCTCGTGAAATTAAGGTTTTGTCTCGACGTAAGTTTCAAGTTAACTCCGTTTTGGACAAATCCTATTTGTTTTCTTTGCATCATTTTCCATCCATGGGACGTCTCCATGGAAGAAATGGGAATTGTATGTTCAATCAACACGGTCGTCACTACTATGAAGCTATCCCCTTACCCCATCCCAAACCCCCCCCCCCCCCCCCCTTCCCGTTGTAATCACAAAGAAAACTTGAAAATTGACAAACTTGAAATGAACAATGCATATGCTCTCTACAATGAGCTTTAGTTTTGTATGAACCATGAGTGGTAATCACAAACTTTATAGTGCAGCAACTTGCAATCTTGAGGCAAATAATCCTAAAAATTCCTTTGATTGATTGTGCAAGAGTCGACAATTGTTTATGCAAGAGTAGAATCCTTGAATGAATGGTAGTGCAAGAGTAAAATTGCAAAATTCTTAAGAGTGGACATGCTAGTCTAGTGAGAAATGTGCATGAAATGAAGTACGAATGATTAACAAGTTCTTCTTTAAGATGGGACTTAGGCATACCTCTCTACCATGGACAGAATGAATTCCGTAGGTAGAAGTGATTTTAGGATTTAGGGGTTTTCCAAATTGACAAGAGGGAAGGTAGGAAAACCCTAATTAAAAGGGAGATCCTCTTTCAAAGAAAACTCCTTTAGTTATGATAAGATTTTCCATAAGAAACTCAACTCTCTCTTGAGAGAATTAGATATTAACTTAAGTATGTCAGTAAAACTTTTACACACATAATTTATGCAAAATCAAGATAAAATTGTGGGCCTTTCATGAGAGCATTTCTCTAGGAGAAATTGAAATTCCTCTTTTGGGAAATAAGGTTGATTCCAAAAGCAATTCCATTACTTAGTTGCCTTTGATTTATGACACTTACCTTATAGGAGGAATTTAGGTAAGAGAGTAAAAGTAGCTTAAAAATCAATAAAAAGATTTGTGCAAGATATTAAGGGATAAGTGAGGATATTAATCATCATTCATCATGCATACTATTTAGGTAAATACGATCTCTAGTCACCTATCATTAAAGAGAGTGCTTTCTACTCTCTCTATGTCATATTAGTCTGGTAATTCTTTTTTTTTTGAAATATTGGAACTTAAAATAACACCTTAGATACTTATGATTAGTAACTAACCAACCATAATTAGAAAGGAACAAAAAAATGAAGAATTTTTTCTTCTCCCTAAGCACGCAAGGGAAAGGCTTGCTTATAGAAACGTGAGAGCTTAAGCATGAGTTTACCTAAGCATGAAAGGTAAATCAATTTCAAGAAAGTGCACTAGCACTACAAGAGGTTGTGTGCTCTTGTGACGCTGTTAGCGACGGAAATACACTGGGTTTTTATAACCCCCGGCGTCGCTAAAACCGTCGCTACGAGCGTCGCTATATGCGTCGCTATATAGCGACGCATATAGCGACGCCTATAGCGACGTTTACACAGAAGACTATAGCGACGCTCATAGCGACGCTACAGAGCCATAAATAGCGACGCTTATAGCGACGCCCGAGAGAAATTTTTTTTGGTGGCAGAGCATTGAATGCCCTGCCACCCATCAACCATATTGTACTTGATTCACTTTTTAAAAAAAGTGCAAAGATAGATAATAGACCCAAAATAGCCACCCACAAGACGCATTGTTTGCAAAATTGACAATTGTACACATCATAAGCAAAATGAATTGATTGGCAAATGTAATAATGATAATTGTACAACATCATAGGCATAAAGAATTGATTGGCAAAAGGAACTGCGGTGACAAATGTAATAAAATACATGGTTCAAAAAGACGTATAAAATCCGTCTCATGATACATAAGCTATGAGAAACCCTAAACTAATGCTATCTAGCTACGGCTAAACTGACGTCGTCTAGTCAGACGTCTCATCGCGTCCAAGCGGCGTATCTGTCGGATTCTGCAAAAAAAGACAATAAGACAGCTTTCAGTAAGTATAAACATATAACGACATTTATAAAACAATACAAAAAATAAAAAAGAGTAAACCCTAATACTAACCATGCCGCCGCGAGAACTGAGAATGTCCATCAGGGCGTTTAAGCCCTTCCTGCCTGCGTACTCGCGCTCGTACGGTGTGGGATCACGTCCTGTCATCGACCACTGTCAAAACATACAAAGATTTCATTATGTTAGAACTAAAAAACTCATAAAACCTAAACTATAGAACATGCATAAAGAGCAATGTGAAAACACTTACAAAATCGGCCTCAAATGATGCCCATCCACCGCTCCCCAAGTGGTGCGAGCTCCCTGCCTCTACTCGCGCTCTGGCTGCATCCTTTTGTTGCTTCCACTTGTCGGGATTCTCGCGCGCTGCTTTCTTCGCATTCTTCCAATCTTCTTTGGCCAGCCAATCTGGCCTGTTCCACCCATTCTTGATTGCTTTTTGCACTTCGGAACGCTTGTGTTTGCAGTATTCGCGCATTCGAATCTTCATCAGGTCTTCATTGAAGCGCTGATCCCGTGTTGGAATGGGAAACTCATCATGAAGTATGCTGATGACTCTGTTTTTTAAATCACTTGGTACTTCACTCCATTTGTTTAGTATGTAGTGTCTAAACAGCTGAGAGCAAAGACCACGCATGCGCGAGATCACCTTCTTGCCGTCATCATCCATGATGATGCCGCCGCTCATGTCGACGGAGTAAGGCAAGCCATCTGGCCGGTGACGCGTGAACCTGGGTGTCCCGGCAGGGGTCTCTAGCGGCGTGTCGATGGGGGTACGGACGTCAGGTGTCTCCACCGGCGTCTGGGCCCCGAAGCGAGGAGTGTCGAGTGGGGTGGCTCCTGGCGGAGTAGGTAGAGGTGTGTAGCTGCTAGGAACAGTCAGCCGTGCAAAACCTGGCGTAGATGGCGATGCTGTGGCTGGTGTGGGGGCGGGCAAAGAAGGGGAGGGTAAAGAGCCTCGTCGAACACGAGGCGGTGTGGAGGCATCGGTGGCGGAATCCCCACAACAACCGCCACCACCACCACTAGAGCGTCGGTGTCTAGACGAGTGTGAAGCTCGTCTCGTCGACGCCGAAGCTTCGGAGCGCGCCGAATGCTCCGAAAGAGAGGGAGATGCGGATGGAGTAGGAACGCGCGATGATGCGCCAGAGCGATGACGCTCCACGTACCACTGTCTCTGCTGCGGTGACAAAGAAGAAAGAAACTCCTCATCATCCATACCTGCATTAAACACACGAATATTTAAACTTAATATTGAATGAATAGAGTAGACAATGACGCAAAGACCATTAAATACAATGACTTTATGACGCATATAAATACAATGACGCAATGAATCGAGTGATAGAAGAGGCAAGTCGAAAACTCAAAATTTTCAATCAAAAGATGTGAGCGCGAGTAGAAAAGAGCGGTATACACCATGGAAGGTACTTAGAGAGCCAGAGCTTTTACAACACGGAGCAAAATTGTTCAAATACAATATTTGTGGCTTTAAGAGATCTCTCTCTCATCCTCGCATAACTCAGCATAACTTCCTATATCTATATAGAGCTCTCCGTTTAAACACATATCCTCTGTTTCATTTTGTAGCTCCTCTGCATGCACCCCATATAGAGTAGTAGCATCTTGATGCTTGTCTGGCACCACCGTAGTGGCTTCTGATTGAGCATCTTCTCTGATCTCCTCCATTGATGTCGCTGTGATTGGCACATGGTAGCCTTCATACGTCCTTGCACTACGAGGGGCTACCTCTATGACGTACCACCAGTTTGATGTAGACTTTGTAGGATGAAATATTACCTGCCAGAGCCACATAACTTACATGAGAGCTTTCAAGCACATAACTTGTAAAAGGGGGATGTTAACTATTTACATACTTACTTGTTCACAATGCTCGGGTAGTACGAAAGTGTCTCTTAGGTCAGTCCATTTCTTAGTAGAATCCACCTCAAGAAAACCAGACTCTCCTCTACGCACAGTAGCGTTGCGACCCTCCATGATTATCTTGAACCATTGCACGTCGAACAAGTCGACCAAAAATCCTCTGTAATCGATCCTCAAAATCTCTTGCAGCGTGCCGAAGTAAGTGAGTTCCGCCACCACAGGATCTGCATCAGAGGAACGTCGTCGACTAGACTGTTCAAATTTTGCCATGATTCCACAATCTTGAGTAAAACGCTTTTTGTCGATTCGTTCCACCCTAAAATGTCGACCTTTACACCATGCTGCTGTGTATGACTTATACTACAATGAACAAAGATTATGAGTGGCTATTCAAACGTTTATAAATAAAGTCACTTGCTAGTCGTACATTGCAAACTTACCTTGGTCGCGCAACCCCGAGAGTACTCCCACTCTTCTTCACTCACTTCGTCACCGCATTGTTGTGCGCTTTTCAATTGGTTGTGCAACCATCTTAAGCTCATGAAGGTGGGTAGGCTCTCCAGAACCGCTGGATAGTGCATCGGTGGTCGTCCTCCCTGTCTCCGCTCGATTCGTGCCCTTTGTCGCTCTTGCTTTGCATCCTCATATTGTGAAATCCACTTTTGCATCACTGGATTGTGAAGCATGCAAAATCGGTTGATTTTAGCCTCTAGATCTTCCGTCATCTTCTTCTCAACACCGAGATTGCACATGACAATCCCAGATATGCGCTCATCATCTATGGTTCGCCATAGCGTGTCCCGGGATTTATCAAATCCGTCTAGCCACTCTCCAATGTACACTAGGGACTCTGATACCAACCAACCTTCTGCCATGCTACCCTCCGGACGTGCCTTTTGACGCACATATCCCTTAAGCGTTTTCATGAAACGCTCTAAGAAGAACATCCATCTGGAATGAACTATGCCAGCTATTTCCACCTCATCAACTATGTGAACAAGAAGATGCACCTGAATGGTTAGCATTGTAGTAGGAAAATGTTTCTCAAACATGCACACAAGCTCCGCAGCATTTAGTTTGGCGAATGGTATGGAGTCTACGTTGATCTCCTTTTGTGAGATCCATTGCACCAGCTTTGCAAGTTTGTAGATTGTGTTACGGATGTCGAGAGACAAACATCCCTCAATGGCAACCGGTAAAATAAACTGTAAAGTATGTGCAGCAATGATATTAAAGTCCACATTTTATGCAATGATATTAAAGTCCACTATGAACGTACCTGACACATTTTATGCCAATCGTGTGACTTCAAACCGGTAAGCTTTCCTTCTTTAGTAAAACACGTTCGGAGCGAGTGCATTACGCCAGTGGGGGTCCGCAAAGATCGAATGGTCTCTTTTACTTTGCGTTCTTGGGCTCCTGTGAAAATCCATGGTGCTTTAGGGAGTTTTATCGATCCATCAGACGCTGTTTGCGGCCAATATTGCTCCATACGATCCACATTTCTAAGGTCAACTCTTGCTCCCAAAGTATCTTTCTTGCCGGTCAAATGGTCCCATAGTAGATTACCCACATTCTTGAATATGTGCATTGGATCGAGCAAGTGATTGATCATGAGTCGGGGCCAGTATGGTAACTCGTACCATAGAGATAGTCTCTTCATCCCTGGAGGCAATCCGTCATCGCACATCTCCTTCTGCTCTAACCATGCTTGTGCAGACATCCTTGGTGGCTCTCTTCCCAAAAAGCCGTCGCGTAACACATGATTCTCTGGAAGATACGCTTGATGACCTTCGTAGATTTGCTTCTTCAGTGAGGGTGCCCTACGTGCATTCAGTCTAGGTCCACATGTGACACATGCTCTGTATCCGCTTGTTTGAAGCCCTGCATGTATACACATGATAATAGATCAACTATGGGAAAAAACAAGATTTACAGTGTCTGAGTGAGGAGTGTCAATAGATCACCTGAGCATTCTGTTAGCCCGGGATAGTCATGCATGGTCCACATTAGAATGCCTCTGATCAAAGCATTCCGTCGTCCTGTGTGTCGGCTCATATCCACCACCTCTATGCCAATCCACAATTGTTGTAGCTCTTCCAATAGTGGACGAAGATACACATCCATATTCCCCACTTTATATCGCCCTGGCACAATCAAGCTTAGCCATAGGTGCCCCTTCTTCGTAGTCAACCACGGGGGAATGTTGTAGTTGACGATGACAACGGGCCATACACTGTAAGATGTTGATCTTTGACCAAATGGATTTACGCCATCCATAGCAAGGCCTAAGCGCAAATTTCGAGCTTCCCTGGCAAAATCCGACCATGTTCCATCTATATGTTTCCACGCTACGCAATCTGCAGGAATTCGTAGCACACCATCCGAAGATTTATTCTCCTCATGCCATGATGCTAGGGCGGCCATGGACTTACATTCGAAGAAATGCTTGATGCGAGGAAGCAGAGGGAAATGTCGCAAAACTTTTTGTGGAATTTTTGTCCCGTGGAGATCTACTCGATATCTTTCGGAATCACATTTCGGACACTTCTCCATGTCTATGTATTCCCCTCTGAAAAGAATGCAGTCATTAGGACAAGCGTGGATAGAATTGTAATCCATCCCCAAGTTTCGCAAAATCTTTCTTGCTTCATCTCGGGAATCTGGCATCACATTGTCAGCTGGTAGTATGTGCTCTTTCAGCAATCTACACAACATAAAAATATGATACAGTCGTGTAAAAATCTATCAGATCATTATACATTTAGAGTTCTATTAAAGTAAACTAATTGTAATAGATCACCTGAAAAGTGCTGTGACGCTAGTGTCACTCCATTCAAACTTTGCCTGCATGTTGAGAAGAACCAGGAGTGATTTCAATCTAGACATACGTGCTCCATTATACAATGGCGTATCGGCTTCACTTTTCATATCATCATAGATAAGCCTTTCTGAATCCATGATCGTCTCGATCATTTCATCAATCTCGGGCTCAAACATTGCCTCGTTGAGAATGTGCTCTGCATGATCATCCCCCGAGCTGTCAGAGGCTACATCTTGTGGCCTCACATATGCTGCTTGACCAAAGCGCCTGCGAACATGTCTATTAGGTTGCAAGATTTCTGCTTGTTGGCCAACGTCAGAGTCCGACGAGTTATAATTGGCAACAACTCGATCTATAATAGATGGATCGAACTCGCCAAATTCGCGAACGTGCTGCAAAGAAACACGTCTTGTCCGTCGCACAGCATGCTTGCATTGATTACAAGGACATAAGACCCTCGTTGAGAGATAGGTGTTTCGGTTGGACGGTCCCACATCCTCGTCGCTACTCATAATGAGGATAAAAAACTTATAACCTGGACAAAAAATTTAATATTCTATTGGCATTCTTCGTCTTATCTCTCTCTCTCTCTCTCTCTCTCTCTCTCTCTCTCTCTCTCTCTCTCTCTCTCTCTCTTTACCTCACATTCTCTAGTCATGTCCAATCCCCGCACACCTCGGTCTAGAGGTGCACGGAGATCAGAACCACCGGGTTATAATCTCGTCTTTATTGGTCAATACCTATATTTGTGGGTACAAGAAATCTACACACCCATGTCTACATGATACTGCATGTAGTGGACAAAACCCCTTTGCCTCTTCTCTAGCTGTAGCACTTCACTTCATCTTAACATCTTTTCACAGTAGATCTTTTCAATGTTTGTCTAACTCTAAACCCTAAACCATAAGTAATTTTTGCGTGGACTCGATCTAACGTAAATAAGCGTAAATCTAAATAAACGTAAATCTAACAAAAAATAAAGCTAAATCTAATTTAACGTAAGTCTAATGACTAGAGGTTGTCTAGATGGTCATTGTGTCGGGGATGTAGTGACTCTTGCCGCCCTGAAGATCCACCTTCTTCCCTATCTTCTGAAGACATTTCACCAGTACTTTTGGATCGACGGAGCCCACCATGAGTGAAGGCAGCAATACCCTATATTCCATTGAGGGCTTTCTTCACCCGCTTCATGCAGGCATCGTAGTCTATGGAGACCTAAATCTAATCTAATATAACGTAAATCTAAATCTAGCTTAAATAAACGTAAATCTAGTTAAAAATAAACCTAAATCTAATTTAATGTAAGTCTACATATAACCTAATCTTTAACGTCTTTTAAGATAGTTTCCTACGACGTTATAACTCTCTTCTTCTTGTGTGTGTGCGCGTGTGTGGATGTGTGTGCCAATAAAAAGAGATAAATGGTATAACCTTTCTATCACCCATGCCAAGTATGATAGATTGATTATGCCATTTCCCTCTTGAATAATAGGTCTTGAGTTCAACTCCTCGTCAGCTAGATCTTTAGGTCTTTTAATTTTAATTAGTTTCCTACGACGTTAAATTAGTTTCTCTCTCTTTCTCTCTCAATGTGTGTGCGTTATTTTGGATCGTATGCATGTTTTCTCTCTCTTTTCCTCTCTCAATGTGTGCGTTTTTTGTTTATGCATGTTCTCTCTCTCTTTTCCTCTCTCAATGCGTGAGTTTTTTGTTTATGCATGCTCTCTCTATCTTTTTCTCTCTCAATGTGTGTGTGCATTCTTTGTTTATGTATGTGTGTGTGCGCGTTTTTGTTTTTGTTTGTACTCTCTCTCTCTCTCTCTCTCTCTCTCTCTCTCAAAAACACTATGTGTGTGTGTGTATGTGTGTGTGAGAGAGAGAGAGAGAGAGGGAGAGAGAAAGAGGGGAAGGGAACATGAGAATGAGGAGAGGGAAGGAGCATACCTGGCTCTCCTTCCTCTCCTCGTGTGTGTGTGTGTGTGTATGTGGAGAAGAAAAAGAGAGAGAGAGAGAGAGAGAGAGAGAGAGTGAGGGAGAGCGTTACCTGCTCCTTGCTCGAGGGCGCCGAAAAACTCAGATCTGAGATCTGAGTTTTTGGGCTCGCTCGGTTATTTTTTTACCCCACCCGGCGTCGCTATGAGTATCGCTATAAGCGTCGCTATGAGCGTCGCAAATTTCTTTGTAAATTTGCGACGCTCATAGCGACGTCGGGAAATTTTTTTTGGAGCGTCGCTGTGTGAGCATCGCTAATATGAAGAGCCTCTTGTAGTGAGAGCATTCACAATTGATGCACACACTCTACACAACTAGGCTTAAAGAGTGGTGTGTTATGTGTTGAGAATGGTGTGGTGTAGTGTGATCATGTGATGATTTACAAGGGAGAGAAGGGCTCTATTTATAGGTTCTAGAAGCCCCGATTTGGATTAGGCCTAATCAAGTTTATTTGAAGGAATAAAAGATTATGAATATTTTTTATTTTTATTTCTAATGAGGGTGGGTCTCTCTTGTCCTTTGAGTCACATGGATGTGGGCTCAAGGGAAGAGAATTTTTGAGGATGAAAGGAGAGGAGATTGAGTGAATAATTTGGGAGTGCCTACTCTAGTAGAGGGTGCATTTTACAATAAGGTTAGTGGTTAGTAGTTAGTAATTATCACTAAAAAATATTTACAAAATAATTCACTAAATGGTGAGATATATGATGATAAAAGTTAGAGAAGGGATGAGCTTGTAAAGAGAGGTTGAAGCTTTGGAGAAGTTGACATTCACCTCTTTATAGCACCGGAAGAAGAAGCGGTCAGCATGGCGAAGTAGCGCGTGTTGATGAAGCTATGTTATCTTCAAACCTTAGAAAATTCATGATAAAAGCCTTCATTTGCAGAGGTTATCCTTGGATTTTCGCTGAATTTTTGAAGTTCTTTACAAAGTTGAAGAGAGTATGGTAATATGGACATATATGTAGAGAGAAAGGGGGACACATAGGGTGTAGAAATGGAGGATGAAGGCTATGGAGGTGTGAGAGATGTGGCAATGGTGAAGAGGGTGAATTAGGACATGGGATTTGCAGGTTTGGGAGTGGGAAGGAGAGGGAGGAGTGTGTGTGAAAGAGAAAAATGGTAAAGTGGAAGAGGGAGTGTTGCTGCATAGCATAGGCAAACTGGGGTCCACCAATAAAATCATAGCTCACAACTCCTAGCTCAAAAAAATCTGAAAAAATTTGAGAAGAAAGTTCAGCTCACGAGCTACAGCTTTTCTTTGTACCACCTTTTCAAATTCGGGGAGCATGTGATCTTTAGAAATTCAGCAAAACCGATTGTGTTTTCCAGTGCACAAGCTCCTTGTGAGGTCCTTCTTTGGATGATTCTTTTGAATACCTCCAAGAGTGAGCTCCCCATGGTACATGCATGCATGCCACATACCCTTGATCTTATTTGGTAGGTTTATAATTGAAGATATTGTTGAGATCATGATATAAGTGAATAGTACAACTAAGAAAATCAAATATTTAGGAGTCTAAAAAAATATGTACATGTCAAATATAAATAATATAGGTGGGAAAAATATAAAGGGGTCAAAATAAATCTCTCTCATTATAAGTCTACCATAATTATAAAAAGATGAATATTTTTTGAGTTCTAATTTATGAGAGTAAAAGAGAATAGATGTAGGAAGGAAAAAATCACAATAGTGAAAAAATATACACATAAATAAAACTAGTTTTTTTGGATTTTTGTTGGGATGGAGTTACACCAAAAATAAGAGAAGTTTGCATGAAATTGTTACACACAAATGGGCCATAACAATTGCATGAAATATTTGTGGCCCATTTGTGTGTAAATATTTCATTGTATATAGGGCATAAATAAAAAGATTTTTCATAATTATTTAAATATTTCATGAAATTGTTATGGCCCATTTGTGTGTAAAAATATTTAAATAATTATGAAAAATCCTTTTATTTATGCCCTATATACAATGAAATATTTACACACAAATGGGCCATAATATATTTTATTTTAATTATTATTTTTATTTTTTAGGCTCAACTAGCATAGTGACTAGCTAATTGAGCGTTTTTAGGAAAATATGGGAAAAGTTTCCTAACTCACGCACGCCTATGTACAGTGAAATGGTAGGGATAACCAAAATGTTTGAGTGATTTGATAGGGTGAGGTAGCTAACTATGGCAATTATGGAAAGCCAAAAAACGGCTATCATTAGCTCCTCCCTTAGATAATGGTACATTCATGTACCATTTATCCGATCATACAACATGTAGATTGTGTAACATCTGTCTTTGTCTGCTCTCATCTTTGAAGAACCTTCATTGTATGATTAGAAAAACCTTGTGTGATATGAAAGGTTCTCAGGGCCAATAGCAGGATGTAATGAAGTGATGGAGTAAACCTCCTCCATTGAGAAAGTTTCCATAAGCACCCCCCAAGATCAAAGATCATGAAGTATCTTTCCCAAAGAGAGATGTATGGTATGGAATCACTTACTGATTTCGGTTGAAGAAATTTTTAGATTTTATTGTTGTCCATCACTGCATCTATCACTATGAATGTGATATAAAAGATTGGTTGCTCTTCCTCCTGTGTAAAGTTGATGTATCTGCTACGATCTTCAAGAGCTTGTATGAGAAAATTCCTGAACTGTAGCTCATAGATTTCATTCAACCTAGGTAGGCTCATCAAGTCAAAAATTCTATGATCTTCATGATTTAGGAAAGCTTGGTCCATGCTTCCAGTTGCTATTGGAAGATATTGCAAATAGTTTACCACATAAGTAGATAATAGACGAAGGTTTCTATTGCTTCCAACACATTGGAAGAGAATAGATTTTGGTATAGATTGATGAAATATCCACATGTAGCAATCAACAAGTTTTTCATCTATGATGAAGACCAGAAGCATCACAATGTGCGACCTCCATACACCAAAGAACCAAATGAAGAAGGTTTGGAAACATCCGTTCATCACCAAGTATTCATGTCCTCTTCCACTTAAGAAGGTATGGTGCCGCCGATGAAAGGTATATGTGAAGAGAGGAGAAGTTGACTTTGAAGAGGTGAAACCCAATGTGAAGATGATTCGGGCTTCAAAAGCTTGGATTTTCTTGCTAAGAGATTGTCCCATGAATAAAGAGCCACCCGCTAAAACACCATTGGAGAGAATGATACCCTTCTGACAATTTCCTTTTATGATTTTATTTTTTACTACTCTCCCATGTTCTTCATCCCCTTCCAAGCCCCCCCTTTGGCAAGGTTGTAACTCCTCACATTGTACTACCTCAAATGTTGATGGATTATTATTTGATTTTGTGAAAACTTTGGCTTCTTGCATGATAGGTTCCTCCATGCTTAACATACATGGGTCATACCAATGCTTTTCAACATCCTCAAACACTTCTTGAAGATTATCCTCACATGGATTCAACTCACGTTCTTCTACTTTGTTTTGGAGTTGGCATTCCATGTACACAATCATCTCTTTATGATCAATGTGGTCTATGATCTCCCCACCTATGATTTCATCTTCCTCTTCACTCTCTTCTTCTTAACAAGATACACTCTCAGAACATTCCATAAGATCAAGGTTACCTTCAAGGTCTTCATTCTCCATAGATTCATGTTGCACAAAAGCTTTGTCTGCTCGGACTAGAAATTGATCCTCCACCAAAAGGTTGCATGTATCCATTATTGAATCATGAATGCCATTTGAGATATCTTGTGTCGATTTTGGCATGCTTGTGATAAAGGTAGAAGAAAGAGATTCCACATTTGAATCTTGGCCACACACTTTAGCACTTGAATAATCAGCTGGCATGTAAGTAACTTCTTCAACATTTGTCGGAGTAGAAGGAGACAAGTATGGCAAAGGAGATGACTCCTTGATAGAAACACTTTCATGGTGGTTGGTTCTTCCAGCATGATGGAAACCATTTTTGATGTAGAAGTACTTGTGAAACTTCCTTCAAGCAATAGTGACCGCTTCTTCAAAGGTAGAGGGTCCACTACAAGTAACCTTAGTCTTTAGGAAAGGAGACAAACCCGAAATAAATTGCTCCATTTTTACATAATCTGGAAATGTAGAACTAAACCCACATCTTCCCCATTGACGAGAAAAAATATCCTCATAAGCATAGTAGTCTTCACCATGTTGCTGAAGTCTCCCTAATGAAGCCCATGTTGTCTCTGTTGTTGGAATTTTAGAGAATCTAGTCTTCAGAGCTTTGGAAATCTGGGTATATCCATCTTCAATCTGAGAAGACATACTCCAAAACCATTGCTCAACGTTGCCTCTAAGGCATAGCAATAGAAAATCCCCTTTTTCAATGTCATCCCTTTTACCAAGGATATGACAAACCATTCTAAAATCAGCAAGAAAATCATCAACATCTTCTTCTAGATTTCCGAAGAAGATTGGGATATCATCAAAGGTATAGCGTGTCATAGTCTCTCAATGCTAGAACCACACAAAGATTAGTTCCAAACAATCATCAACTAACTACACAAAGTTTTGAAAGGTCTTTCAACATGAATTCTAGACTCTTATGTGAAAATGTTTTTTTCCTTTCTTATGTTATGCTATTCCAAACCATATTCTAGATCAATTTTTGTTGCGTTGAAATTAAACTCGGTCATACAAGTTTTCATGATTCATATAATCTACTTGATTATGCTAAAATTCAAGCATTCATGCAATACAACAACAATAAGCACAAAGTCAGTTCCTCAGTGGGGGCACCAATTTGAGGCGGTCATGGGTGGGCAACAAGAAGAGCGGCCTCTAAATACCGTTCGAGGCTCCCGTGCTGCTCAATTGGGGCTGAGGCAATCACAATCAGAGACAACAACAACCCACAACCAGAAACTAAACAAAAAAAGGGGCACCACCTAGTTGTAGGTGCGAACTAGAACGCACATGATATCTCCTTGTACTCAAACGCACAAGAGAGGGGAATGCAAGATAGCCACACACACCAGACACAAACATTCACCACGCCAGAGAGAGGTAAAGAGCACAAATCAACTTGAGCAACTCAGTCTTAGCTTTAAAGACTAGATGCACACAAAGCTTGATGATAAATAGAGAGACAACACAAAACTTGACCTTGTTGCCAATACACAAATTGTCTTAGGGTCACGGGAGCCCTCTCACCGAGCACCCTCTTACAATTTAACTTTTAGGCAAACAATTCAACAAGCCCTCAAACCACCAAGCATGAAATGGCACAACAAACTTCAAGGACAATATACCTTCAACCACCTCATGAGCTGTAGAGAGAAAGAGAGAGAGACGAGACAAGAGACACACCATATACGCTCCCGAAGACTGATTCATATTGAGGACAAGATACAAATATATAGGTGAGACCAAGTTGAGTAGAGTGAGCCATATATAGCTCCAACACCCCCACTCAAACAAAGGTCTCTAGCTTTGGATGAAAAAACCCTTGGGGAGTTCAAGGGAAAAACCCAAGCCCCTATACAATGTGAAAATATGAACCAGCGATGATGATGTGAAAGTGAATTGTGCATCTATGTACAAATATTCAAGTGACTTAGAGATCACAATGTGCAAATGTGGAGTGTGCATAGTGTATGGTACCTAAAAGATTACAATGTCATATGTACAAAGCTATTACAATAGCAAAGAAGCTAATCTAGAAAGAGTGAGGTCGAAGCAACTCCAAGCTCCGAGCGCAAGAGGATGAAACGTGACTCGTTGAGGCCTTTGGTCAAAATGTCTGCAATCATCTGGTCACTTGGACAGTGTTCAACCATAATGGTTCCTTTGCGTACTTCATACCTGACATAATGATAATGGACAGCAATGTGCTTTGACTTATTATGTTGAACATAGTCTTTTGCAAGACTAATAGCACTTTGGTTGTCACACCGCAAGGGTGTGCTAGAAAGAGGAGAGTGACCAATATCAACCAGCATTTGTCGAAGCCAAATCAACTCACGAGCTGCAAGTGATGCCGCAACATATTCTGACTCTGTCGTAGAAACTGCAACACAACGTTGTTTCTTGCTAGTCCAAGAAACAAGACAACCATTTATAAAGAAGAAATTTCCACTAGTAGATCGCATAGATAAATGTGAGCTTGCCCAGTCTGCATCTGTGAACCCAAAAGAGAAAGAGATTGCATAGAATCCGATGTGAGTTGTCGTCGATAGACTAAACCAAAATCTGTAGTGCCTTTCAAGTATTTCAACACACGCTTTGCAGCAGACCAATGCTTAAGAGAAGGACATGCAAGATGTTGTCCAAGATAATTAGCAGCAAACAGAATATCAGGACGAGTGTTCATGCCAACAAACTGAAGACATCCAATCAAGTTAGCATAAGGTTGATTTGTGACAAGTTGACCGCCATTGTCAGAAGTGTTCTTCGTAGAGCTTGCAAGACAAGGTGTGTTGGCTGAATGTGCAGATTCCATACCAAATTTTTGAATAGTATCTGCAATAAACTTTGACTGTCGAAGGAATAAAATACCTTTTGTACGGTTCCGTTGGATTTGAATGCCAAGACACGAGTGAATCTCTCCAAGATCCACCATATCAAATGCAGAAGACAATAACTTTTTCACTTGCTGAAGAAATCCCAAATCATTGGAAACAAGGATGGTATCATCCACATAAAGAGCAAGAATCACAAAACATCTACCTTGGAATTTTATGTATAAGTTGGGGTCTGACGAGCAAGAGATGAATCCTTTAGAGGTGAGAAAAAGATCAAATTTTGTATACCAAGCTCGTGAAGCTTGTTTGAGACCATATAGTGCCTTATGGAGTTGAGCAACAAGGTCTTCTTTACCTGGAATAACAAACCCTTCTGGTTGTTCCATATAAATTTCCTCTTCCAAGTCACCATTAAGAAAAGCAGTTCGCACATCCATTTGATGAGCTTCTAAATCAAATTGAACAACAAATGCCAATAAAACTCGAACACTTGTAATGCGAACAACTGGTGAAAAAGTCTCTTGATAATCAACACCAGCTACTTGGGAATAACCTTTTGCAACTAAACGCGCCTTGAACTTGTCAAAAGATCCATCTGCTTTTACTTTTGTCTTATACACCCACTTACATTTAATAGCTGTACGACCAGGAGGTAATTCAGTTAGTATCCATGTACCTTTAGAGATAAGAGAATCGTACTCTGCTTCCATAGCCTCTTGCCATTGATCCTTTTGTGGTGAAGAGATAGCTTCATCATAAGTAATTGGATCTTCGGAAGTAGAAAAAGCATTATCAGCAATATCGTCATCATAAACATGACATGAGCCATGTTCAAAATCAATAGGCAGATCAACAAAAATATCAATATCATCATTGGCGACATTCGGAATGGATGGTTGTGAAGAGGAAAGTTGCTCTATAGGAAGAGTTTCATCTTCTGAAAGAAATGGAAAAGCTTGAAGCAATGATTTAGTATCATCAGAATCATCCATGGACCATGAGCCTCCCATAAGCTGTTCGTTAAAAGTAGCATCACGATTCACAATTACTTTCTTGGAGGAAGTGTCATAGAATTTGTAGCCTTTGGAAGTGTCAGAATATCCAATAAAAATAACTTTAAGACCAGGAGCATCAAGCTTTGTTCGTGTTTCTTTGGGAACATGAATATAAGCAATACATCCAAAGGTTCGAAAATGAGATACAGAAGGAATGTCACATGTCCATGCTGTGATGGGTATCTTACCAGAGGGTGCAGTAGTAGGAAGATGATTATGAATAAATACTGCTGTCAAAGTAGCTTTAGCCCAAAAAACATGAGATAAGCCAGAATGAATCAGCATACATCTTACGGCATTGAGAATAGTGCGATTCTTTCGTTCAGCAACACCGTTCTGTTGAGGCGAATATGGAATAGTGTGTTCATGATGAATTCCACTATCAGCATAGTAACTCACAAACTCTCGAGAAACATATTCGCCTCCATTGTCACTATGAAGCTTCTTAAGGCGACGACCAGTTTGAAGTTCTGCAGCCTTGTGGAATTGTTTGAAAACAGATAAGGCTTCAGATTTTTGTCTAAGTAGAAATACTGTCGTATACCTTGAGAAATCATCAATGAAAGTAATGAAGTAGCGATATTGTGATCTCGAAGAAGGTAGAGGTCCACATATATCAGTATGAACAAGATCCAATATGTCATGAGAATGAGTTGTATTTGAAAGAGGAAAGGGTTTGCGATTGTGTTTTCCAAGAGCACAAAATTCACAAATTCCCATATGAGGATGGGCTTTAAGATCCATGCCATGAACAAGATCACGACGTTGAAGATCAAGGAGTTTTGAGAAATCAGCATGAACAAAACGGTGATGCCATACTTTGCAATCATGATCACCTGGAGCAGTGACAACATTTGCTACAACATCGTTGAGAGAGAGTTCAAACAAATTACCATTTCGAGGAGCAGTGGCTATAGTCTGTCCATCTTTCTCAATTCGGCATTTGGTATGATCAAATCCAACAAACAGACCAAGATCAACAAGTCTAGCAACTGAAAGAAGATTACGTTGAAGATCTGGTACATGTAATACTCCTCGCAAAATTCTAGTGGAAGAAGATAAGGTACCAAGATATAAGTCTCCAATACCCTTTACTTGACAAGTAGTATCATCAGCAAGATAAACAACACGTTGAACTGGCAGTGGATGATAGTTATGGAGCCACTTAGACTGATATGTCATATTTCCTGTAGCACCAGAATCGACGATAAAAAGTGATCCATCGCGTACATGAAGTATTCTGTCTGGAGCAACTGAACATAGGACGCAGCTTGTTTCTGGTACAATGTTGTTTCGATGTTCAGTAGCATATGCTCTATTCCGATCTGTGTCGAATCGACGCTTATAGCACATATGAGTGGGATGATCAGATCATCCACAATATTCACAAGAAGAAGAAGAAGAGTCTCTAGATAAACGTGGTTGTTTTGTGGTAATATTGTGTTCTTCATCATATTGACGTGCCCAACAATCATCTTCAGTATGGCCATTTCTGTTGCAGTAAGAACATTGCTTATTAGAAAATTTGAGACGAGAGAAAATATTACCGCGACGGCCACCTCTGCGGTTTCCTCGTTGAAATGGATGCCTTCGAGCATAAAAAGCCCGTTCCATCTGTTGTGACTCAGTCGCCTCGTGTGAAATCATAGCTGTATCATGACTAGCATTACGACGTTCTTGACGTTGAGAGTATTCAATTAAAGACATGTAGGCTTGGTCGAAATCAATAGTAACAATGTTATCATAAGAAGAGTCCTTCACCGTATCAAGGAGAAGTGTAATCAGTTGCTTTTGTGGAACAGGATCACCGACAACAGCAAGTTGATTAATAATAGATTTGAAAGATTCAATATGTCCCGTCATGGTAGTACCAACTTCATATTGTAACTTGTTAAGCAACCCTCTCAAATAAAGTATTTCTGTGACAGATTTCTTCTGAAAGTTTGCAATAAGGTACTTCCATACGTCGTGGGAAGTAGGCAGTTCGTACATATCAAGCAAAAGGGAATCAGTAAGAGTAGAAAGAATATACCGACGAGCTGCTTTATCACGTCGTTGCCAATCCGTATAGGCAACATTCCAATCTTCAAATATAGGTCCTTCAGTGATAAGCATGTTATCATTATCCGTATCAACAGGCTGAGGCGGACAAACACGATTTCCAAGAACAACATCGGAGAGCTCATTGCCTTCAAGAATTAACAACATCTTTGCTTTCCAGCCTGGAAAACCTTGACCTTGGAAAGGAGGAACAGAACGCTGGCCAGAAGGAAAGCCATTGACGAGAATATTCATAGCCATATCTTGTTGCGAGAAGACGTATAAGATAAGATCGCAGAATTTGCACACCATAGATGGTGAAGGCCGCAATTGAGAATGAGAGAGATATGAGGAGTGCGTTCTGTCAATGATAAACGTAAGAAGGATGCTCAAGGAACTTCCAAAGATGTGAGAGACGTCACCCAAAAAGGGCAGGGTAAAGGAGACGTTAATAATAAAAGAGTCCTCAAAATAGAGTGGCGTGAGACGCAAGATTGACGGCCACAATATGAATAGCAAAAAGCTAAATCTTCTCGAAAAAGTTAACGCCAAAATAAGAAAAATGATCGCAAACGCTTCACGAAGAAGTAGGACGAAGAAAGCTGCGTCATGCTCAATTGCAGTAAAAACAACATAACTTTCTGCTGCGAACTTCGATTGACGCAAACCTAGAACTCAAATCGAAGAGCTCGAGGAGATGAACAAGTTTTGGATGAAAAGTGCCATTGCGCTACACTCCATAGCGCTTTTCCCGTTTCTCCAAATTTTGAGCAGAACAGCAAGAAAAATTGAGATGAAGTTCAGGGTGTCATCAACAAGAAAACGTAATCAACGATTAGATTGATTAGCAATAAACGTCACACAAAACACTAATCATATTCTTCTTAACACAAAACAACCATAATTAACAAGAATCAATGCTCAAAAATAAAATTTGTAGCAATTTTTGAATCTTACATGCAAATCGCATACACATACTGTTTTGTCACCATGAATTGAATCGGCGCATGATCGTTACTGCTCTGATACCATGTAGAGAGAAAGAGAGAGAGACGAGATAAGAGACACACCATATACGCTCCCGAAGGCTGATTCATATTGAGGACAAGATACAAATATATAGGTCAGACCAAGTTGAGTAGAGTGAGCCATATATAGCTCCAACATGAGCCAACTTATCAAGTCAATTTGGAGAGAAGAGTCGTAGTTGCAGCATACAATTGCACCCAAAACTATGAATCTTATTTATGGACAAGAGTAGGCTACAAGTGTGATTGCAAAGTATAGTATCACTCCACCCCTCTAGATGGCATAACTAACTTCAAGCTTCTCCATGCACCTATGTGTAGTGATGGAATAGAGCATTCACAATTGATGCACACACTCTACACAACTAGGCTTAAAGAGTGGTGTGTTATGTGTTGAGAATGGTGTGGTGTAGTGTGATCATGTGATGATTTACAAGGGAGAGAAGGGCTCTATTTATAGGTTCTAGAAGCCCCGATTTGGATTAGGCCTAATCAAGTTTATTTGAAGGAATAAAAGATTATGCATATTTTTTATTTTTATTTCTAATGAGGGTGGGTCTCTCTTGTCCTTTGAGTCACATGGATGTGGGCTCAAGGGAAGAGAATTTTTGAGGATGAAAGGAGAGAGGATTGAGTGAATAATTTGGGAGTGCCTACTCTAGTAGAGGGTGCATTTTACAATAAGGTTAGTGGTTAGTAGTTAGTAATTATCACTAAAAAATATTTACAAAATAATTCACTAAATGGTGAGATATATGATGATAAAAGTTAGAGAAGGGATGAGCTTGTAAAGAGAGGTTGAAGCTTTGGAGAAGTTGACATTCACCTCTTTACAGCACCGGAAGAAGAAGCGGTCAGCATGGCGAAGTAGCGCGTGCCGATGAAGCTATGTTATCTTCAGCCTTGGAAAATTCATGATAAAAGCCTTCATTTGCAGAGGTTATTCTTGGATTTTCGCTGAATTTTTGAAGTTCTTTACAAAGTTGAAGAGAGTATGGTAATATGGACATATATGTAGAGAGAAAGGGGGACACATAGGATGTAGAAATGGAGGATGAAGAGTATGGAGGTGTGATAGATATGGCAATGGTGAAGAGGGTGAGTTAGGACATGGGAGTTGCAGGTTTGGGAGTGGGAAGGAGAGGGAGGAGTGTGTGTGAAAAAGGAAAATGGTAAAGTGGAAGAGGAAGTGTGGCTGCATAGCATGGGCAAACTGGGGTCCACCAATAAAATCGTAGCTCACAGCTCATAGCTCAGAAAAATATGAAAAAATTTGAGGTGAAATTCAGCTTAGGAGCTACAACTTTTTTTTGTATGACCTTTTCAAATTCGGGGAGCATGTGATCTTTAAAAATTCAGCAAAACCGATTGTTTTTTCCACTGCACAAGATCCTTGTGAGGTCCTTCTTTGGATGATTCTTTTAAATACCTCCAAGAGTGAGCTCCCCATGGTGCATGCATGCATGCCACATACCCTTGACCTTATTTGGTAGGTCTATAATTGAAGATATTGTTGAGATCATGATATAAGTGAATAGTACAACTAAGAAAATCAAATATTTAGGGGTCTAAAAAAATATGTACATGTCAAATATAAATAATATAGGTGGAAAAAAAATAAAGGGGTCAAAATAAATCTCTCTCATTATAAGTCTACCATAAAAAGATGAATATTTTTGGTGTTCTAATTTATGAGAGTAAAAGAGAATAGATGTAGGAAGGAAAAATCTCAATAGTGAAAAAATATACACATAAATAAAATCACAATAGTGAAAAAATATACACATAAATAGGGATGGAGTTACACCTAAAATAAGAGAAGTTTGCATGAAATTTTTTTCATATGGAATAAAGAGTATGCAAAATGGTAAGAAAAAATATGGTAATGGTGAGTCAATGTACATAGCATAAATAACACACCATAGGTAAAAATATTTAAATAATTATGAAAAATCCTTTTATTTAGGCCCTATATACAATGAAATATTTACACACAAATGGGCCATAATATATTTTATTTTATTTTATTTTTATTTTTTTGGCTCAACTAGCATAGTGACTAGCTAATTGAGGGTTTTTAGGAAAATATGGGAAAAGTTTCCTAACTCACGCACGCCTATGTACAGTGAAATGGTAGGGATAACAAAAATGTTTGAGTGATTTGACAGGGTGAGATAGCTAACTATGGCAATTATGGAAAGCCAAAAAACGGCTATCACCATGAAAGTCTCAGAGAGCAACCCTTGACAAAAACAAATAAAGAATTCAAGGACTACATGGATATGAGGGGTTTTGGCCATGTACCATTGTAGACCGGGATTGCAGTGGTACAAGAAGAGAAAAGTTCTCCAATGATGTATATGCAAAGGAAAAAAATTCTATAGGTTTTGGAGGATTAACAGACTATGGATGTATTGCTTTTACAAAGTGTGATGACTTAAAGCGGGGTAAACGACAACATGTAAATACTGTACAAAGAGGTTTGAAGATGAATGGTTTGCTAGAAGATGACGAATGTATCGCAGGTGTGTTTGATGAGTGCTCGTGGATACTATGCAAAATTTGGAGTCTTTAGTGGATTGCAATTTGCGTATGGGAAGTGAGGTTGTGAAATTATGCTAAATAGAAATGTACAAGGTCATTGAGGATTTAGAAAATGCTGAAGGTGTTGATGTACGAGTGGAGACTAAGTATAAGTCCGTGGCAAAGAAAGTAAAACCAATGGCATTACCTCTACCAAAAACGTGCACAAATAAGATGGAACAAGCTGCTTTGCAACCTAGCCTTCGTGACCCAAGCAAGATTGGACACAAGCTCACACAGGATTCTTTGAAGGAGCTAAAAGTTGGTTGCGAGGATAGTTTGACAAAAGCTGAAAAGGTATGCTTGCCAAACACGAAAAAGCTTTTGCATTTGAGCTGCATGAGATAGGGTGTGTTGATCCATCCATTGTTGCTCCTATGGTGATCTTCACTATCCCTCATGTACCTTGGAACTTGAGGCCTATTCTAGTTCCAAAGACCCATTTACCAAAACTCATTGAATTGCTTAATGAGAAGATCAACATGGGTATCTTGGAGCCTTCTTGGGCTCTGTATCCAAATAGGTGCTTCATAGTTCCAAAGAAAAATGGTTCTTTACGCTTTGGGCATTTGTAGGAAGGGCAATATATTCTATGGGAGATTTGTACTCAGCGTATGATCAGTTCCAACCAACAATGGAAATCAGGGACCTGACTACCATGAGGAAACCTTTGGGCCTAGTAAGGATGTGCACCTTACCTCAGGGAGCAACTAGTTCAATTGCGCATATGATGAATGGTATGAAAAAATTCCTACATGAAACTACAATGCCTTTCCTTGATGATGTGTCAATCAAAGGATGCAATGTAAGTGATATAGATATGGCTATGGACTCGAGGGGGTTCCCCAAGTATGTGGAAAACCATATCAATGATTCTGATAATTTCTTGTCGAGGTTGGAAGAGGTGAACCTTACCTTGTCTGGGCAAAAGTCAGTGTTTAGTGTGAATGAAGTTCTTATTGTGGGACATATGTGCAGGCCATATGGTAGAAGGCCTTGTCCTGCAAAGATTGATGTAATCCAGAGAATGAAATATAAATCTATAAATGTCACTGAGGTTCGAAGGTTCTTGGGTGCATGCGTGTTTTATGTTATCTGGATTCCTCCTTATGCACATGTAGCAGAGCCTTTGAATCAGCTTTTGAGAAAAAACAAAAAGTTTCAATAGGAAGAAATGCATACCCATGCCATGAGAAAATTAAAGAAGTTGTTGCTTATGTCTCCAACTTTGAGGAAAGCAAACTATGAATGTGGAAGATATGTAATTGTGACAATGGATACTAGCCCCACAAGAATTGGATGGGCGATTGGGCAAGATGATGATGATGGCAAGCGATATGTAGGGAGGTTTGGAGCAAAAGTCCTAAGTGCTCATCAACGCAACTATCCCCAGGTAAAAAGACAGTTATGGGGAGTAGTCACAGCTTTGAAATGTGACAAAGATTATTTGATAGGAGAAAATGTAATAGTGGAGACTGTTTGTCTACCCCTTCTTGGAATGATCACAAGTTGCTCAACTCCTGACATTGCTATGTTGAGATGGATTGCCTAAAGTCCTTGAATTGATAATTTAAGCATATTGTAGGGAAAGATAATCGAATTGCGAATATGCTTTCAAGAGCAAGGTATGAAAATTAAGAAGACATGGTTGTCGAGGGCGATGATGTAGGCACACAGTTCTATAGTATCTCTCATGCCAAGGGTGATCATGTTTTCCTATCAAATGTACTTGAGTCATTTAAAGAGGACCTATATCAAGGTGACTAGTTGCTCATTGGATGCTATCTGAGCACCTTGATAAGGCAAGAAGGGTGGATTGATCAAGAGTTCAAAAGGATACGGAGAAAGAGTGATGGATAATTTTTGAAAGATGGGTACTTATAGAAGAGTCCAAAACAAAGAAATGGAATGCCGATGACAGTTGTGAATGATAAGGATGCTCAAAATGAGCTTATGAAAATTTTTTATGAGAATCTTTATGCTGGACATAGAGGTGTATGGGCCACCTTTACTAAAATGAAAGCCTGGGGTATTGGTGGAAAGGTATGTATGAAGATGTATCTCACTTTGTGGAGTCCTGTGAAACCTGTCAAACGTATTCAAATGTACTTACGCATTGGCCATGCATTACAAGTGGGTAATAGATCTGGCTACAATGCCATTGGGCTTATGGCAAATGAGATACATAGTGCTTGCACAGGAAGATTTAACCAACCAAGTCGAAGGTCATGCTCCAAGAATGAAAAGCACAGAAGGGGTATGTAAGTTCCTCTTGGATGATGTAACTAGCCATTATGGCTGTGTTGGGAAAATAACAGCGAACAAGGTGAGTTGGATGCTGACAAAGCAAGGGAGTTTTTTTCTAGGTTGGGCATAAACTTGCTCTCACTACTACATATAATCCTCAAAGGAAATGGAAAGTTAGAGTGTGGGCATCCTCCTATCATTAAAGATTTGGCTAAGGCATGCAAAGGTAGAATGGGAGAGTGGCCTAGGTTATTGCCTTATGCTTTATGGGCTGATCGTACAACTCATAGCTCAGTTACTGGTTATATGCCATTTGAGTTGATGTATGGTCAGAAACCTATAATGCCAATTGAGGATGTAATTCCCACATGGAATATATTGCCTTGGGAAGATGGAATGAGTAGGGAAGACCTTCTTCCTTTGCGCATACAACAATTAGAAAGAAGGCCTGAAGAGATACGATTGAAAGATGCAAGGTTAAAGAATAAGGACAGATTTGATAAGAGGCATAGGCTCACACCTAAGCTATTGAGGAAGGTGATTGTGTATTGGTGTATGACAGTAGTCTTGATAACCAACATTCAACAATGAGAAATATTTCAAAGAGATGGTTTGTTCCTTATGTGGTTCAACATGTACATGGGAATGCGACTTACACCTTGCATGAACTAGATGGGACAAGAATGAAGATTCCCATCGCAGGGAAAAGAATCAAGTTATTCAAAGGAAGAGGTGATACAGATCCCTTTCATTCACATGAAAGTCAGAATGAAGTCTTTGATGAAGGATAAAGAACAAGAGGATGATGCGCTAGATTTTGTTGCAAGTGATGATGATATCGACATGTATGTGGACTTAAATGAAGACTGAACTTGGTGCAAAAAGATATGTGTGGCACATGCCAAAGGATGTGCAGGTTTAGAGGGGGTGGATGTCGTGCCACGGCACGTGCATAATGTGAAAATAATAATATCTACCTCACTCTTAATGTTTATGATGTGTCGGACCAAATGCTACAATGTACAAAGTGTGATATATGCAAAAACGGATGCCATGGTTGTAGCCGTGTACATACCTTGTCGGGCGGGCGAGGTCCTACATGTGGCACTATGAATGCTTCTCCACATAATTATATGCCTAATTTTCTTTAGTAATGTAGAGATGTCAAGTGTTTCGAAGTAGCATGCTCGTTTTGCCTGGAAAGTTCAATGCGGGCCATCTCGGCCAAAAATAGCAGGTTTCGTGCGCTTGTGTAAAAGACGTTGGTGCAACCAAAGTTGATCTGTGTCGGGAAGTGTGCTATGCAGTGCAAAGGGTGCTACTAGGCACATGGCAAAGGGTTAAAGCAAGAATAAAGGCCTTGGGCAGGACAGTGGTAACAAAAATGCATGCTTAAAGTGCTTTTTTAGGCCAGGGGGACTCCAAAGTGGGCTAATTGGGACGGCATGTCAAATTTTCAAGATGTGTGGAATGTGCCCCAAAATTTGGTGTTCAAGATGCTCTAGAAGCTCGTCCAGACGGCTCGCCAAACAGAGTCCCGTTGTGAAAGTTATGATTGTCCGAAGATGGAATGCTTTGTAGGTCCCAACAGGCAGAGCAGGTACAGACAGGTGGCGAAAAATGGGATCAATGGATACATGTGTAAAGCTCAAGCTGTGGAGCATGCCGGTCTTTTTGGTTCGCCATTCGAAGCTCAGACAGGCAAGTTATGACATGTGGAATGTTTGCAGGGGGTCGAGTACGTGCTCACTGGGCCACGTTAGTAAGCATGCTGACAGAAGTGTTTTTGAGCTCGCCAAGGTTCTGGAAAGTTGCATGCGGCATGGAGAGTTGGCCAAAATTTATGGCTCACCAATCGGAGTCGAACGCATCATGGTACGCCCAATTTAGGTTGGCGGACGATCGAAACGAATGCGAATTAGTTTTTTTTCCCCACTTTTGCAACCTGATGTTCGAGGGTGTGAATTGATTGAAAGCGGCAAAATTTTTGAAGTTTGGAGCTGGCCGGGGTGTGGCTTGGTAAGAAGGCGCTTCAACTAACCGGTGCATGTGGAGCACCGATGGCATGCGAATCAAGTGCTAGCCCCTTGTTTGTAAATTCAAAGGAAAAAGCTTGGCTGAAAGGGAAAGACAATTAACTCATGAGGGGGGAAAAAGAACAAAGTGAAGGCTTAGAAAGAGAAGGCAGTGGCGCGTGGCTTCACTGCCAAAAATGGAAATTTTTTCTTTTGCCTTGAAAAGAAAGAGGGAAGAAAGAGAAAGAGGAAGGTAGTGTTCTTCGACAGAGGGGGGCTTTTCTTTTTTTCCTTGGGCTTGGGGAGAAGGAGGAAGGGAAAGAGAAGAGAACTTCCTGGACGGGTTTTTTTGGATCTTGGGTTGCTCCTTCGTTTGAAACCCCAGGGAGCTCATGAGGAGTACAAGCCATGGAGTCCTTGAAGCCGGGCTTGAGCAGGGCTCACCCTTGTGTACTTTTTGATGCGTGTCGGTTGCGGCGTTGATCCTGTACTTGTGATTGATGCTAGTAAAGCAGAGTTTACCCCATTGCATTGAGTCTCTTGCGTAGTCTCATCCCCCCTTCTCTTCTACTCTCGTGTGTGTGCGTGCGGGCGTGTCGACAAGTGTGCGCCGCCCCGACGAAGTGTTGGAGAGAGAGAGAGAGAGAGAGAGAGAGAGAGAGAGAGAGAGAGTGCGTGTGGCGTTTTGAGCGTGTGGGAGAGCATAAAAGCTACTGCATTGAGGTGCACGGGTTGTGTGAGTTAGGGTGTGTCTATGTGAGCACGTGTGCGCATGTGGTTTGGTGAAAAGATGGAGTCGAAGGTGCTCGCAAAGTGGATTGGGGTGCAGTGTGTTCCTTGGGCTATAGGAGGCATTCCGTGTTGGCGCGCTGGGCGTGCTCCCCATTCCCCCTCTCCAACGTGTCCAAAGTGCTTACCAAGTGGGAAAATGAGGTTCAACATGAAATTTGATCCCAATGGGATTTTTCCATAATTTTAGGGATTTCTCCCAGCTCATTTGGGCTTTTTATGGACAAAAAAAGGGCACTTATTTGGCAAAAAATTGGCTAAAAATGGCCTTAAAATGGTCACAAATAGCCTAAAAATCGCTCAAAATGCCACATCAACGACAATGATGTCATTTTTCAAGTTGTGTGGGAAGTTTTAGAGCCAAGAATGAGCTCATTTGGGCATAGGAGCAAGGAGATACAACCATTCCTTTATAGGGTGCTAGTGTAGTCCTGTGCTGCTTCCACTACATGGTTGATGCTGTGAGGACTCCAATTAGGGTTTCCCCTCCTAAAATAACTACTTGGGCTTCTCCAATGAAGTACTGAAGCTTCCATGAAATAGTCACGACAAAGAATCAAAGCGTAAATTTAGGGGTTTTAACAGGTCGAATGAGCTTTGCATCTATGCAATTGGGAGCGAGGCTACACCTAATCTTCACAAACACAAGAGTTTTGAGTTAGTATTGGTTCTTTTTCAAAGTGGAGCTTTCATGGATGGTGTTTTGTTATTTTTTAGTGTGTTTTGAGGGGTAGGGGTAAAGTCTCAGACAATACAAAACAACATTTCTCACCAGTCCACCTTGGAGTAAATAACAAAGCACTGAAACCAATGTCTAAAACTAGAGTGGGATGGTTAGACAGATAGTTAGGGTAGCCAAATACGCTCCAACCATTGTAGCCATGTGGAAGAGGTGGTGGGGAAAACACCAAATGAAAATTGAGGTGGAGAGAGAGAGAGAGATAGATAGAGAGAGAGAGAGAGAGAGAGAGAGAGAGATATACGAATTTCAAGAATTGGTGCACGGTGTGCTGTAGGCTATATTCTTGTTGGAATTTTCAGCTTGCGCCGTGATCGACACACACACACACACACACACACACACACACACAGAGATCCTTTGCATTTTTCTCTTACAGTGGAATGGCAAGAACAAAGGCAGCAACAAGGAAGGCAGGGAAAGGACCAAGGCTTGCAAAGAAAGCATGTGGAAGGTCTGCAAGTAAGAAGAAAACTTCAGGTAAACCAATGAAGATATTGAAGGGCCCCAAGAATGAAGAATATATAGAGAAACATGGGTTTATTTAGAGAGATCAGAAAACCTCAGAAATGTATTGAGCTTTGTGTCCCTAAACTTCCTTTCCAAAGAGGAGTAAGGCAAATTTGCGAGGAAGCATGTGCTGGTACAATGAGATGGAAGGCTGTTGCCCTGCTCTTTCTTCAAGAAGCAGTAGAAGATTTTTTACTGGAGTATTTTAATGATATCACCATTGTTGCTGCTCATGCTCACCGAGTGACAATAATGGAAAAGGACAATGAGACGCTCAAGAGAGTATGTTGGAGATGCGATAAACTCCTTATCCCCAATAAGTTTATTGACCCTAAAATGAAGGATATATTGCTAATACCACCAGGCCAACGGGATCATGGGGTTAAGATTCATGAGGTTACTCATGATGTGAACACCAGAGCTAGAGCTGAGAAAGAAGAAAGACGTTACCTGGAAGCGGAGAAATAAAGAGGACGGGATCATGGGGTTAAGATTCATGAGGTTACTCATGATGTGAACACCAGAGCTAGAGCTGAGAAAGAAGAAAGACGTTACCTGGAAGCGGAGAAATAAAGAGGATACAAACTGCTGCTGCTAATGAAGAGGCCCATAGAAGAAATTATGGGCAAGTTACCACATAATTAAATGAAAGAAACAATGATATTTTACATTCCATGGAAGAAGGACTGTTAGCAACTATTCCTCTTGCTGATGGTACTAGGCAATTAGGTCTGGATTCTGTTGATATTGGGATTTTGAAAGATCCCAATGGACAAATTACAGACTCTATTGTTTATTTATGCCTAGAGTAAGTGCTCTTCTCTACCTTTAAGATCCTTTTATTTTTGTATTTGGTCTCTACTTAAATACTTGTTTCTCATCGTAGCTTAATAAAGACCCAGCTCCCTCAACAAACCCATACTGATATATATGTTCTAGATCCACAGTTGTCTGTGCCACTCCGAATAAAAACCACCCCTCATGGCACATTGGAGAGATGGTTTGTCCACTGTCCAGTGCTTCAGGTCACAACTCTAGTGTTTCCATACGAATCAAATAATCATTGGAGCCTTGTATGCATTGAACTGGACAAACAAGTGGTATGGACTATCAACTCCACACAAGGAACACATTCACAGATACGAGTGTGAGTGTTGATAAAACCTTGAGTGTTTATTTGGGCTATGGTTGATGACCTCAATATTGTTAATAACAAATAACTTTCACTATTCATAGATGTGTAAAAAGATTAGTTCATGTCTATGGAAGGCTTTGTGGAAATCATGAACTCTACAAGGCAACCTTTAAAGCCGTGAAAGTGCCTAATCAGACAAATCTAAATTCGTATGATTGGAGATGTCTTCTCCATGCAAAGTACATACTACATAGTTTTTTTTGCTTTGAATCCATTTATGTCAAAAGGTATTTCTGTGCTATGGATTGGACCAACTCGGTGCTATTATTAATTAAAGTATTGACCACAAGTTAACCTGATTTTGCAGAATGCTGTGGAAAATTATACCTTGAAATATTTACAAAGGTACCACGCTTCAATGATTCAACATCTACTATCTCTTTCAACTGCAAAAGTTTTAGATGCAGAAGACAGTTTTGTCGACAACCATATAATAGCTTTAATAATGACCGGTGATGAGTAAGTCATGCTAGTTTCCACCACTGGAAACCAAATCCCTAAAATTGAGTCCATATAAGAGGAATAGACACTGGTATGCTTTGTAGTTGGAGCGGCTGAAACGAAAGTTGGGGTTGATCAATGTGAAGTAGACAAAGCCCTTGAAAATGCAAATGTAAAATGCTCCTCAGAGCCGAGGAATGCAACAAAGGTTCTAGGCCAAGTAGAGGAGGATAAGGGAGTGCCTATTATTGTGATAGAGGATGCGGCACATGATCAATATGAGGGAATCCAAGCTCCTGTAATTGCTGATGTGAAGAGCTCTTCAGAGCCGAGAGAAGATATAGAGTGTCTTGACCATGTAGAGGAGGAGGCCAACATTGCAAATCAAAGCCAAGAACAGACAATAGAATAGGTCAACCATTCAGCCATGGAAACACAAGAGTGTTGTATTGAACAACCACAAGCGGTGGATGTCCTTGGCAATACAAAAGGCAACATCGACACTCAATAACAGAATGTCAACATTAGAAATGACCAGTAAGGACTCTTGATTCAAGTAGATGTGGTTGCTCTGGTAATATCCATTGTACTTAAATAATCTACTCTTTTTTGTTTCTAACTACTTATATGTATGCACACAATGATTGCAGAGACTAATTATCTTGGATCTCAATGGATTGTTGCTGCTACGACAGTCGTACAATGTACATACAGAGTTCTCTAATTTACATAGTTTTTGCTTGGAAAATTTAAATGAGTAATTCGACCAGGCATAAAGGAATTTTTGAATTTTTTGATTCCACGGTTTAGTGTTGCTATCTGGTCTTCAATGCAGGCCTAGAACTTGAATCCCCTTGTTACCATAGTTTGCAATTTGGTTGAATATCAGAGATTGGATTTTTATTTTGTGTATAGTCAAAGAAATTGTAATACCATTGCGGGACATTTCCACCCAACTAAAGCTAATGTATCACTTTCTACAAGCCCTTTTAATAGATCAATGTGCCTTATGATGCTGTCAATACTTTGTTGATTGATGACACACCACATAAGGGTTTACTTAATCGGCCACCTGGCACTACTTTTTTCCCACCTTCATTTGAAGGGCATCTTCAGGATTTTTACCTAGAGGATATTTTGGTTCCATACGTGCAAGCCCATTGAGCACATCAGAATTTGTACTTAGTAATTCATTGTTTATACCTTAAATTGATACTGTCTACATCTCTTTTGATCCATAGGCACATAGAAACCTTCAACAATGTGAGAATGCTTGTACCAAAAGGAGAATATTAATGTCTGTGTCACAAGCACATACTTGACAATGAAAGTGTCAAGAGCAATCTTGCAACAAATGCCATCTGTTTCTTTCACATACCACCCTCGATCAAGAATCTTATCACCCATGAGGGAATCAAATGATTTGTAGAGCAGCATAGTTTTAGCAACATGTACTTTGCAGGTATGAAATAACTCAACAAAGAGACCAACAGGACAGAAATTTGCAAGTTTCACCAATTTAGTGGGTACAGAGTTTCCGAGAGACCTCTGAACATCCCTATAGAGCTTGCTCCTCAATGCCTCACTCCTTGTTGTGTTGGGAACGGGCCAGTCCACATAGTTCCAGTTGGTTGGTAGTGAAACCTTCACCAACACGCCTCTCTGATTTCTTTGATTGAGTTGGTAGAAATGGTCATAGAAGAAAATAAACTCGTCTGCAATGCTTTTGCTAGTTCTGCCCGCATATTGCAAGACCCCAATATGAGCATGGGTCACAGAGATGAGACCTATAATGCACTCGAGTGGCTCCCATTCCTCTTATGAGGAAGGATAAACATCTGTGAATGAAGGAGAATAGAATTAAATACAAACATATGTATAACCTAATTAAATATCTATAATAAGAGAAGAAAAAAATAGATTCACATTTGAAATGTAAGATAACATTTATAGAGGAGTGCTAAATAATTAACTCACAGTTGCACCGTGGAGACATCGCCGCCATTAGCAATCACATCAGAGTGAGTGAAAACATGTTGAACAAAGACTTCTTTCACAGTCTTCTTACCAACCTTGACTTTGAAATCCAGAACTCTTGCTTTTCATGCAGAACAAAACATATTTGTTGCTTTTGAGCTTTTTCTCCTTGGCTGCATAAGAACCCAAGAACCTTTGCTTATCCTCTGCTCTTGCCACCTATTATCTGCAGTGAGAGAGTTCGAGATTGAGATAGTGCTTATGCTATTACATGGTCTTCTTGGCACACTAATGGTGAGGTTAGTTGGGGACAGTGTAGAGCAACCTATAGAACTTCTTCGGCGGGTAGAAGACGAAGCCATAGGTATAATGGAGGGAGAAGTTAGTTTTGAAAGCCTTTCATAAAGGTAGTGGATATCTTTTAATAAGGGGAGAGAGTTAGCTATCAATCAATAGTCAGGTTTTAGTAACTTGACGGCTATTGGTAGTGGGTTCTACTTTGTGAGACGAGGAAGTTACCTTACAAAAATGGGACAAATCTCAATATTTTAAAATGTTTTCTTTTATTTTTGTGTTATTTTCCATGCATTTCTACATTACGTAAGGTTGCTGCTCATGGGTTGCGCCGTCTTTTCTCTCTCTTCAATAAGGCCCTCCAAATGACCTCCAAAATTTCCTAATGCTCTCTCTCTCTCTCTCTCTCTCTCTCTCTCTCTCTCTCTCTCTCTCCCCAGTACAGGGAGAGGGAGGGGGAAACGAGGGGGAAGTGAAAAGAGAAAATATATTTCAATTGAATCCTATGCATGGTGCTAATGTACCATAATTGATCAAGACCCCATATTGGCTCAACTCCTTGCCCAATGCTCTGCAACACACCGCTTATTAGCTCTACACAGTTCACTGCTCCACTATATCATCTCACCCCCCATATTCGACTTCGCTCATCTCCACCACCTTGAAGGCCTACCAGTGTCGCTTGCAGCACAGGTATAGACAACACTCATATCAACACCAGGAGCATATCTACCGACACAATGACTCTCATTCAAAGGATGTAAAACGTGGGTGTAAGAAACCCTCCTATTGAATTCAGGAGCTATGCTACTCATGAGTATCAATATGTGTAGTTTATACATATATGTACATACTTTTATATAGTTAAGAGTTAGAGAGAAAGAGAGGTTGAAGATGAGAAAGGATTTAAACATTACCAGACTCTCACAAGGGAATGTAAGGCTCAATTTGGTTAAGTTGGATTTCTTAATTAAAATTGTTATAGAACTGAGATTTTATTATCTATTGCAGCTGCTAGGTGGCAAGAGCATCAGCAGATAATGGATTATGCAGAAGGATGTTACATTTTATGTATATTTGATTATTCAAGTGCTCTTTGTGAGATTTGGCCAATTATGTCCGGCCGGCCTGTTTGTACTCACTTTGACCATTCAAGAATCTATAAATTAAATACATGCAAGAGGGAAATGGTCACTCTTGCACGGGGGGAGATTGCACCCAGTGTCTTCGTTTCTCTTCTCATCTCTCCTCCCTTCTTTCTCACCGCGCCGATGTAGCACTCCGCTCTAGGAGGTGTGCCTGCATGCGCTCTCTTGCTCTCTCCCGCTCTCTGTCTCTCTCTATGTGTGTTGTGCTCGATTATGGATTTGTGCGAGCCGGAAGGTACGTATATTTAGTCATTTATGTCTTGCTATGCGCTATTTTTTAGTACTTTGCAGGGCAGCCAGGCTTCCGGCTGTAGCAGTGGTATCAGAGCATAGATTATCTCTCCTGGTGTACACGAATCATGACAACAAGGATCTCTATGCACAATTAACATGAAGATATGTTTTCTCTTTTATGATTATCTCTAATTACATTTCACGATTCTTCTCTGCTCTGGGATATGAAGAGGTCTTTTTTTTTCTGTTATTGAAAGCCTTCATGCAAGTATCGAGTAGTTCTTGTATAGAGGTTGAATAGAGCCTATGTGTACTATTTGATTAGTAGACATAGGCTATTGTTAGAGTAGAAGATATGGTACTTAGATAGGAGCATATATGTGTAAGAATCATATAATTTCCAATGTTGTACGAATAATCCCTAGAGATTTGTTAAAAAATTGACCCAGTTTGAAGGAGTATAAGACGGGAACAGAGAAGAAGAGCTGCTGTGAATGAATTTTAGTGCTCTAGGAACCATCTCAGGAGTTAGAGAAGGCATAACATCGTTCACTAAAAAAATTGGTGAAATTAGCATGTAAAAGAAGGGGATGATGTACTGGAATTGGGCAGCCTTTGCCAAGCCTGGAAACTCAGTCATTGGTGGTAGCAACTTAGAATGACAACAACGATGCCATTGCAGATCCACTGACTCCCACAACATTGATTGTGTGGCGCTTTTGAACTACCATGCCAGCTAGCTTGCATACCACAAGATCTACATGCCTCAACGACATCTACAGCCACCAAGACACAAACAGGGGTTGCAAGACACAAACAGGCGTCCCCATGCAGCCGCAGGTATCACTCTCAGCCAACCGCTATCTTTCTCTGCCTGCTCTCAGTCAACCAGTGTTTCTCACACTCTCGATCTCTCAGCCAATCGAAGTTCGCACGCTCTTTCTCTCATTCTCAGGGATCCTATTTGGCCAGCGGCCATGCAGCCTCATCAAAAGGTGGGTCTTTAGAGCATGGCCATCACTATCAAATCGTGCACCTACCCTTCGCGTGGCCCCTTCCCCACCAACCCCAACCAATGTCTCACAACCGCCATGCAGTTGTACTACATTAACCACACAAATGGCTACCACCCTCATGCAGAGATGGTGACACTTTATGTAGTTCTCCCTCTCCCTCCACACATGCACTGGAGCCTTCATCGGCCAGTTCCGATTGTAGCTTGATTCTCTTTTTCTCTCATAGTTGCGCCGCGCGCGGACACACACACACACATGCGCTGGTGTGGGATGACAATTCTCAACCACTCCTTTTCGGTCCAGCGCTTGAGCTTGTCTAACTTCGACTGCAGATATATACGCTTCAAGCTCACTTTAGCTCTTTATTTCTCAGCCTCTCTTTTATTCAAACTCACTCCTCCACTAACTCCAGTCGCAATGTACTCTCCCTCTCTCCCAACCTACAACAAACCGTCACCCTTACTTTTGCATCCTATTAGTGTTACTCGCACAACCTACAGTCCGACTTGCAGACTGGCCCGGCATTCTGACAGTAGCCCGCTGCCCAGCACACTCTCTCTAATCTTCACACAGAGTCAACCTTCAATCTTGCCCACTTTTTATTCGTGGTTTGCATGGCGTCCCCCAACTACACCAGCCGCATCGAGTTTCCGATCTTCTTGTATGTGTCAACGTAGACGCTTCACAAGCGGTTATTGCAAGAATTTTAGGTGTTGCCCTTCAGGCCGTGTCATAATCCAGCACTCGATGTATGGCTGTGAATGCTTGTAGAAGGGGAGTCAGAAGCATGGCCGCTCGATAGGAGGGAGCACAAGCAGAGAAGGCGACCAAGAAGGACTTGGCACACGGGGAGCACTCTCCCTCTCTCTCTCTCAGTTGCCTGCATGGTATCAACCACCCAGCAACCAGTCATGCGTACACTCGACATGCAGCTCAGCTTGCAACCGGTTGCTCTCAGAGTCTCACCTACGTGCCCCGCCAGTATCCTACTTGGAATCCACACATCAGGCCGGGCTGTGCTTGGACGCTATCCTTATGAAGGTCTTGCTAAAGGACATCGTATACATGGTCGTTCACCCCCTAATTCTAGACCACCTGTGGTCGCACCATCGACTCACGATCTACCCCAACCGGCTTTCACAGCCTTCGCTGTGCGATACAACTTTCTGCCGCTACAACATACCCATGAAGCAGGGGTTGGCCCTATTCATGGCCCTATCCCGTACCAATCGCCCAAAGCAATTGCAAGTACATTCCACGGGCCAAGTACAAGCACTCAACAAGTCTCTATCTCTTTAGGGACTGGGTTAATAGATGTGATTGAGAAACTTCCGAGGATTGATATTCATGAGCTTAGCTTTGCAAAGCAGGAAGGTTATGAACTGTTAAAGCAAACCGTTTTCTCGCTGAGCTACCAGATGCTGATCTCCACCATTACGATGTTTTCATTATATCTGTGTATGATGTTTGAAAAGGTCTTTATACGGCAGGCTCTCTTCCTTTTCAAAGACAGAGAGGCTTTGATTGTTACGAGGACGACTGCGTCAAAGCAAGTAAGGAAATCGAGGGGCCTCCACTTTAAGATGGTTGCTTGGGCTGTGGTGTTGACTATTGGAGGTTGCCGCATGAATAGCAAAAGGAGGGGGAGTCGGGCTCTCTCCTGTTTATTCTCCATCGCATACTTTTCAGAAGTAACACCAAGTAGCATAATTATTTAGTGGAATCCATCCTTATATTGCATGCTCTAATTTAAGTACATCGGCTCAGTTCTAATTCCTAACCTCCGTATGCTTGTTGTTTGAGTACATATTTATCTTTTATTTTTATTTCTCCTCTCTCGATATCATGCTCATGTACTCTGTGACATGTACTCAAGTGGTTATGGTGCATGTGTGGTGGAAGTAAAGGGTACCAGCCTTGCTGTGCATGTGTTGAGTCTATGAGTTTACCTTATGCGGAAGAAGTATAAGCCAAATGGGTGCCATTTTGTATAGGAATTTTTTGTATGACAGAAGTTTTGTAAGTGTCAAGGCTGTTAAATCATCTGGGATTGCTTATCTATGGCTTATCTTTGGGTAAGGGTGCTCTCAAGGCTTAATAGTCGCAATTATCATTAAAAGTGTCATCACAAATTGTCTTATCAGTTGGCACGGTAACATGCATACGAACCAAAATTTAATTATTTTTGAGATACTACCCACACAACATCTCAGGGCACATGGTACCTACACCTAATGAGATCTTCACAAGATTAAATTATAATCATCTTTATTACATGATATAGTTTCCTTGATTTGCTTCTGTATGAATTCTAATACTCCTTTGTAGCTGATTAAGGTACCCCATGATGAATATAAGTTCATATAGTTGGAATGATTTTTTATTTTTATTTTTCAAATTTTGTAAAATAGTTTAAACAAAAGCTCCATGACTCGTTCCTTAATTGGAACTACTATTTGACCTTCGTATTGTTATCACACCACACTAATCTCTAATCATGACACCCATCCCTACTTTGTAAATAATTCTTATTTCAAACTTTTAAAATGTTCATACAATAAGTGTGTTCTTTATTTACTTTTACAATTGATCAGACATCATTTTTTACTCCTTTGCCTTTGAGGATTACTATTGCAGATAAAGCTGTGAGTACTCGTTTTATGTCAACGAAACCTCCAGCCATAAACATCTTCCATGTGCAATCGAGTTCAACGTGTAGCCTTTTATACAATGGTATCCTTAGCGCGGACAGTTAGAACTGCTCTTCTTTTGACATACATTGCATTATCTTAAACAGACTGCAATTCTATTTTATTACATACCATATTTTCAGCACAAAATATTACCACATTTTGCACTTGTTAACTATACTTTTGTGCAGGAGTGATAATGGCAACCCCCCCCCCTCCCCCTACTTGTATCCATCAAATACGTCATTCCTCTTTTCTTATTTCGTTTCTCTCCATTGTGTTCTACGCTTCATACTCAAACAACACTACTAAGGACATAGCTTCTCATTGTATTGGAAAGAATTTTATTGCCATGATTTGTCAATAAGCTATGCAACTACTCATGTGAGCTAAGCTGCTCTAGGATAGTAAACAAAAGTTCGTACGTATTCTCCTACTCCAACATGCTCCAAATTGGTCTTACACCTGTGAAAATTGTTATATTTTTATGTCTAGCGTAGTCCATTGGTCACCAACACACAGATCCACCGATTTAGGCAGTGTGTACATGCTCATCTTGGTGTAGATTCGCCGATTTAGGCAACACCAATTATCTGGGCAGATCCACCGATTTAGGCAGCACACTAACAAATTACATATCTATTCACAATGGTAAATGCAGATCCGTCGATATAGGCCACATTAGTGCAGATTCGTCAATTTAGGCAGCACGTCTTATTGGTGTAGATTCGCCAATTTAGGCAACACCAATCACAAAATCATGCTATAGTGGTTAGCCACCACTGTAACTGGTATGATATTGTTCCCCGAGTACATAATGAAAGTGATTTGGATTTGGACTTATATTGTGGAATTGGAATTGGATTGGGATTTGGTATCTGCTGATTACTTTATCACGGCAGTGTTTATGTGATGAGACTTGACATTATGAGACTGATGATGAGTGTGACCAATGATATCCTGATTCATCAAGGTATGACATATACTGCTTATTCTAGTGGTATGGGACACTAGAATAGGTAGTATCTGGATGACGACAGGCATAAGCTAATGTTGTTTAATTTCATAAATTTTTCTTTTATAATGTGATGTTTTTGACACAACATACACTACAAGAGGTTGTGTGCTCTTGTGACGCTGTCAGCGACGGAAATACATTGGGTTTTTATAACCCTCGGCGTCGCTAAAACTGTCGCTACGAGCGTCGCTACGAGAGCGTCGCTATATGCGTCGCTATGAGCGTCGCTATATAGCGATGCATATAGCGACGCCTAAAGCGATGTTTACACAGAAGACTATAGCGACGCTACAGAGCCATAAATAGCGACGCTCATAGCGACGCCTGAGAGAATATTTTTTTGGTGGCAGGGCATTGAATGCCCTGCCACCCATCAACCATATTGTACTTGATTCACTTTTTAAAAAAAGTGCAAAGGTAGATAATAGACCCAAAATAGTCACCCACAAGACGCATTGTTTGCAAAATTGACAATTGTACACATCATAGGCAAAATGAATTGATTGGCAAATGTAATAATGACAATTGTACAACATCATAGGCATAAAGAATTGATTGGCAAAAGGAACTGCGGTGACAAATGTAATAATATACATGGTTCAAAAAGACGTATAAAATCCGTCTCATGATACATAAGCTATGAGAAACCCTAAACTAATGCTATCTAGCTACGGCTAAACTGACGTCGTCTAGTCAGACGTCTCATCGCGTCCAAGCGGCGTATCTGTCGGATTCTGCAAAAAAAGACAATAAGACAGCTTTCAGTAAGTATAAACATATAACGACATTTATAAAACAATACAAAAAATAAAAAAGAGTAAACCCTAATACTAACCATGCCGCCGCGAGAACTGAGAATGTCCATCAGGGCGTTTAAGCCCTTCCTGCCTGCGTACTCGCGCTCGTACGGTGTGGGATCACGTCCTGTCATCGACCACTGTCAAAACATACAAAGATTTCATTATGTTAGAACTAAAAAACTCATAAACCCTAAACTATCGAACATGCATAAAGAGCAATGTGAAAAGACTTACAAAATCGGCCTCAAATGATGCCCATCCACCGCTCCCCAAGTGGTGCGAGCTCCCTGCCTCTACTCGCGCTCTGGCTGCATCCTTTTGTTGCTTCCACTTGTTGGGATTCTCACGCGCTGCTTTCTTCGCATTCTTCCAATCTTCTTTGGCCAGCCAATCTGGCCTGTTCCACCCATTCTTGATTGCTTTTTGCACTTTGGAACGCTTGTGTTTGCAATATTCGCGCATTCGAATCTTCATCAGGTCTTCATTGAAGCGATGATCCCGTGTTGGAACGGGAAACTCATCATGAAGTATGCTGATGACTCTGTTTTTTAAATCACTTGGTACTTCACTCCATTTGTTTAGTATGTAGTGTCTAAACAGCTGAGAGCAAAGACCACGCATGCGCGAGATCACCTTCTTGCCGTCATCATCCACGATGATGCCGCCGCTGATGTCGACGGAGTAAGGCAAGCCCTCTGGCCGGTGACGCGTGAACCTGGGTGTCCCGGCAGGGGTCTCTAGCGGCGTGTCGATGGGGGTACGGACGTCAGGTGTGTCCACCGGCGTCTGGGCCCCGAAGCGAGGAGTGTCGAGTGGGGTGGCTCCTGGCGGAGTAGGTAGAGGTGTGTAGCTTCTAGGAACAGTCAGCCGTGCAAAACCTGGCGTAGATGGCGATGCTGTGGCTGGTGTGGGGGCGGGCAAAGAAGGGGAGGGTAAAGAGCCTCGTCGAACACGAGGCGGTGTGGAGGCATCGGTGGCGGAATCCCCACAACAACCGCCACCGCCACCACTAGAGCGCCGGTGTCTAGAGGAGTGTGAAGCTCGTCTCGTCGACGCCGAAGCTTCGGAGCGCGCCGAATGCTCCGAAAGAGAGGGAGATACGGATGGTGTAGGAACGTGCGATGATGCGCCAGAGCGATGACGCTCCACGTACCACTGTCTCTGCTGCGGTGACAAAGAAGAAAGAAACTCCTCATCATCCATACCTGCATTAAACACACGAATATTTAAACTTAATATTGAATGAATAGAGTAGACAATGACGCAAAGACCATTAAATACAATGACGTAATGACGCATATAATGTCGAAAACTCAGAATTTTCAATCAAAAGATGTGAGCGCGAGTAGAAAAGAGCGTTATACACCATGGAAGGTACTTAGAGAGCCAGAGCTTTTACAACACGGAGCAAAATTGTTCAAATACAATATTTGTGGCTTTAAGAGATCTCTCTCTCATCCTCGCATAACTCAGCATAACTTCCTATATATATATAGAGCTCTCCGTTTAAACACATATCCTCTGTTTCATTTTGTAGCTCCTCTGCATGCACCCCATATAGAGTAGTAGCATCTTGATGCTCGTCTGGCACCACCGCAGCGGCTTCTGATTGAGCATCTTCTCTGATCTCCTCCATTGATGTCGTTGTGATTGGCACATGGTAGCCTTCATACGTCCTTGCACTACGAGGGGCTACCTCTATGATGTACCACCAGTTTGATGTAGACTTTGTAGGATGAAATATTACCTGCCAGAGCCACATAACTTACATGAGAGCTTTCAAGCACATAACTTGTAAAAGGGGGATGTTAACTATTTACATACTTACTTGTTCACAATGCTCGGGTAGTACGAAAGTGTCTCTTAGGTCAGTCCATTTCTTAGTAGAATCCACCTCAAGAAAACCAGACTCTCCTCTACGCACAGTAGCGTTGCGACCCTCCATGATTATCTTGAACCATTGCACGTCGAACAAGTCGACAAAAAATCCTCTGTAATCGATCCTCAAAATCTCTTGCAGCGTGCCGAAGTAAGTGAGTTCCGCCACCACAGGATCTGCATCAGAGGAACGTTGTCGACTAGACTGTTCAAATTTTGCCATGATTCCACAATCTTGAGTAAAACGCTTTTTGTCGATTTGTTCCACCCTAAAATGTCGACCTTTACACCATGCTGCTGTGTATGACTTATACTACAACGAACAAAGATTATGAGTGGCCATTCAAACGTTTATAAATAAAGTCACTTGCTAGTCGTACATTGCAAACTTACCTTGGTCGCACAACCCTGAGAGTACTCCCACTCTTCTTCAGTCACTTCGTCACCGCATTGTTGTGCGCTTTTCAATTGGTTGTGCAACCATCTTAAGCTCATGAAGGTTGGTAGGCTCTCCAGAACCGCTGGATAGTGCATCGGTGGTCGTCTTCCGCGTCTCCACTCGATTCGTGCCCTTTGTCGCTCTTGCTTTGCATCCTCATATTGTGAAATCCACTTTTGCATCACTGGATTGTGAAGCATGCAAAATCGGTTGATTTTAGCCTCTAGATCTTCCGTCATCTTCTTCTCAACACCGAGATTGCACATGACAATCCCAGATATGCGCTCATCATCTATGGTTCGTCATAGCGTGTCCCGAGATTTATCAAATCCGTCTAGCCACTCTCCAATGTACACTAGGGACTCTGATACCAACCAACCTTCTGCCATGCTACCCTCCGGACGTGCCTTTTGACGCACATATCCCTTAAGCGTTTTCATGAAACGCTCTAAGAAGAACATCCATCTGGAATGAACTGTGCCAGCTATTTTCACCTCATCAACTATGTGAACAAGAAGATGCACCTGAATGGTTAGCATTGTAGTTTCCTACGACGTTAATTAGTTTCCTACGACGTTAAATTAGTTTCTCTCTCTTTCTCTCTCATAGGAAATTTTAATTAGTTTCCTACGACGTTAAATAAATTTTCTCTCTCTTTCTCTCTCAATGTGTGTGCGTTTTTTTGGATCGTATGCATGTTTTCTCTCTCTTTTCCTCTCTCAATGTGTGCGTTTTTTGTTTATGCATGTTCTCTCTCTCTTTTCCTCTCTCAATGCGTGCGTTTTTTGTTTATGCATGCTCTCTCTCTCTTTTTCTCTCTCAATGTGTGTGTGAATTTTTTGTTTATGTATGTGTGTGTGCGTTTTTGTTTTTGTTTGTACTCTCTCTCTCTCTCTCTCTCTCTCTCTCAAAAACACTATGTGTGTGTGTGAGAGAGAGAGAGAGGGAGAGAGAAAGAGGGGAAGGGAACATGAGAATGAGGAGAGGGAAGGAGCATACCTGGCTCTCCTTCCTCTCCTCGTGTGTGTGTGTGTGTGTGTGGAGAAGAAAAAGAGAGAGAGAGAGAGAGAGAGAGAGTGAGGGAGAGCGTTACCTGCTCCTTGCTTGAGGGCGCCGAAAAACTCAGATCTGAGATCTGAGTTTTTGGGCGCGCTCGGTTATTTTTTTACCCCAGCCGGCGTCGCTATGAGCGTCCCTATAAGCGTCGCTATGAGCGTCGTAAATTTACAAAGAAATTTGCGACGCTCATAGCGACGCCGGGAATTTTTTTTTGGAGCGTCGCTGTGTGAGCGTCGCCAATATGAAGAGCCTCTTGTAGTGATACTAATCACTGTTTTTTGACAAGTATTGTTTGCAGATTTTTATCATCGCAACTGAGGAGAGTTGCTTTCCAACGGAGAGTTATGTTATAGAACTGATATTTTATTATCTATTGCAGCTGACAGGTGGCAAGAGAATCATCAAATAATGGATTATGCAGAAGGATGTTACATTTTATGTATATTTAATTATTCAAGTGCTCTTTGTGAGCTTTGGCCAATTATGTCCAGCCGGCCAGTTTGTACTCACTTTGACCATTCAAGAATCTATAAATTAAATACGTGCAAGAGGGAAATGGTCACTCTTGCACGGGGGGAGATTGCATCCAGTGTCTGCGTTGCTCTTCTCATCTCTCCTCCCTTCTCTCTCGCCGTGCCGGCGTAGCACTCCGCTCTAGGAGGTGCGCCTGCACACGCTCTCTTGCTCTCTCCTGCTCTCTGTCTCTCTCTGTTTGTGTTGTGCTCGATTATGGATTTGTGCGAGTCGGCAGGTATGTATATTTAGTCATTTATGTCTTGCTATGCGCTATTTTTGAGTACTTTGCAAGGTAGCGAGGCTTCCGACTGTAGCAAAAACTTTGAGTGCACATGTGAAATTATTGCTTTTGATGTTTGATTACCGGTCACCTTGACTTTTTGATTGTCCACCGTGGATCATACTAGGTGAAGAGAGGCAAAACACATCCCCGGCGCGCGCGCGCGCACACACACACAGACACACATCTTTTTCAATGGTAAGGGACGCACAATCTAGGTAGGTATAGTGTAATCCTCACCTTGAAAATGTGAAATTTACCTTTAAACTAAAATTTCCAAGTGGGAAAACTTACAAAGGAAAAACCTCCACTCAGCTTAAAGAGGTTTTCCAAGCTGCCACATCAAAACATCGTGGGAGATCCTTATTTACGTATTTGTAGAGGGACAGAGTAAGAGAATTTAGCCGCAGAGGTACACATCATAGTCCGTCCTACCGGTGCCACAAGCCTTTGGTGGCATTGGGCCCACCAGGATATGTGGCGGCGGTGTTGCCCCGGCAGGTGATTTGTGGGCAGCCACCGTTGGTGGGCACCACCCGCATGGCTATGTTATACCCAGACAGCATGGACTCATCATAATAGTCGTTGCCACCACCACCAGCGATGGTGAACTCGAACAACGTCACGCCGCCCGGGGGCCCTGTGTTGCAAGCCTGGCCTGAGCAGCCCGTGTTAGCGATGGCCCAAATGACGGCGGCCGACCACCGCCCGTCCACAGGCACCGTCCACGCGCCGCCAGGGGCCTTGCTGTGAGCACCCCCCGCCTACGCCGTTGTTTGGCCCCCAATACTTGGGGCACACGCTAAAGCTGCATTGGTTGTGGACGCGTATTGTTGTCGCTGCTGTCCCATCTGCAGCCACTCCCAACATAACACACATTCCCACTGTTATGGCAAACATCACGAACTACTACGAAGGAGGCAAGGCATGCCTAACTAGCTAATTAGTGCAAGGATAAGGGATTTCCCCCGGGGTAGAGGTCGGCAGTCCCTTTCCGCTGCTATCGCACCTAGCTAGGCATGCGGTCCCTGATTACGAGCAGCTGGCTCTTACCGACAAGTAGGGTGAGGACATAGCAGGTGGCGATGGCGTATGTAAGAAGCACCGCCACTCCCATCCTGAACGTGGACGCCATAGGTCCTGCTGCTGCTGATAATAATGATGATGATAATGAGGAGGAGGATGATCAAAAACGTTTGTCAGCCGGGCCTTTATATAAGTTAGTAACTACGGTCTACCCCTATTTTCTTTGGCCTAGCGTGCCTCAACCATCTGACGCAATGATCTTTTCAAAGCCTTTATAGAGTTTTGGTCTTTCACGTTTCATAGTTTTCCCACTTGAAATGCCTTCAGCTTGCGAGTCTTCACCTAGGATTGCCAAGTGTAAAAGCCATGCCCATCAAACTTGGCTGTGTCTTCTTTGCCCATTTTGCTCCCCCCTATGTGTGTGAGAGGATGTATGTGTGGTATCTAATCTACCATGCTTGTCCAAGTAACATGTCTTCCAGCATTCTCAACGGAATTGCAAACATCTATGTGGGTCCTTGTGCTTACAACATAACTGAATCACATTATTTTCATAGAGGAGTATGATGGCATACATAGTAGTTTGTTGATACTAAACCTTGAGGAATGATTCGTCCAATGCTCTGAAAACCTTGGGTGCAATAAAAGGTATGGGTAATAGTGCATAAATTTATCATAGATACCTTTTATTATCCCACTAAATTCTATGCTAATTTGGGTAGAGACAAGGTTTGATGAAGCTTTGCTAGTTGCATTGAAGTTTGAGGTGCTTTTATAGCATGAGGAGATGGCCTTTCATCACTCTAGTAGATGCTTGGGTAGCGTTGTAGAATAGCCTTCTCTTGTTGTAGTAATTAGATAGGATAGCCTCTGTTGCAACTTAGGGCAATATTACACTAAGTCTCAAAAGTGGAGCACTAATATACCCTTTGAGGGATTTATACAGCTCTTGAATTTCTTTGGAAATGGTGATACTACACACAATGTTAAAATACACCATGGGGTAGCTTTCACAGAGGAATGATGACACTCTCACTACTAAACTTTTAATCATGTTACTGCAAGGGAGATACTCGATTATGGAAAAGAAATTTAGCTGAATGGGCCAAGGGATGAGTGCTTGATGTCGCTGCACTCTAGTTTGGCAAGTAAAGCAGAGCTTGTTTTGGGGATGGTGCATGGATGGAGATAGCGGGTAACATGAGATGTGTAGATGTGTAGCACAAGCTTTGTTTGAACTCGTGAAAAGCCTCTGTCCCCCCAACTATGTCTTGTTAGAGCTCAATATACAGTGGCCATGAATACTTAGACGTGGCGAGCTATAGGGCTGAGCTATGGCTATAGCAAAATGAGGTGCTCTTGATGCAATAGCTGGGCACCACCAAAGGTGATAAAGAGCCACCAAAGGTGATAAAGAGGTAGGTACGGTGAAGATCTCGACATCAAAGCTTACAAAGGTGGCAAGGATAAAGAAAAATCCTATCAAAAGTATTAATATCATGACCAAAATAAAAAATACATAACTAGCCTATAAGGAGATACCACTAGCTTTAATAGCAATTAGAATTTATGGTGGATAATAGTGATGCAAATCCATGACAAAGAAACATCTACTTGCATTACTAGTTCATCAAAATGAAAGCCTACAAATGGGCTTTATATAACCAAAGGCTAGGGTAGTTGTGATGACATCATAAGTGAGCTCATGTGCAAGCCTTGGTAGGTAGAGATTTTGTGGCTCCTTTAAAATTTATGCATTTTCAAGTATGGGGGTACAAGCCTCACGACAGTTAGTTAGTATTTGTTCAACATGGGAGCTCTGTGTATCCATTTTTCTCAACCAAGGACCGAATCAAAGCCAATCACAAGCAATACATATGCATGGGAAGATTCACCATTTTTGCGTATGTTATGGCTTTGTTGTAAGAACATTCTTTTACCTATAGATTTTTTGCAAGTTTTGTCAAGAGCACATTTGTTCTCCTCTTTTGGTCCTTAGGTGCTATGGCAAACAACAATGACTTTTTTGGCATGCTTCAATCTAATGATAGGCTTCATGGGATGATTATCTAATGTGGTCTTACATGATAAAAAAATGTATTTGTTGCCAAGCAACTATGGCAAGGTTAAGGAAGCTAGTCCAAAGTGTTCATTAATGGTTGAGGCTTTGAGTTTAAAGACTTATCTCTCAAATATGAGCTTTTTCTCCTTGGTAGGTCCATATATGTTAATAATTATTACCATATAGGTTACAAGAACCATATCTAGACTTTGATTGTATATTGTCCAAATCTAAGAACATGCAATTGTACATGGCATACCACATCACAAGGACCATATCTAGTCTTTGATTGTATATTCTCCAAGTCCAAGGACATGCTATTGACCATCAAAGGCTGATTTGGAGGCATATATCTAGTAAGAAAAGGCTAAAAATAAATCTCAAAACTCTCAGCTTAAAGAAAATATGATAGCCAACTTCTCATGTAAGAGCCCTTGCTACAAGCTACACTCTATGCAACCATGCCAACCACCACAATATTAGTCATAGCATCATTGGAACTATTTTCTCTTTCAACCTAGCTCTTCAAAGCATGCATATATGTCACCATCATGAGATGCATGGTGATCTAATTCCATATTTGGGACATCCTCTTTCAAATCACATTCTATCTCTTGCAACAACCTATCAACCAGACAATATTCATTGACATGCTTTTCAAGATGAGAACCCACACTTTCTTTATATACATGAGATAATTCAGCATTACCAAACTCTATCAAGGTCCTCTCTTCACATATTTTATCATCTACATAATTGTCTCTATCATCAAGCATGTATCCTTGAGAAGTTACAACATACCTTCATGCGTAATCTCAACAACATATGCTTTGTGTCTATGGTTGAAGCCACCAAATAGGATACATTCTGAACATTGAAAATGTCATTACATGGTTCATCTTTCTTTGCATCATCCCCTGAATTCATGTGCTCATTCTTTTGCACTATTAACCAACTTCCATAGCACGTAGGCATCGTTGTCAACCCATTTATAATTCATACATTTTTCCACATGTGCTTCCTCAATCTTGAATGTCAAATGCACAATCCTCAAGACCACAGGATGTATAATTTTTTCTATATTAGGTAGATCATCCTCATTCCATAACTTGTTGTATTTATCCAAAGCCTTACAATTTCTTTGCCAGAAGTCTCTTGCTAAAAGTAAACAAAGCATATTTTATCTTCTTCCAACTATTCCATTTTTTTTCAACACTTTCATCCCACACCATCGTTCTCACCATTCTTGAAACTTCTTGTACCTACAAGCACTTGCAAACATGAAACCCGTTGTCTTGCCATCTTTCACATTATGGTCTTGAAACACTTCCTCCCAAGCTTTGATGTATTCCTTCAACTATTGAAATCTTCTAAAAAACATCTTGTATTAGATTTCTACAATATTCATTTCAAGGTCAATAGAGAATGTTCCTCAATGGCGGGCACTAAAACACTATTGGGAAAACAAGAACAAGGGGCACCTCTATAGCAATGTCTCCCAATAGCGCTCAATACATAAGATCAGCACCACAAACCATATTTCATGAGATCTCACAACACCACAACTAAAAGGTAAATGATTTCTTGGGATTTACAAGAAGTGTACAGTATGACTAGGAAAGCATCGGGCCTCTAACTGTGAGGATTCGTAGCAAAATCAAGAAAGGCGTAGATGATTTGAAGCTTAAAACACTCTAAACAAGAAACAAACACCAGACATGAAATCTCCACTTTCAAAAGTAACCAAGATTAACTCAAAACTCTCGTGTGTGAAGATTAGGTGTAGCCTCGCTCCCAATTGCACAAATGCAGTGCTCATTCGACCTGTTAAAAACCCTAAATTTACGCTTTGATTCTTCGTCGTTACCATTTCATGGAATCTTAAGTATTTCATTGGAGAAGACCAAGTAGTTATTTGAGGAGTGGATTAAGCAGCACGGGATTGCACTAGCACCCTGTAAAGGAATGGATGTATCTCCTTGCTCATATGCCCAAAGGAGCTCATTTCTGGCTCTAAAATTTCTCACACAGCTTAGACAACAATGACACCATCATTGATGTGGAATTTGGAGCTATTTTGAGGTTATTTTGACCATTTTATGGCCTTCTGTAGCCATTTTTATCCCAAAAATGCCCCCTTTTTGTCCGGAAAAAGCCCAAACAAGCTGGGAAAAATCCCTAAATCTGTGGAAAAATCCCATGGTGTTCAAATTTAATGTTGAGCCTCATTTTTCCACTTGGTAAGAACTTTGGACACGTCTTTTACGCTCACGCATGAAACCTGCTATTTTTTGCTGAGATTGCACGCATTGAGCAACTTGCTAGGCAAAACGAGCATGCCACTTCGAAACACTTGACTACCTGGCTAGGTATGTGCACGTCTGCAACCGTGGCATCCGTTTTCAAATATACCACACTATGTACATCATAGCAATTGGTCCCACATAACAAAAGTAGTGAGAGTGAGGTACATATTTTAATCTCACATTATGAACATGCCATGGCACAACATCCACCCCCTATAAACCTGCACATCCTTCGGCATGTGCCACACATATCTTTTGCAGGTTCACTCTTCATTTAAATCAACATACATATCAATTTCGTCATCACTTGCAACGAAATCTAACGCATCATCCTCTTGTTCTTCATCTACATCGATAACATTTTCATCAGATCCTTCATTTTGACTTTCCTATGAATCAAAGGGATCTGTATCACCTCTTCTTTTGAATAACTTTATTGTTTTCTCTATGGTGGAAATCTTCATTTCTGTCCCGTCTAACTCATGCAAGGTATAAGTTGCATTCCCATGTATATGCTGAACCACATAAGGACCAAACTATCTCTTTGAAATATTTCTTATTGTTGAATGTTGGTTTTCAAGACTACTTTCATACACCAACACCCAATCACCTTCCTCAATATCTTTAGGTCTATGCCTATGCCTCTTATGAAATATGTCCTTATTCTTTACCCTTGCATCTTTCAATCGTGCTACTGCAATCTCAATATCTTGTGGCCTGCTTTCAAAATTTTGTATGCACAAAGCAAGAAGGTCTTCCCTACTATGAAAGGGCGGTGGTAATGTGTGTCCCAATCGTGCTATCTTATAGCCTCCCCCTAGTGTACACATTGTCCGGACGTGCCGGTGGCCTTGCCCATAGGACCCATGTCCTTACATTACCCCCCCCCTTGGAGAATCGTTTTCGTCCTCAAAAATGAACGTAGGAAAACCTTCTTAAGTGCGGAGACATTCTCCCATGTAGAACCTTCTTCAGGTCTATCTAGCCATTTTACCAACACCTGTCGTCTGACATGATGTGTGGTGTGAAGCTCATGAGAATCCAAAATCTTTTCGGGCTCATGAGGAATGCTTGGCGGTTCGATAAGGTCAACCAACACACCTGTGTCAATGACATTATCATTCTGTCCTAGCTGTTTTTGTAAACGGATAACATGGAAAACAGGATGAACTCGTGAGTGCTCTGGAATAGCTAACTTATAGTCCATTTGACCTATACGTTTGAGAATGGTAAACGGTCCACAATAGCGTGGTGAAAGTTTAGCAACTTTTCCCATATTCAGACTTTCTCAATGCTCCAAAACTTTCAGGAAAACCTTGTCTCCTTCTTCGAAAGTAGCAAGACGTCGATGCTCATCTGCGTACTTCTTATATCGATCTTGGGCTTGCTTAACATTCTGTTGAGCAACTCGAAGCATGTCAAATGGTCTTGGAGAAAATCCTTCGCTTGTTGTATCTTCTCCTTAGCCAACCCCACTGTAACGAGTGATCTAGGTTGAAATCCATACAAAAGCATAAATGGACTAAACCCTGTAGTCACATGCTTTGAACTATTATAAGGAAATTCCAATATAGGTAATTAGTCTTCCCAATTGGTTTGCTTCTTGCTAATGTATGCTCGTAGCATATCCTCTAGCACTTGATTAACTCTTTTTGTTTGACCATCCGTTTCTGGATGATCAGCCGTACTTAGATTAAGTTTAGTTTCCAACTTTTGGAACATAGCTCTCCAGAAGTGATTATCGAACTTTTGATCTCTGTCACTAATGATACTAGCTGGAAGACCATAGAGTCTATATATATGCTCTACAAATAGCGGTGTTAATTCCAGTGTTTTAACTATAGTCTTAGTGGGAATGAATCGACCCATCTTTGTGAGACGGTCTACAATTACCCAAATGGCATCATGGCCACAATTTGTAGTAGGTAGTCCTACTACAAAATCCAAATACTCTCCCACTTACCTTGTGGAATCTCTAAAGGATGTAAAAGGCCACCTACCTTGAGGCGCTCTGACTTATTATCTTGGCACTTTTGGCAGTTTAGTACGTACTCTTGAACATCATGATGTAAGCCCGGCCAATAAAATTGCCTTCGAACTAAGGCATACGTCTTACGGATACCTGGATGACCGACACTTGGACTATCATGACACTCAAATAAGATTTGGCGCCTAGTATCTGCGTCCTTTGGCACACATAATCTACCTTTGTGGAGTAAGTAGCCATCATCAATGGAAAAATTCTTCCATGGCTTAACACTAGGTTGGTAACCTAACAGGACATAAAAGTGTCCTTTCAGGGTTTTGAAAAAAACCTCCAAAACCATAGTAGATCCACTCATTTTGTAAAATCCTTTCATGAGGTTATAGTTCAAGGCCTACTACACATGGAAAAAATAAGAAACTTGTAAAATTTCTCATCTTTTGGTAACACCAAGCCTCCAAAGTTGATGGACCAGTACATTTTCATCAAAACAATCATTTTTTACGTTTTTTTGCATAAAAATAAGATTAGGGATTTTTGTAGGACTTGAGATAAATTCTCTAGTTAACTTCAATGGGTTGGTGATCAGAACATATGATTGCTTCCCACTCACTATTTTTTGTTTTGCCAAAAGAAATAGGTACAAAAAAGTTGAATTTTTACCATTCTACAAACCTATCATCAAAGTTTCTATAGCCACTCTCAATACAAATAATATATGCATGTTTTCTTAGTTCCCTATTGTCCTTTAAGTTCATAAGGAGCCATGGAGCATGTCAAAGTAATAATACATCTCTTACCAAGGGGAATCTTGGGGACAAAGATGAAGTGCTAAATACAGCAAACATGAAAAAATTGGGTTCAACATTATGAGTTGTAGAATCTCATAGAAACTATTCAATATCTAGCCAAATTTGATCCTTATGACTAGATATGGTTACTACCTACAAAATGCATGTAGTTGTCACAAGAAACTAACAATATTGAAACAGCTATACTTGATATACTAGAATGTTTCATTTTCTTCTATAATTGAAAAAATTAACCATCGTTGTCTACTATACAAAATAGGGTATTAGGTGCCCCAAAACTCAAGGAATATTAGCTTTATGTTACAATATGCGACATAGAAAATCAAAACTGCAGTTGGATATCATGAAAGCCACCAAAAAAATAATAGAAGAGCTAAAACTGGCTAAAAAACAGGATTTCACAATGTTGTAATTTGGTCATAGCTTACAACTTGAACATTTATTTCTCCCTAGAAGCATCAGGACATGTTGAAGACTACTAAAGATAGTTCTCTAGCATTATAGACCTCACAAACATGAATTCTAGAGTGGTATAGTTGCAAAAAGTTGAAAAAAGCCAAAAACAGGACCGGTTTTTTCACACGGTTTAGGTTGTGAAATGTTGTGCAAGGACAAGGTTAAAGATGGAATTGATATTCCAAAAAAATGTCGAGTTTTTTTCAGCTCATGAGACAACTTTCTAGACAGATAGCACCTCAAAATCCATTTTGAAACTCTTGACATAATTCAAGGAAAATGGTCACTTAACAGGACATAAAAGTGTCCCAGGACATAAAAGTGTCCCATTACCAACCTAGTGTTAAGCTCTTCCTAAGTAGGGGTTGTTACCATATACATGTGGTAGTGATGTGTGTGAACACACTAGGACCGCCGGGGCATTTTTTCCCTCTTTAGGAGGTTTTTCCCCCCGTGCATTGTATATACGCCCATCACTCTAGGGCTATCTATCTTTCCATTGCACACTAAGTAACATACTCTCTATTGTGTGCCTTGAGCTTCCTTCGTCTTCTCCAAGCTGTGTGTGTTTCTCTGCAACCCTAATTCCAACAATTGGTATCAGAGCAGGTCACGTCCTCCCGGGCTTAGTCGCAAGCTGCTCCAGCACACGCCTGCTCACTTTCTCCGATTTCAATGAGCTTTGGCGAGCGTTCGCAGGTCGACAAATATTTTGGGAAAGTTCGAAGAGCTAGGTCTGCTCAGAATTTTGATTTGGGCTCATTTCGGCCTCCGTTTCCACTACGGGCAGTACTGCACAGGCTATTTCGTCATTTTGTGCAGATTTTTTGTTAGTGCCGTTTTCTGCATGACAGGTGCCTTGTAGTCTTCTACGGTTTGTGCTATATAGCACAAGTTGTTCCCGCTCCATTTCTCCTATTTTTGGGCAGTTTTCACATCAGGTGCAGCATTTACCATGGCTGACAACAACAACACAGATGTGTTCAAGATGTTTGCTGCTGAGGACAAGTTGGATGGGGACAACTACCCTATGTGGGCTTATATGATGCAACATGTTCTTGTGTCAAAAGGTGTCTGGAACATTGTGCAGGGCATTGATGTACGTCCTGGTTCTGAAGATGTAGGCGATGTTGAGGATGTTGCAGGTCTTGCTGCAAGGATTGCAGCTGTTAGAGTTGTTTTGCCTACGGCAGAACAAGCTCGTTGGGATGTTAAGGATGCGCAGGCTCATGCATTGATTGCGTTGTCTGTGAAGCGCACCATTATTCCTCACATCCGTTCAGCAAAATCTGCAAAACAGGCTTGGGATATTCTAGCAGGTCTTTATGCAAGCCGCAATGAGGCTAAAATTGCTTTGCTGCGTAAAGAGCTAGAGTCGAAGATTATGCATGAGGAAGATGATATGGACACTTTCCTTGCTAGTGTCAAGGATATCAATGAGCAACTCATTTCTGCAGGTGAAGTCATTTCGGACAGTTCCCTTGTGCAGACTGTTCTTGATGCCTTACCAGATTCCTACCAGACTTTTGCTAGTACTTGGAGACTGATGACCCAAGGAAATCCTGAAGTTGTCAAGTTTGATGCATTATGCACATTGCTGTTGCAAGAGTCACTTTCTAGAAAAAACAGGACTAGGCAGCGTGCAGTTGAACAGGCTTTTATTGCTTCTCAAAGAAAGGGTGGTAACAGTAATGCAGCCACTTCTTATGGTTCTGCTGCGAGTGGCAAAAATTCTGTTCCTAATGCTTCTGGTGGCAGCACTTCGTCTGGCAATTCTGGTGATAAGGGCAAAAAGAAGATGCGTTGCCATTATTGTAAAGCCAATGATCACTTGATCAAGTCGTGTCCTAAGTTGAAGGCCAAAGAGGCTAAGAAGAAAGAGGGTGGTTCCACTGCAAATGCTGGTTCCACTACAAATGCATCCATTGTTGAGTCTTCTGTGAAAGGAGATTGTGATGCTGATGTTGATGCAGAATGGTCTTTTAGCGCAGAGTGCACTTACAATCCTGCTGTCCATGATGCATGTTTGTCAGTTGCTGCAGATTCACATGTGTGGTATTTCGACAGTGGTGCTACAAAGCACATTACCTCACATCGTGAATTGTTTACCTCTCTCGAGTCTGTCCCTCATGGGAATTCAGTCACTTGTGCCAACAACGCCTCTTATCCAGTTCAGGGAGTTGGAAAGATTGTGCTCACTGTTGCTAATGGCAGTTCCTTCACACTTGTTGATGCACTTTATGTACCTGGGATCAAGAAGAATCTCTTGTCTGTATTCGCACTTGCTAGACTTGGACTTGTAGTCAAATTTGTGGATGACAGATGTACAGTTCATGATCTCAGTTTTGGTGATGAAATTGTTGCATCTGGGCTTTTGTGCCGTGGGCTGTATAATCTCACTTTGTATGACAAGTGTGAACAAAATTTTGCAAATGCTGTTGCAGATTCAAGGGCTATTTCAGATGCAAAACTTTGGCATGCACGTTTTGGTCATCTGAATTTTGCCAGTTTGCTGCGTTTGCAGAAATCTGATATGGTTGCTTCTTTGCCGCCTCTTGAAGCACCTGTCAAACATGTTTGTGAAGGCTGTATTCTGGGTAAAATGCAGCGTTCTAAGTTTCCAAAGGATGGTTCAGTTAGGGCCACATGCAGGTTGCAGCTTGTGCATAGTGATGTTTGTGGGCCCATGCAAACTCCGTCCTTGGGCAATTACCTGTACTTCGTGACTTTCATTGATGATTACTCCAGGCATGCGTGGGTATTTCCACTTAAAGCGAAGTCCGAAGTTTTTATGTGCTTCAAACAATTTTTGGCTATGGCTGAAAATGTCTCAAAATGTACTATGGGCACCCTCCGTTCCGATCGAGGGGGGGAGTATATGTCTCATGAATTTAATGCATTTCTGGCTAGTCGTGGGATAAAACACCAATGTACAGTGCCTTATACACCTCAGCAAAATGGTGTTGCTGAGAGGAAAAACAGGTCACTAACGGAAATGGCACAATGTATGGTCAAAAGTCAAGCTTTGTCGCATTCTTTTTGGCTTGAGGCCATCATGTGTGCCACTTATGTACTTAACAGGTGTCCTACAAAAGCTTTGCAGTCTATTACTCCATATGAAGCATGGCATGATAGAAAGCCTTCTATTGAGCACATGCGTGTTTTTGGCTGTTTGGCATATGCTTTGGTGCCACAAGTGCAGCACAGAAAATTGGATGATAAGGCTATCAAATGTATTTTTGTTGGTTATAGTGCTGAAAGCAAAGGTTACAGGTTGTATCATCCGCAAACAAAACGTATTCTGGTTTCACGGGATGTAGTGTTTGTGGAAGATTCTGTTCAGCCCTTGCTGTCATGTACTAGAGACAGTAATGTAAGCTCACAGGACATTTATGACACTTTGTTGCCTCTTTTCAGTGGTGGAAATACGAATGTAAGTTCCAATGAGGCAAATGTACAGTCTATGGGGGTTTCTGAAAATGTTTTAGAACAACCTATTACTGATGTAGATGTACATGATGTACTTGATGAGGAAAGGGCAGAAAATGAGCAGGCTAGAGGTATGCCAAAATGGCTGGTGCACACTTTGCGTGACTGTAAATTGGATGCACCTTTATCTAGTCGTACTCGTTCAGGCTCTCGCCATGCATCTTATGCATCAGATTGTTATGCTTTGGCTGTGTCTAGTTTACATGATGTTGAGGAGCCTCTGTCTTTTGATGAAGCACAGAATTCACAAAATTGGATTGCTGCCATGAAATCAGAATATGATGCACTTATAGAGAATGACACATGGACTTTATGTGATTTGCCTCCTGGCAAAAAGGCCATTGGTACGAAGTGGGTTTACAAGTTGAAACGCAAGCCGGATGGTGAGATCGATCGCCATAAGGCTCGACTTGTTGCAAAGGGTTATGCACAACAAAAAGGCATAGATTATGAAGAGACTTTTGCTCCCACTTGTCGTATGACTACTGTACGTTTTCTATGTGCATTGGCAGCTCATTTTGGTTGGGATGTACATCAATCAGACATTGTTACTGCTTTCCTGAATGGTGACATATTTGAGGAAGTTTATGTAACGCAGCCTCGCGGTTTTGTCATAAAAGGACAAGAGGACAAAGTGTGCAAATGTAAAAAGGCTTTGTATGGGTTGAAGCAATCTCCTCGTGCTTGGTATGAGAAAGCTGACACTCATTTGGTTAAACGAGGCTTTCGTAACAGTCCAACAGAAAGCACATTGTATGTAAAGCGTGAGGATGATGTATTTCTCATTGTGGTTCTTTATGTTGATGATTTGCTGATCACTGGACCAAATGAGAGACATATTGCTGAATTTAAGGCTGATTTGAATGCTACTTTCAAGATGAAAGATTTGGGGCTGTTGCATCATTACTTGGGTATACAGTTTAAGCAGTGTGATGGTGGTATTGCCTTGTGTCAGAAAAGTTACATAGAGACATTGCTATGTAAGTTTGGACTTGAGGATTGCAAACCTATTGCCACTCCCATGGAAACAGGTTTGAAGTTGAGTCTACATGATGCTGGCGATCCTGCTGATGTCACTCTTTACCAAACTGCTATTGGCTGCCTCATTTATGTATGCAACACGAGGCCAGATATTCAGTTTGCAGTCTCGCAGGTCAGCAGATTTATGCATAGCCCAGGGTCTAAGCATTGGCAGGCTGTCAAGAGGATTTTCTGCTACCTTAGTGGCACTTTACATCTTGGTTTGTTTTATCCCAAGGGGGGATCATTGCCACCAGACTTACATGCTTTTTCAGACTCAGATTGGGCTGGTTGTTTTGACACGCGAGTGTCCACAAGTGGTTTTTGTTTCATGCTTGGCAGTTCATGTATATCATGGTTGAGCAAGAAGCAACCTACTGTGGCCACTTCGAGTTGTGAGGCTGAGTACAGGGCAGTCTTCACAGCTATGGTTGAGTGTGTATGGCTCAGACGCCTTATGGCTGACTTGGGTGTTGGACAGGACATTGCCAACACTATCTACACTGACAGTCAGAGCGCATTGGCAGTTGCGAGGAACCCAGTTTTTCATGCTCGCACAAAGCACATTGAGGTGCATTACCACTATGTCAGGGAGAGGCTCTCAACAGGAGAGATCAGCTTGGCTTATGTGCCAACACAGGACAACCTTGCAGATCTTTTCACAAAGGCATTGTCTCGTGAGAAGCTTGAAGCTTTCCGCAAAGCTTTGGGCTTACTCCCCTTTGTGGACTGATCCTATCCTCAGGGCATGGCACTTCCCTTTACTCATGTGCCAGCTCTCGTTCACCGCATCACTCCAGGGGGGATTTGTTACCATATACATGTGGTAGTGATGTGTGTGAACACACTAGGACTGCCGAGGCATTTTTTCCCTCTTTAGGAGGTTTTTCCCCCCGTGCATTGTATATACGCCCATCACTCTAGGGCTATCTATCTTTCCATTGCACACTAAGTAACATACTCTCTATTGTGTGCCTTGAGCTTCCTTCGTCTTCTCCAAGCTGTGTGTGTTTCTCTGCAACCCTAATTCCAACAGGGGTGGAGCTCTGTGTGTTGGAGTTTCTATATATGCGTGCAAAGACATGTTGATCTGGTTGTTCAGAGACATGTGAGTGTGAGGGATCCCTTTTTAAAACTGCACTTCACAGTTTAGCATATGAGTGATCTTGTGCACAGTTGCCATGTAATGACTCCAAAAATCCACTCTTGAGTTCCGTGAAAGCAAGTGAATTAATTTGAGGCATCCGACTTAGTGCATCCGCTACTACATTATATCGCCCCTTGTGATATTGTAGCTTACAATCATAATCTTGAAGGATTTCTTCCCATCTAGCTTTACGGTGTCAAGAAGTACGCAGTGCGTCTAGGAAAGCGTCGGGCGTCCGACTATGAGGATTCGTAGCAAAATCAAGAAAGGCGTAGACGATTTGAAGCCAAAAACACACTAACAAAGAACAAAATTCCAGCCATGAAAGCTCCACTTTAAAAAAGAACCAATACTAACTCAAAACTCTTGTGTCTGTGAAGATTAGGTGTAGCCTCGCTCCCAATTGCACAGATGTAGCGCTCATTCGACCTATTAAAAACCCTAAATTTACGCTTCGATTCCTCATCATGATCATTTCATGGAAGCTTCAATACTTCATTGGAGAAGCCCAAGTAGTTATTTGAAGAGGGGAAACCCTAATTGGAGGCCTCACAGCCTCAACCATATAGTGGAAGCAGCACGAAACTACACTAGCACCCTGTAGAGGACTGGATGTATCTCCTTGCTCATGTACCCAAATGAGTTCATTCTTGGCTCTAAAAGTTCCCACAAAACTTGAGCAACAACTCCAGCATTGTTGACGTAGAATTTTGAGCTGTTTTGAGCATTTTTAAGGCTATTTTTGACCATTTTTTTGCCATTTTTAGCCCACAAATGTCACTTTTTATCCGTAAAAAGCTCAAACGAGCTGGGAAAAATCCCTAAAATTGTGGAAAAATCCCATTGGGCTCATATTTCATGTTGAACCTTATTTTCCCACTTGGTAATCACTTTGGATACGTCTTTCACGCCAGCGCATGAAACCTGCTATTTTTGGTCAAGATTGCCCGCATTGAACTTTATATGCAAAACGAGCGTGCCACTTCGAGACACTTGACATTTGTACATTCCCAAATCAAATTAGGAATATATTTATGTGAAAAAGCATTCCATGGTTCCAGGTGTAGGGCCTCGCCCGCCCGGCAAGGTATGTACATGACTGCAACCGTGACATTCATTTTCTCATATATCACACTATGTACATTGTAGCATTTGGTCCCACACATCATAAACATTAAGAGTGAGGTAGATACTTTAATTTCACATTATGAACGTGCCATGGCACGACATCACCCCTTCTAAACCTACACATCCTCCGGCATGTGCGACAGATATATTTTGCAGGTTCAGTCTTCATTTACGTCAACATACATGTTGATTTCATCATCGCTTGCACCAAAATCTAACGCATTATTCTCTTGGTCTTCATCCACAACCATACCATTTTCATTAGAGCCTTCATTTTGACCTTCTTGTGAATCAAAAGGGATCTGTATCACCTCTTCTTTTGAATAACTTGATTCTTTTCCCTGCAATGGGAATATTCATTTTTGTCCCATCTAATTTATGCAAGGTATAAGTTGCATTCCCATGTACATGCTGAACCACATAAGGACCAAACCATCTCTTTGAAAGATTTCTTATTGTTGAATGTTGGTTTTCAAGACTACTCCCATACACCAACACCCAATCACCTTCCTCAATAGCTTTAGGTCTGGGCCTATGCCTCTTGTCGAATCTGTCCTTATTCTTTAACCTTGCATCTTTTAATTGTGCTACTGCATTATCAATATGTTGGGGACTTCTTTCTAATTGTTGTATGCGCAAAGCAAGAAGGTCTTCCCTACTCATTCCATCTTACCAAGGTAATACATTCCATGTGGGAATTACATACTCAATTGGCATTATAGGTTTCTGACCATACATCAACTCAAAAGGCATATAACCAGTAACCGAGCTATGAGTTGTACGATCAACCCATAAAGCATAAGGCAATAACCTAGGCCACTCTCCCATTATACCTTTGCAGGCCTTAGCTAAAGCTTTAATTATAGGAGGATGCCCATGCTCCGATTTCCCATTTCCCTCAGGATTCTATGCAGTAATTGAATTCTCCGTGAAGATGCGGAGTACTAACGGCTAGACGATAAGACCCCGTGCACCTTTACTATACTTTTGCAGTGACATCCTTGATTTAATGTGTAGGATAGATGGGAGGTGATGGCAATGTCGCCACCAATCTTGAAATACCACTCTCTCGTCGTTGGATGCCTAACCGCCGCTGCTGTCAGAAGCGGGATATTGCAAGGTGGTTAGTTTATCTGGGGCGGATGCCTCCCAAAGAGTAATGGAGGTGTGCGAAGGTAGGCTCAAGCTAATATTATAAAAGCTTATGAGCGTAATGGTAGAAGCCTGCCTGACTATAAGACTTACTAGTCGGACAGAGACGAAGGTCGGCCATAGTGATCCGGGAGTCCCGTGTGGAAGGGCTCTCGCTCAACGGATCAAAGGTATGCCGGGGATAACAGGTTGATGACTCCCAAGAGCTCTTATCGACGGAGTCGTTTGGCACCTCGATGTCGACTCATCACATCCTGGGGTTGAATAAGGTCCCAAGGGTTCGGTTGTTCGCCGATGAAAGTGGTACGTGAGTTGGGTTTAGAACATTGTGAGACAGTTCGGTTCCTATCTACCGTTGGTTTTAGAGAACTGCGAGAAGCTTGCCCTAGTACGAGAGGACTGGGTTAGGTCAACCTACGGTGTTCCGGTTGTTGTGCCAGTAACAGTGCCGGGTAGCTAAGTTGGTAGGGAAGAACCGCTGAAAGCATCTAAGCGGGAAATCCTTCTCTAGACAAGTTCTTCTACGGGTGAAAGAACATCACTTTGATAGGCGAGAGGTAAAAGCGCCGCAAGGACAATGGGCTTCCTCGTACTAATCTCTTTTCAAGATTCCACTAACGATGTTGTATGGTTATCCCAGGTGGGGCAAGGGATGGCACGAAAGCGCGTACGACACACACCTTAGCATGAGCACGTATAGCCGGGTAAAAAAACGATCTAAAGAGATGGGTAGCTAAAGTAGTAACGAGTTGAAATCCTATACGGGTCGTAGTTATCAAGTATTTTGCTTGCATAAGTCAGGAATGATATAATACGTAACGTGACGTATAGGATACGATATAGGCTTTGTTTTAAAGTGTTGTTATTAAACTAGATGAGAAGCCACGCTGCAAAATAACTCCTTTTCGCCATGCATAGACCAAGACGACGATTAAGACAAATAGAAAAACAATTACTTCAACGAAAGCTAAAATAAGCCCAATTCCCGCTATAGCCCTAGAAAAATACGGTTTCGACTTTCGTGAAGAATTAAGTAAAGATGTAAACTCTTCGATCCTTGAGATACTCTTCGACAAGAAAACTTTTTCGTTTCTAAAACAGCAAGCAAACTGACCCTTATGAATGCCAGCGCTTGAGCAAAGGGTTTGGGCAATCGAAATGTCTAGCCCATCAAAGGAATATGTACTCACATAGGGAAGGGACCCTGATATGTAGGCTTCCTATGTCTCGCGTGCTTTAGAGGGCCCAGCGTATATGCTAGTGTGGCAAGCCACCATGTCTACCTTGCTCAGGGAGAGTTCCTCTAAGAGGATTAAACGGTCAATTGCCGCCCTTAGAACCCCCTCAAGGTCACGCCTTAGATTGGCTATGGTAGCAGCCCCCCGCCTGTTCTTAGGGTACAGCCTAAAGCGGGAGAGAGAGGAATTTCAAGAATTGGTGCACGGTGCTTTGTAGGCTATATTCTCCTTGCAATTTTCAGCCCGCGCCGTGATCCACACAAAGAGAGAGAGAGAGAGAGAGAGAGAGAGAGAGAGAGAGAGAGAGAGAGAGAGAGAGAGAGAGAGAGAGAGAGAGAGAGAGAGAGAGAGAGAGAGAGAGAGAGAGAGAGAGAGAGAGAGAGAGAGAGAGAGAGATCCTTTGCATTTTTCTCTTACATTGGAATGGCAAGAACAAAGGCAACAACAAGGAAGGCAGGGAAAAGACCAAGGCTTGCAAAGAAAGCATGTGGAAGGTCTGCTAGTAAGAAGAAAACTTCAGGTAAACCAATGAAGATATTGAAGGGACCAAGAATGAAGAATATTCAAAGAAACATGGGTTTATTTAGAGAGATAAAAAAAGCTCAGAAATGTATTGAGCTTTGTGTCCCTAAACTTCCTCTCCAAAGAGTAGTAAGGAAAATTTGCGAGGAAGCATGTGCTGGTACAATGAGATGGAAGGCTGTTGCCCTGCTCTTTCTTCAAGAAGCAGTAGAAGTTTTTTTACTGGAGTATTTTAATGATATCACCATTGTTGCTGCTCATGCTCACCGAGTGACTATAATGGACAAGGACAGTGAGACGCTCAAGAGAGTACATTGGAGATGCGATAAACTCCTTATCCCTAATGAGTTTATTGACCCTAAAATGAAGGATATATTGCTAATACCACCAGGCCAACGGGATCATGGGGTTAAGATTCATGAGGTTACTCATGATGTGAACACTAGAGCTAGAGCTGAGAAAGAAGAAAGAAGTTACCTGGAAGCGGAGAAATAAAAGAGGATACAGACTGCTGCTGCTAATAAAGCGGCCCAAAGGAGAAATTATGGGCAAGTTACCATAGAATTAAATGAAAGAAACAATGATATTTTACATTCCATGCAAGAAGGACTGTTAGCAACCATTCCCCTTGTGGATGGTATTAGGCAATTAGCTCTGGATTCTGTTGATATTGGGATTTTGAAAGATCCCATGAATGGACAAATTACAGACTCTATTGTTTATTTATGCCTAAAGTAAGTGCTATTCTCTACCTTTAAGATCCTTTTATTTTTGTATTTGGTCTCTACTTAAATCCTTGTTTCTGATCGTAACTTAATAAATATCCAGCTCCCTCAACAAACCCATACTAAAATATATGTTCTAGATCCACAGTTGTCTGTGCCACTCCAAATAAAAGCCACCCCTCATGGAACATTGGAGGGATGGTTTGTCCACTGTCCAATGCTTCAGGTCACAACTATGGTGTTTCCATACGAATCAAATAATAATTGGAGCCTTGTATGCATTGAACTGGACAAACAAGTGGTATGGACTATCAACTCCATACAAGGAACACATTCAGAGATAAGAGTGTGAGTGTTGATAAAACCTTGAGTGTTTATTTGGGCTAAGGTTGATGACCTCAATATTGTTAATAACAAATAATTTTCACTATTCACAGATGTGTAAAAAGATTAGTTCATGTCTATGGAAGGCTTTGTGGAAATCATGAACTCTAAAAGGCAACCTTTAAAGCTATCAAAGTACCTAATCAGACATATCTAAATTCCTATGGCTGGAGATGTCTCTCCATGCAGAGTACATACTACATAGTTTTTGTGCTTTGAACCCATTTATGTCAAAGGTATTTCTGTGCTATGGTTTGGTCCAACTAGGTGCTATTATTAATTAAAGTATTGACCACAAGTTAACCTGATTTTGGAGAATGCTGTGGAAAATTATACCTTGGAATATTTACAAAGGTACCGTGTTTCAATGATTCAACATCTACTATCTCTTTCAACTCCAAAAGTTTTAGATGTAGAAGACAGTTTTGTTGACGACCATATGATAGCTTTAACAATGATTGGTGATGAGGAAGTCATGTTAGTTTCCACCCCTGGAAACCAAATCCCTAAAATTGACCCCATATTAGAGGAATAGACACCGGTATGCTTTGCAGTTGGAGCGGCTGAAACGGAAGTTGGGGTTGATCAATGTGAAGTAGACCAAGCCCTTGAAAATGAAATGTAAAATGCTCCTCAGAGCCTAGGAATGCAACAAAGGTTCTAGGCCAAGTAGAGGAGGATAAGGGAGTGCCTATTATTGTGGCACATGATGCGGAACATGATCAATATGAGGGATTCCAAGCTCCTATAATTGCTGATGTGAAGAGCTCTTCAGAGCCGAGAGAAGATATAGAGTGTCTTGACCACGTAGAGGAGGAGGCCAACATTGCAAATCAAAGCCAAGAACAGACAACAGAATAGATTAACCATTCGTCCATGGAAACACAAGAGTGTTGTATTGCACAACCACAAGCAGTGGATGTCCTTGGAAATACAAAAGGGAACATCGACACTCAACAACAGAATGTCAACATTAGAAATGACCAGTATGGACTCTTGATTCAAGTAGATATGGTTTTTTGGGTAATATCCATTGTACTTAAATAATCTACTCTTTTTTGTTTCTAACTACTTATATGTATGCACACAATGATTGCAGAGACTAATTATCTTGGATCTCAATGGATTGTTGCTGCTACGACAGTCGTACAATGTACATACAGAGTTCTCCAATTTACATAGTTTCCGCTTGGAAAATTTAAAGTAGTAATTCGACCAGGCATAAAGGATTTTTTGACTTTTTTGATTCCACGGTTTAGTGTTGCTATCATGTCTTCAATGCAGGCCCAGAACTTGAATCCCCTTGTTACCATATTTTGCAATTTGGTTGAAATTCAGAGATTGGATTTTTATTTTATGTATATTCAAAGAAATTGTAATACCATTGCGGGATATTTCCACCCAACTAAACCTCATGTACCACTTTTCTACAAGCCCTTTGAACAGATCAATGTGCCTTATGATGCTGTCAATACTTTGTTGATTGATAACACACCACATAAGGGTTTACTTGATCCACCTTCATTTGAAGGGCATCTTCATGATTTTTACCTAGAGGATATTTTGGTCCCATACCTGCAAGCCCATTGAGAACATCAGAATTTGTACTTAGAAATGTACTTAGTAATTCATTGTTTATACCTTAAATTGATACTGTCTACCTGTCTATGTGTTTCGAATACACACACACACACACACACACACACACACACACACACATAGAGAGAGAGAGAGAGAGAGAGAGAGAGAGAGAGAGAGAGAGAGAGAGAGAGAGAGAGAGAGAGAGAGAGAGAGAGCCTTGAGCAAACAATTGATATTAAGATTAAACTAGTCAAAAGAGTTACATCTCATTGAAGCCATTCATGCTAGATTACATGGGCACAATTTCAATACGGTCAGAAAGATCTCCACATAGAAAATGCTTCTCCCTTTGTTGCATTACTATTTGTCCACCCAGCAAGAAATAAAAGTTTACGGAGTCAATGTCGGCAGTCTCGTCCACTATGTCATGTCAAAGTTGCAAAAGATTTCATTTCTTCCTTACTGTAATTACTGTCATAAGATTTAGGTCTTTGTCCACCACTTCCACGTCTATGATAGCATTGTTTGCCAAACTTGCTTCCTTTTGATCCATAGGCACATAGCAACCTTCAACAATGTGAGAATTCTTGTACCAAAAGGAGAATATTAATGTCTGAGTCACAAGCACATACTTGACAATGAAAGTGTCAAGGGCAATCTCGCAACAAATGCCATCTACTTCTTTCACATACCAACCTCGATCAAGAAGCTTATCAGCCAAGAGGGAATCAAATGATTTGTGGAGCAGCATAGTTTTAGCAACATGTACTTTGCAGGTATGAAATAACTCAACAAAGAGACCAACAGGACAAAAATTTGCAAGTTTCACCAATTTAGTGGGTATAGAGTTTCGGAGAGACCTCTGAACATCCCTATGGAGCCTGCTCCTCAATGCCTCACTCATTGTTGTGTTGCGAACGGCCCAATCCACACAGTTCCAGTTGGTTGGTAGTGAAACCTTCACCAACACTCCTCTCTGATTTCTTTGATTGAGTTGGTAGAAATGGTCATAGAAGAAAAATACCCTTGTCTGCAATGCTTTTGCTGGTTCTGCCCACATATTGCAAGACCCCAATATGAGCATGGGTCACAGAGATGAGACCTATAATGCACTCGAGTGGCTCCCATTCCTCATATGAGGAAGGGTAAACATCTGTGAATGAAGGAGAATAGAAATAAATACAAACATCTGTATAACCTAATTAAATATCTATACTAAGAGAAGAAAAAAACAGATTCACATTTGAAATGTAATTACAGATAACATTTATAGAGGAGTGCTAAATAATTAACTCACAGTTGCATCGTGGATTATGCACCATGGATACATCGCCGCCATCAGCAATCACATCAGAGTGAGTGAAAACATGTTGAACAAAGACTTCTTTCACAGTCTTCTTACCAACCTTGACTTTGAAATCCAGAACTCTTGATTTTCATGCAGAATGAAACATATTTGTTGCTTTTGAGCTTTTTCTCCTTCTTGGCTGCATATATAAGAACCCAAGAACCATTGCTTATTCTCTACTTTTGCCACCTATTATCTGTAGTGAGAGAGTTCGAGATTGAGATAGTGCTTATGCTATTACATGGTCTTCTTGGCACACTAATGGTGAGGTTAGTTGGGGACAATGTAGAGCAACCTCTAGAACTTCTTGGGCGGGTAGAAGACGAAGCCATAGGTATAATGGAGGGAGAATGAGTTTTGAAAGCCTTTCATAAAGGTAGTGGATATCTTTTAATAAGGAGAGAGAGTTAGCTATGAATCAGTAGTCAGATTTCAGTAACTTGACGGCTACTGGTAGTGGGTTCTACTTTGTGAGACGAGGAAGTTACCTTACAAAAATGGGATAAATCTCAATATTTTAAAATGTTTTCTTTCATTTTTGTGTTATTTTCCATGCATTCCTACATTACGTAAGGTTGCTGGTCATCGCGTCTTTTCTTTCTCTTCAATAAGGCTCTCCAAATGACCTCCAAAATTTCCTAATGCTCTCTCTCTCTCTCTCTCTCTCTCTCTCTCTCTCTCTCTCCCCAGTACAGGGAGAGGGAGGGGGGAAAGGAGGGGGAAGTGAAAATATATTCCAATTGCATCCTATGCATGGTGCTAATGTACCTTCACTCTGCAACACACCACTTATTAGCTCTACACAGTTCAATGCTCCACTATATCATCTCACCCCCCGTATTCGACTTCGCTCATCTCCACCACCTTGAAGGCCTACCAATGTCACTTGTTCGCCAACCTTGAATGATCCGTTTTTCTTAATAGGATCCACCTTCAACCCATAGGCGGCTGCCTCAACCATCAAGACTGCATGGCTAGTAGCCATGTCCTCAACTAGTTTCTTCATCCCGCCTTTGCCAAAGTTTGTTCCCAAGAGCTTACCTGTTTCACTTAAGTGAATCTTTCCATCTTTAAATAAAACGATCTCCTTTGACAAAGCGTCTTTAAAACTTTCACAATCCCTCCTTCCATGGTTAGTACTATCACACCATATGCATCTATTGACAAAGCCTTATCTGGTTTGCGGTCGTTGCCCTGTAGATTGACCTGATGGTTGCCCCTTTTCTTCTAGCCTTGTAAGCTTTAAATTGAGCTCTTGCATTACTTTGACAATATCATCTAGGATGGATTTGTCACTGTTTGGAACCACAATCACAGGCTTTATAGGACTCTCGGAGACATTTGGGGATTGAGTAGGGTTGACTATCATCTTGTCTCTTCATCATTGTCACTTAGCTAGCAGTGAAATGGCGTCTTTCACCTCATTCCAATCAGTCTTCAAACCCTATTCCGCATCCTTATCCTCAAGTAGTAGCTCTAACTTCTCTTGAATCTCTTTACCTGCGGCTTTCAAAAAGAGCTCTGTCTTCTCCAAGTTTAGGGTAGCCTTTTCAGTTCTTGAAAGTTGATCATAACGGCGTTCGAACTCCCTTAGCAGTTCGGTAGGCGAGAGCCCCTCTTTTGGCCGAACTACCCACTCTAAGAAAGTCCTCTTTGTTACCCTTTCAGAGTCCTCCATGAAATACTCTTCCTTCAAGGCTAATTTGAATGCTTCCAAAGTTGCCCCATGCTCATTTCTAATTCACCTTACATGCTCTCTGACCTCTGGAACCAGAGCAAGTTCAAAACTTTGCACCATCTCTGCTTCGGGCACTCGATGAAGCTCCATCTCCTTTACATATCCACAAAGATACTTTGTTACATCTTTAACTTTAAATTGGTCCATTTTCTTCACCACAGATTGAAGCACTTTGGTCGAGGAGAGCTCCCTCCTTTCTGCAGCTTGCTGCTGTTGCATAAACACTGCAAAAGCTTGAAACATTTGCATTATGACTGGATCCAACCGAACCCCTTGTTGCTCTTGTTTCTCCATAGCTTTAAAGGTTTGATTTAAGACCTTCAATGAAGCTTTTGAACCCTCACCCTAGCCTATTTCACGTCGGGTTCACCAAAAATGTGTCAAGAAGTGCGCAATGCGACTAGGAAAGCGTCGGGCCTCTGACTGGAGGATTCCTAGCAAAATCAAGCAAGGCGCAGACGATTTGAAGCCAAAAACACAATAAAAAAGAAAAAAACTCTAGCCATGAAAGCTCCACTTTCAAAAAGAACCAATACTAACTCAAAACTCTTATGTGTGTGAAGATTGGGTGTAGCCTCGCTCCCAATTGCACAGATGCAGCGCTCATTCGACCTGTTTAAAACCCTAAATTTACGCTTTGATTCTTCATCCTGATAATTTCATGGAAGCTTCAATACTTCATTGGAGAAGCCCAATTAGTTATTTGAGGAGGGGAAACCCTAATTGGAGGCCTCACAACCTCAACCATGTAGTGAAGCAGCAAGGGACTGCACTAGCACCCTGTAGAGGAATGGTTGTATCTCCTTGCTCATGTGCCCAAATGAGTTCATTCTTGGCTCTAAAAATTTCCACACAGCTTGAGAAACAAGGACAACATCGTTGATGTGGCATTTTGAGCTATTTTGAACATTTTTTAGGCTATTCTTGACCATTTTTAGCCCAAAAATGTCACTTTTTGTCCGTAAAAAGCCCAAACGAGCTGGAAAAAATCCATAAAATTGTGGAAAAATCCCATTGGGCTCAAATTTCATGTTGAACCTCATTTTCCCACTTGGTAATCACTTTAGATACGTCTTTCACGCCAGCGCACGAAACCTACTATTTTTTTCTGAGATTGCCCGCATTGAACTTTCTAGGCAAAACGAGCGTGCCACTTCTAAACACTTGACATTTGTACATTACCAAAGAAAATTAGGAATATATTTATGTGAAAAAGACTTCCATGGTGCCACGTGTAGGACCACGCCCGCCCGGCAAGGTATGTACACGACTGCAACCGTGACATTCATTTTTGCATATATCACACTATGTACATTGTATCATTTGGTCCCACATATCATAAGCATTAAGAGTAAGGTAGATAATTTAATTTCACATTATGAACGTGCCATGGCATGAAAATGTCCCTTCAAGTCTGTTTGAGTAGTAAACCATTTGATACTCTCATGGTCAAAAACTACTTCAAACTCAGCACCATATAAATAGTCTCGCCACTTTCGTAAAGCGTGAATTATGGCATAGAGCTCTCTCTCATAGTCAGAATAATTCTCTTGAGCTCTATCTAACTTTTTACTTTCAAAGGCTATAGGTCTTCCCTCCTAGAGAAGTACCGCAACAATGGCTTTATCACTAGCATCAGTCTCTACCACAAACGGCTTAAGTGGGTCGACGATTGATAGGATGGGAGCAGTGGCTATAGCTACCTTGAGCTGTTCAAAACTGCGTTTTTGGGCTTCTTCCCAAGAAAAGGTCTTACCTTTTGCTTTAAGTTGATCCGTCATAGGAACAATGATTTTGGCATAGTCACGGATATACTGTCGATAAAATCCAGCCATGCCTAAAAATATTTGAAGCTCCTCAACCGTGTTGGGCTGTGGCCATTGAAGAATGGTAGCGACCTTGTCAGTGTTCATCTTGATGCCAGAATAAGAGATCACATGACCGAGGTAATGTATCTTTGTTTTAAAGAATTTGCACTTGCTTTGCTTAGCATACAGCACGTGAGCTCGTAGCAGTTCAAACACTAATCGTAAGTGTTCTATATGTTCATCTTCAGTCTTACTGTAAATGAGAATATCATGAAGGAAAACAACAACAAATTTTCCAAGATAGGGACGTAAGACACTATCCATGAGTCTCATAAATGTAGCTGGAGCATTGGTTAGACCAAAAGGCATAACCAAAAATTCAAAATGCCCGAACCGTGTTCTAAAGGCAGTTTTGGAGATATCTTGCAGTAGGATACGTACGTGGTGGTATCCTGAACGAAGATCTATCTTTGTATAGTATCTTGCCCCATGGAGTTGATCAAACAACTCATCCACTCGAGGCAGAGGATACTTGTTCTTGATGGTTATCGCATTTAATCTGCGATAATCTACGCACATGCGCATAGTATCATCTTTCTTTTTACCAATAGAATTGGTGATGCCCAAGGCAAAGTGCTAGGTCTAATGTTATCGCATTTAATCCGCGATAATCTACGCACATGCGCATAGTACCATCATTTTTTTTTACCAGTAGAATTGGTGATGCCCAAGGCAGAGTGCTAGGTCTAATGAAACCACGAGCGAGGTAGTCAGACAACCGACTCTCAACCTCCTTGGCTTCTTTAGCACTCACGATAAGGTGGTTTACTCACCGGTTTAGTGCCTGGAAAGACATCTATGCCATTTTGCACATCAGGTGTACGGGGTAAACCCAGTGGTAAATCACTTGAGAACACATCACTATGCTCCGTGAGTAAGTGAGTTAGCTTTTGCCGTGCAAAAGGAGAAAGTAAACTAGAGTTATGCTAGGATGGAGAATCTTGTAATTCCTGTAATGTTTGTTTTACAACAGTTGCACGTTGCTCTATATAATTAAAATTGAGAGCACTTTGCTCATTAGATTTGTTAACACTTTGTTTATCAGTAAAATTCATTGCACTTTGCACACCATTACTAGAATTCATTTCACTTTGCATACCATTACTAGAATTCATTTCACTTTGCATAACCTTACTAAAATTCACCACACTTTGCTCTTGAGAATTCACAAGCCTTGGAGACAAGAACTAACACAAAAAGACTTCATCTATTAAATTTTCTTTCTGCAAAATATAAAGCTCGACTGTACATATAAGAGGTACAGATGGTATATTTTTCTCACCAACAAAAAGAACATGTTTACCATTGGCCATAAAGGATAAGGAGTTGTGTTCATAACTAGTGTGTAATGTGTTTCCTAAACCATGCAGACACTCCCGTCCTAAAACTACATCAGCACGGTCCATGTTCATAACTTGAAAGTCAAGGGTCATTGTATGATCTTGAACAATAAGCTCAACCCCTTGAACTAACGTGTCCCATACTTCTTTATCATTCCCAGACATCTGCTCCACCACATACTTGTGAGAGCAGGGAGTCTGTGTAAGCTTCAATTTCTTGACTAGCTTATAGTTCAAGAAGTTATGAGTTGCACCATCATCCACTAAAATACAAACACGTTGTCCGTTAATAGTTCCATGCATGCGAATCAAATCATGGGGGCCAAAGGTGGGCTGCCACATTGAAGCAGGCACACAACACTTGTGCTTTTCTTCCATATGAAGAACCTCTACAGCACAATACTTAGGAGATGAATCTAATGTGAGGCGTTGCACCGTGTGCATGGACTTTTATTTGCCTTGAAAAAGAGGACAATCTTTCTTGTTATGTTGGTCCGAAAGACATCTAAAACACAAATTGTGTTTCTTTGCACGCTCAAAATCAACAGTGCTGAGAGACCCACGTGGAGTATCCCGTGATTGCTTAGGCTTCTTAGCCTCTTGTGGGCGTGGAGAGGTATATTGTCTCTTGTTCCTCTTGAAACGTGTGGGGGATCTACCTCTCCATTTGCTCTTAGCCACATTGCTCTTAGCAAAAGTATTCTTAGAGTAGGGAACATTTCCTTTCCTCTCTTGGTCATCATCATATCTTTGTGCATGACTAATGGCTTCTTACAAAGTTTTTGGATGTTGGGTCTTGACATGAAGACGATAGTCTTTATCAAGTCCCCTATTAAAACCCCGTATCTTTTGGAATTCATCTAGACCTTCTAGTTTTAAAATGATTTCCCGATACTTTGAAAGAGGCCAGACATGTGGCATGCATCCCATGCTAACCAATTATTATCTTCTTCATTGGAGTCCAAAAACTCTTTGGAGAAAGAAGCTTGAAACGGAGGAGGAGCATCTTCTGGAAATGTCATCCACCACTTATAGGCCCTGCCTTTAAGAGATAGACTTGTTTCCACAGCCGTCTTTATATCCGGGGTGTGTCTCAATTTATGAATATCACTCTATTTGTGTAAGAACGTATTGACCGCATCCTTGTTGCGATCACGCTCTTCCCCGTGAAACTCAGGAATGGTGATATTATTAAGTAATGCATTGCTACCTTCTGCTTCTGCTCTAGTACTTGTCTCTTGGACTCCTTGAGTCGTGCAATCTTGGTTCCCTTGAACCATGCCACTTGTGGCTCCTTGAGTTGTCTGTGAATACATAAATTTCACAAGTAACTCTGTAAGATTGGTAAAATTTTCATTGAGTGTAGAGAGATTTCTTTCAAGTACGCTTTGGCAATGTTCCAAAGTCTTGAAAGAAGCCATATCTACAAGACCATGATCTCCTAGATCATCATCATCATGCATATTAATGTCAGCAGCACCCGTGGTGCCCTGATTTTGATCTACGTGCTCAAAATCAAACGTGTGTGTAGGTGGGATATCCTCAATAGCCATGGTAAACACACAGTAATGCAAAAAGAGAAAAATAAATGACAACTTGTACCTTGATAAATTGAAGTCTTTGTGTTTTGTATGCTCCACGATTCGCGTTGCATGCGAACCTCGCCTTGTGGGAAGTTGAGCGCTTCACTTGTTGTTCCTTGTAAGAACACCGTTAATGATTCTTCACAAAAACTCGTCATTTTTGTGAAGGCTTTTCTTCACTTTGAAGCTACCTCCTTGAGGAAAAAAGAATTTTTGGAGGAAAACTTGCCTTCCTCCAAGAAGTGAAAAGGAATGGTAAAGCTACTTCCTTGAAGTTTGAAGCTTTCCCTTTCCTCCTAGTTTTCCTTTCAACACAAGTAGGCTATCTTTCCTTGTTGTACACAACAAGGGCCAATAGCTTGATGGGAAAGTGTTTCCTCTTACCCTCATGGGGTGGGTTCAACCCTCCTTCATGCAAGGGTTAAGCGGGCCTTCCTACGTACGCAGCCAACGGTGCCAATGGAAGCCTTCAGAGCCTCGGTGCTGTCGAGTCTCCATCGAACCGTGCTATCTTATAGCCTCCCCCTAGCGTACACACTATTCGGCCGTGCTGTTGGCCTTGCCCATATGACCCATGTCCTTACATACTAATTCCATCTTCCCAAGGTAATACATTCCATGTGGGAATTACATCCTCAACTGGCGTTATAGGTTTCAGACCATACATCAACTCAAAAGGCGTATAACCAATAACTGAGATATGAGTTGTACAATCATCCCATAAAGCATAAGGAAATAACCTAGTCCACTCTCCCAATTTACCTTTGCACTCCTTAACCAGAGCTTTAATGATAGGAGGATGCCCACGCTCTGATTTTCCATTTCCCTCAGGATTATATGCAGTAGTGAGAGCAAGTTTAATGCCAAACCTATAGAAAACATCCCTTGCTTTGTCAACATCCAACTCACCCCTCTCTGCTGTTATTCCCAATACATCCATAACAGCTAATTACATCATCCACAAGGAACTTACATACCCCTTCTGTGCTTTTTTTTCTTAGAGGACAGTCTTCAACTTGCTTGGTTAAATCTTCCCGTGCAAGAACTATGTATCTCGTTTGCCAAAAGACCAATGACATTGTAACAATATCTACTACCGACTTATAGTGCATGGCCAATGGGTAAGTAGGGTGCAACCCATCACAATTGCATACATTTGAATATATTTAACAGGTTTCACAACACTCCACAAAGTGAGATACATCTTTATACATACCTTTCCACCAATACCTCTCTTTCATTTTAGTAAAGGTGGCCGATACACCTCTATGTCCAGCATAAAGAATCTCATTAGACTTTTTCATAAGATCATTTTGAGCGTCCTTATCATTCATGACTCACAATGGCATTCCATTTCTCTGTTTCGCACGCTTCTATAAGTACCCATCTTTCAAAAAATATCCATAGGCCTTTCTCCATATTCTTTTGAACTCCTGGTTAGTCCACCCTTCTTGCCTTGTCAAAGTGCTCAAATAGGGTCCAATGAGAAACCAGTCACCTTGATATAGGTCCTTTGTAAATGACTCAAGTGCATTTGACAGGCAAACATGATCACCCTTGGCATGAGAGATACTATAGAACCTTGTGCCTACATCATCACCCTCGACAACCTTGTCTACTTCATTTTCATACCTTGCTCTTGAAAGCATATCCGCAACTCTATTATCTTTCTGTGCAATATGCTTAAATTTTGGATTTCAGGACTTTATGTAGGCAATCCATCTCAGCAATAACAATGTCGAGAGTTGAGCAACTTGTGATCATTCTAAGAAGGGGTAGTTAATCAATTCCACTATTACATTTGGTCCTATCAAATACTCTTTGTCACATTTAAAAGGTGTGAACACTCCCCATAACTCTCTTTTTACTTGTGGATAGTTTTATTGACGAGCACTTAGGACCTTTGCTCCAAATCTCACCACATATCGCTTGCCATCATTATCATCTTGTCCAGTCACCCATCCAATTCCTGTGGGGCTAGTATCCACTGTCGCAATTACATATCTTCCACATTCATTGTTTTCTTTTCTCAAAGTTGGAGACATAAGGAGCAACTTCTTTAATTTTCTCATGGCATGGGTATGCATTTCTTCCCATTGAAACTTTTGGTTCTTTCTCAAAAGTTGATACAAAGACTCTGCTACATGTGCATAATGCGGAATCTAGATAACAAAAAACACACATGAACCCAAGAACCTTCAAACCTACGTAACATTTATACATTTCTCTTTCATTCTTTGAATTACATCAATCTCTGCAAGATAAGGACTTCTACCATATGGCCCGCATATATGTCCCACAATAAGAACTTCATTCACACCAAACACGGACTTTTGGACAGACAAGGTAAGGTTCACCTCTTCCAAACTCGACAAGATATTATCACAATCATTAATATGGTTTTCCATATACTTGCAGCACCACCTCAAGTCCAGAGTGACATCTATATCACTTACATCACATCCTTTTACTAGCACACCATCAAGGAAAGGCATTGTAGTTTGTGTTATGAAGTCACTTAGGAATTTGTTCATACCATTCATCATATGCGCAGTTAAATTAGTTGCTCCCTGAGATAAGGTGCACATCCCTACCAGACCCAAAAGTGTGCTCATGGTAGTAAAGTCCCTCATTTCCATTGCTAGTTGGAACTAATCATACCCTGAGTACAAATCTCTCATAGAATATATTCCCTTTCCTATGAATGGCTCTGCGAATTTGCCTACAACTGGCCCTATACTCACATTTTTTTATTGTCACCTTATTCAGAGGTTTCATATCATGAATAAAGCGTAAAGAACCATTTTTCTTCGGAACTGTGAACCACCTGTTTGAATATGGAGCACAAGAAGGCTCCAAAATACCCATCTTGATCTTTTCATTAAGCAACTCAATGAGTTTTGGCAAATGAGTCTTTGGAACAGGAATAGGCCTCAAGTTCCAAGGTACATGAGGGATAGTGCAGATCACCATAGGAACAACAATGGATGGATCAACACACCCTATCTCATAAGGCTCAAATGCAAAAGCTTTTTCGTGTTTGGCAAGCATGTCTTCAAAGCATATCTTTTCAGTTTTTTCAAACTGTCCTCGCAACCAACCTTTATCTCCTTCAAAGAATCTTGTGTGAACTTGTGTCCAATCTTGCTTGGGTCACGAAGGCTAGGTTGCAAAGCAGCTTGTTCCGTCTTATTTGTTCAATCTTTTGGTAGAGGTAATGCCACTGGTTTCACTTTCTTTGCCATAGACTTATACTTAGTCTCCACTCGTACATTAACACCTTGAGCATTTTTGAAATCCTCAATGACCTTGTACATTGCTACTTTCATGACCTGACTTCCCATACGCAAATTGCAATCCACTAAAGACTCCAAGTCTTACATAGTATCCTCAAACGAACACTCATCAAGCACACTTGCAATGCATTCACCATCTTCTAGAAAACCATTCATCTTCAAACCTCTTCGTACACTATTTACATGTTGTCGTTCACCCCGCTTTTAGTCCTCACACTTTGTAAAAGCAATAGATCCATAGTCTGTTAATCCTACAAAACCTGTAGAAAATGTTTCCTTTGCATATACATCATGCAAGAAATTTTCTCTTCTTATACCACTGCAATCCCGCTTTACAATGGTAAATGGCCAAAACCCTTCATATCCCTATAGTCCTAGAATTGTTTGTTTGTCTTTGGCAAGGGTTGCTCTCTAAGACTTTCACGATTCCTTTCATGCTCCACACAAACAGTAAGGAGTTGTACTGTCCACTTCCCATCCCTGATCCTTATCCTTGCATAAACCTTTCCATGCAAGTAGCAGTGATGTATGGCTGCCCAAGGATAAGAGGGTATGTAGAAATCTCCTGTACAAAGAAATTTTGGTCATCTTTCACATCCCCTATAGTCACCTTAACATTTGGACAAGCTCCGTACAACTCCCTTGATGAATTGTTTGCTGCAAAAATCATCCATCCATGATCGATTTATATCAATTGGCGATTTTTCTTTTTGATAAAGACTCTTTGACATGAGGTTAATCTCTGACCCATGATCTATCAAGACAATGAACGGCTCTTCTAAGTCTCCCACTTTTACCAGGGTCTTAGTAGTTGCTCTTTCCTAGTGACTCTTCAAGTAATAATAACTCTTGTGAGTGGTCTCAACTTCATCTTCATCATCCAAGAAGCGAACTTCATCTTGTGAGTGGTCTCAACTTCATCTTCATCACTCCTCCCCTAGATTTGTAGCATTTGACAACAGTTTCTTCACCTTGCTCGCCATAGACCTATACACCCTGTGCATTTAAAGTATCTTGTTCATCTTGTACATGGATAGATTCAGTAAGATATTGTCACTTCCTCTTTATGATATTAATTATTTCTTCGTGGAATTCCCACTTTGCTATACCAAGGACCTCACCCAAGGTAAATTCCATCTTACTGTTCAAAATCCTCTCTTCCAAAACCTTTTTGAGACCAGATGTCAGATTGGATTTTGTAGGCCGAACCCTTTGCTTTAGCTTTCATTGCATCCTTCTTCTTCTCTTCAGAGGCTTCTTGCATAGGCACTTTAGGGACAGGCATCTATTGCAGAGAAAATTATCTAGGAGGTACTGTGTCATTTTTGCCTCCACTCCTCGTGGCCCGCTTTGAAGGCCCTTCATCCCCATTCTCGAACCTATGTTTCTCTTCGGCAATGGCCTCATTGTCTTGACATTTGGCAATGTATTCATGCATTGACAAAGAATCTACAGGGTCATTCCAACCTATTTCCAGCCGAATGCAGTCTCCAGCTTCATGTAAAACCTTTGTAGTCATTTTACCCTTCATAGAAGATTCTATAGCGCATGGCCATAGCTCTCCAATACCATTAGATTCCTCTTCTCCAACTTTGAAGGATCCCTTTTTCTATATAGGATCCACCTTCAACCCATAGACGGCTACCTCAACCATTGAGATAGCATGGCTAGTAGCTATGTCCTCAACTAGTTTCTTCATCCCGCCTTTGCCAAAGTTTGTCCCCAAGAGCTAAAACCTATTTCACTCAAGTGGATTTTGCCTTCTTTAAAGAAAAATATATCCTTTGTCAAAGCGTCTTCAAGACTTTCATAATCCCTCCTTGCATGGTCAATACTATCACACCATATGCATCTATTGACAAAGACTTCTTTAGTTTGAGGTCGTTGCCCTGTAGATCGACCTGATGGTTGCCCCTTTTCTTCTAGCCCTGTAAGCTTTAACTTGAGCTCTTGCATTCCCTTGACAATATCATCTAGAATGGACTTGTCACTCCTTGGAACCACAATAATAGGCTTTATCGGACTCTCAAGAACTCTTGGGGATTGAGTAGGGCTAACTATCATCTTGTCTCTCTATCATTGTCGCTTAGCTAGAAGTGAAATTGCATCTTCAACCTCATTTCAATCAGTCTTCAAACCCTGTTCTACGTCCTTATTCTCAAGTAATAGCTCTAACTTCTCTTGAATCTCTTTAACTGTGGCTTGCAAAAATACCTCTTTCTTCCCTCAGTTTAGGTTATCCTTTTTATTCCTTGAAATTTGATCATAGTGCCGTTCAAATTCCCTTAGCAATTCGGTAGGTGAAAGCCCCTCTTTTGGTGGAACTACACACTCTAAAAAAGTCCTCTTTGTTACCCTCTCAGAGTCCTCCATGAAATAATCCTCTCGCAAGGCTAATTCAAATGCTTCCCAAGTTGCTCGCATGCTCATTTCTGATTCCCCTTACATGCTCTCTGATCTCGGGAGCCACAGCTAGTTCAAAACTTTGCACCATGTCTATTTCGGGCACTCGATGTAGCTCCATATCCTTTACATACTCACAAAGATACTTTGTTCAATATTTACCTTTAAATTGTTCCATTTTCTTCACCACATATTGAAGCACTTTGGTTGAGGAAAGCTCCCTCCTCCTTTCTCCAGCTTGCTGTTGCTGCATAAACACTGCAAAGGCTTGAAACATTTGCGTTGTGACTGGATCAAATCAAACCCCTTGTTTCTCTTGTTGCTCTATAGAATTAAATCTCTACTTTGAAACTTTCAATGAAGCTTTTGAACCCTCACCCTAGCCTACTTCGTGTCAGGTTCACCAAAAACGTGTCAAGACGTGCGCAGTGCGACTAGGAAAGCGTCGGGTCTCTCACTGTGAGGATTCGTAGCAAACTCAAGCAAGGCATAGATAATTTGAAGCTAAAATTAAACTAAAAAATAACAAAACTCCAGCCATGAAAGATCCACTTTGAAAAGGAACCAAGATTAACTGAAAACTCTTGTGTGTGTGAAGATTAGGTGTAGCCTCGCTCCCAATTGCACAGATGCATTGCTCATTCGACCTGTTAAAAATCCTAAATTTACTCTTTGATTATTCATCGTGAACATTTCTTGGAAGCTTCAATACTTCATTGGAGAAGACCAAGTAGTTATTTGAGGAGGGGAAACCCTAATTGGACGCCTCACAGCCTCAACCATAGTGGAAGCAGCACGGGACTACACTAGTACCCTGTAAAGCAATGGATGTATCTCCTTGCTCATATGACCAAATGAGCTCATTCTTGGATCAAACATTTCCCACACAGCTTATGAAATAATGACACGATGGTTGATGTGGCATTTTGAGCTATTTTGAGGTATTTTTAGGCTATTTTTGACCATTTTATGGCCATTTTTATCCATTTTTATCCCAAAAATGCCCCCTTTTTGTCCGTAAAAAGGCCAGACGACCTAGGAAAATTCCCTAAACTTGTGGGAAAATCCCAATTGGGATCAAATTTCATGTTGAACCTCATTTTACCACTTGGTAAGCACTTTGGACACGTCTTTTATGCCCGTGCATGAAACCTACTATTTTTGGCCAAGATTGCCCACATTAAACTTTCTAGGCAAAATGAGCATGCCACATTGAAACACTTGAAATTTGTACATTCATAAAGCAATTTAGACATTATTGAATGTGGTAAAACATGCAACGGTGCCACGTCCCTTGCCTCGCCTACCTCACAAGGTATGGACACGCCTGCAATCATGACATCCGTTTTCTGATATATCACACTATGTACATCATAGCATTTGGTCCCACATAATAAAATCAGTGAGAGTGAGGTAGATATTTTAACTTCACATTTTGAACGTGCCACTGCACGACAATGCACCCACCCAAAAGACCACCATGGAAACTAGGAAGCATCTTCCATGGCATGGAATTCCAGCACGTGCCAACCAATGAGCTCGAGGAAAATAGATTCCATCTTCACCAAATGATTCCTCAAACCCACAATTTTGAATTGTATACACACCACCAAACAAGCGAGCTTCCACAACTTACCCCACATCAAATTGCCTACAAGCTACCATATATTGTACCCCCTGCAGGAAATAGATTGTATCTCCCAAACCACAACTCCAAAACAATTCTTGAAGACCAAAAAATCTTAATCCATGCATATCTACATGAAAATTGGTGCGAGCAGCCAACTACCCTAGCACAACCACAAGTAGGCAAGGCTAGTTGAGGGCAAAAAACTACATGAAAGAGCATGAAGAAGGCACAAACTAAAAAACCCTACTTTTTTTTATATTTTACTGAATATTTTTTGTTTGTTCATGATTTTAAGCTATACACAAGTGACACTTAAAAAAACTCACTTGCAGGCACCCAAGGCAATGCGACAACTGGTGCTACACTAGCGACTTTCACTATATGTACATGTGTTTAAGCAAGCAAAAAATCCCACAAAAAGAAGATCCCACATACCCTTTTGACATCGAGAATCATGAACATATGTAAACAAGTACAAAAAACAAGGTGTCCAAAATGCATGCTACAATGTTAGCATGTTGCATCACTAGTTAATGCATCAACCAAGTCTTTTCAAGATAGCCATCCATGCAGGGTATCTACCCATAAATCATAAAACACAAACAATAATCTATAGATCATATACCAAACATCATAATCCATCATGGTTGTCACAACCATAGATCATAAATCAACATGGTTGCCACAACCATAAACCATAAATTAGTATGGCTGCCACAATTATAAACCATACATGTCTATAGAAAATTCAGCATCATACAAATACTATGAACCAAACCATAAAAATATTCCAAGACAAAATGAATACGGTTAACATAGTCAGTTAAACAAAAAGAGGAAATTCAATCCACGAACAAGATTTTCAATCATCCTACAACAAGACTCGTAGTACACTTGGGGATGAACAATACTAGCACAAAATTATGAGACAGAATCTACTTCTCTCACAGTGAGGATTGGGTGCCTTCTTCTTTTCTTATGCAAGTCCTCATGAATGAATGTCTCTCAGATCATTTTCCTCTTCGAATATTTTTTATAGAAGAAATGCATTAGCCTCAGGGTGCCAAAAAAATATCACCTACCCAACTTTGTATAGAAATGCTCACTTTAAGGCTATAATGTCTCGGACTACAGAAGAGATGATCTAGGACATCATCAAGGAAAGGTGTGACTCATGAAAAAGATTTAGTAAAAAATTCAAATTTCAATTAAGAGAGTTAGACCTATGCTTAAAAAGTCTAAAAACCATGCAATTTCAACCTTCTCAAATCTAGATTTGAGGAGCTTGGTCAAAAGAAAATGCAAGGCAAGGCCTCTGACCAAGATCACATGGAATGGTTGAAGATGAAGTAGACCTTCCATGAAAGGGATAGAGGAGATTAATCTCCTTAGGCTTCAAGCTAAGGAGAGGAGTACTAAGACTGAGGAGGCCAACCAAAAAACACTACTTGGAACAATCTAGCTAAGAGAATGTCAGGCTACCATCTCTTTCTTGATTGATGTTTGGAGGTGATAACAACATACAAGTGCCCACCTAGCCAAGGAGCCCGTTGGGACAGCCGACCAAGGTTTTGATGTGGTCACATTATTTTTCCGATGTTTAATACATCACACCCTGTAAAAGTCTAATGACAATCACCTATGTCAAGTCTGAGTCAAAGATGTAATTTTTCCAATGATGTATGTAAAGGTCCATGAGAAGTTGGCCGCCGGCCACTTTAGAAAGCCCTAGGTATATAATACACTAAGGTTAGTGGTAAAAGGGAGATTATTTTTTGAAGATAAGTGACTATTGCGTTACGCACAGAGAGCTGTCTCTTTGCTCAAACTTGTAATCATCCCTTCTGTGGCTACGGTAATCCAAATTCAGTTTTGTTTCTTGCATTGTGTTCCTCTTACTCTGCTCTTTCATTCAAGTGTAAGCATTCAAGATTCGGTGAAGGTTTCAAATGCATCGGTTTAGGCCTTAAATCGTTGTTTTGAGTGTTTATATGCGTATTTTATGTTGTTTTGACCCTAGGAGAGGCTTTAGGGACCCAAAAATGACCCTTTAGGATCATCTGTTTACTATTTTTGCGTACTGTGGGACGAACGATCGCAATCTTTGTACCTCTCCTAAATGCTGTGACAGTGATAGGATATGTTCCTGATAGTCCACTGTAGCTTCCCTTCAAGTTTCGTGCGATCCCGATATGATTTGCATGGTGAACGCGCGTGATGACTGTAGAGCTGTGTAGAAGGACATAGGCAGATTACTTGGCTTTGGTGCGATTGATTTGCTTGTAGAGTTAGTAGTTGCATCTCTTCGTGTTCACTTCATTAGGGTTGACATCCTAGTGAGTTTCCATGCCTCATCTGAGTCGCTTCCCCTGTATCGATAATTTTATGTTGATGCTTGAGAGCTATGCTATGGACGTCCGTCGTTGTAGTATAGTGGTAAGTGTTCCCGCCTATCACGCGGGTGACCCGGGTTTGTTCCCCAGCAGCGGCACCAATGTTTGCGGGTCGCCACGATGGACGTCCATAGCATAGCTCTCAAGCATCAACATAAAATTATCGATACAGGGGAAGCGACTCGGATGAGGCATGGAAACTCACTAGGATGTCAACCCTAATGAAGTGAACACGAAGAGATGCAACTACTAACTCTACAAGCAAATCAATCGCACCAAAGCCAAGTAATCTGCCTATGTCCTTCTACACAGCTCTACAGTCATCACGCGCGTTCACCATGCAAATCATATCGGGATCGCACGAAACTTGAAGGGAAGCTACAGTGGACTATCAGGAACATATCCTATCACTGTCACAGCATTTAGGAGAGGTACAAAGATTGCGATCGTTCGTCCCACAGTACGCAAAAACAGTAAACAGATGATCCTAAAGGGTCATTTTTGGGTCCCTAAAGCCTCTCCTAGGGTCAAAACAACATAAAATACGCATATAAACACTCAAAACAACGATTTAAGGCCTAAACCGATGCATTTGAAACCTTCACCGAATCTTGAATGCTTACACTTGAATGAAAGAGCAGAGTAAGAGGAACACAATGCAAGAAACAAAACTGAATTTGGATTACCGTAGCCACAGAAGGGATGATTACAAGTTTGAGCAAAGAGACAGCTCTCTGTGCGTAACGCAATAGTCACTTATCTTCAAAAAATAATCTCCCTTTTACCACTAACCTTAGTGTATTATATACCTAGGGCTTTCTAAAGTGGCCGGCGGCCAACTTCTCATGGACCTTTACATACATCATTGGAAAAATTACATCTTTGACTCAGACTTGACATAGGTGATTGTCATTAGACTTTTACAGGGTTTGATGTATTAAACATCGGAAAAATAATGTGACCACATCAAAACCTTGGTCGGCTGTCCCAACGGGCTCCTTGGCTAGGTGGGCACTTGTATGTTGTTATCACCTCCAAACACTCCCCCGTTCCTAGCTCGTGTCGTCCCTTGACACGACCATTTGCAGTCTGGTCTGCTTGTTGAAGAGACTCCCCCCTTCCTTGATTGAGTTATATCTGGCATGTTTTGCTTTTTCAAATGGGGTGCCCATTTGCCTTTGATTGATTAACATGTGTTCTTTGTGATTTGGATGTTGTGGACAAGGCATTCGTGCATGTTGTTGCACATCCTACTTTACCTTTCCATTCATGCAGTTGGTCGATGATACCTGTTCTTTGGATACTTTGCCTCCTGGTGCAGTTGAATTTTTATTGGAGATCGTATCTCAAAATGTTTGAGACTTTGACATGTGTGCACTGGCATGTCCAATCTGATTTTCTTTGTCACTGTGGATAGAGCTTTGTTGGTATCTTTGAAGATAAGAGCTGCTCTTGTCGAAGCATAGTTGAGAATAATGTGGCCCCACTTTATCTCTTTGAAGATCGTGTAACAAATTCTTTATTGGTTTCATTTGATGGAAGGAATATATACAATAGAATAGTGATGGGTGTTTCTAAATTAGGGTCTAGAGCCTTTGGTATACGCTCTTATTGGGGTTGAGCACTTGGAAGTTGAGTACCTGTTCATGCAAGGTGAGTGCTTGGGAGAAATAAAGTAAGAGTGCGTAATGCAAGTGCCAATCATGGGACACTCTATATGCACACAAGGTTTCTTTCAAGAGAATAATGCGGTGTGAAAAATGAGTTGTTGGGTGCTTCAAGGAACAAATGTAGCACATGTGATATCTAGGGACATCTCAATAGCTTCCACATTTCCAAGAAGGGTTTTTGATGTTGAAGCTCCTCCTCTCATTACTCACTACGCATAGTGCATGAGTGTCTTTTAGACTCTCTTCTTCACTTTACCAAACTTAAAATACATAGACTTGGAGTCTTATGCTCACCTATACCAGCATGAGTGACACAACATAAATATGCTCAACTCCTCCACCTTGAGCAGTACCTAGAATAGCTAAGACTCTTAGACCACATAGAAGATTACTTAAAGCTTTGGGACTAATGCCTTTCTCATTTAATGGCTCAGTTTCCTGACTCTTGACTTTTATGCCATGTATTTTTAATGGCAACTTGGACTTACCTGTTCATGGACTGAAACCCAATGCCATAGGTTCTTGAGATTAAGGCCTCTATCATTGCTTTGGTCTTTGGATGCCACCATATTTTCAAGTAAGTTGGCATACTTCGACTCCTCTACCTTCTTTTGTTGCATGGGATGTTCCGTAAGGAGGCCGCATTGTTGTACCTTTACTTTTTCTTCTTTGTCAGGAGCTTGAGTTTTCAACAGTGGTTTTGGGACCCACTTTGTTCTCGCTTCATGATTTGCTCCCTTGACTTGATGGACACTAGGATTTTGTATCCATACTTGGCTATTACCATTGTAAAAGCCTTGCTTTTGTAGTAGAAAACGAGGGATCCATTTTGAGGTTGTTTCTCCCTTGGTTATGCTTAGTCTCCATTGGCTCTTTGTTGTTGTTAATTGTATTTGTGTGGGGTCCTTTGCTACTTGGTTGGTCTTAGTGGCTCTACTACTTTGGGTAACCATATTCGGGTGTTACCTTCATAGAATCCTTGTGCTTCAAGTAGCTTGACGGGAACCATCCGCTGCTGCATCTGTTTGTGTTGGGTAGCTTCGTTGAAGTTTGACTTTGGTACCCATACTTGTTGTGCTGCTTTCTTGGAAGGTTTTTTTGTTTGACTTTTGTTGGTGTTCTTTTGCTTGCCTGAGTATTTTGTATTCCGTTGATAGCACGTCTTGTTCCTTGTAGAACTCGTTGGTTGAGGTGGGTAGGTCCAGGCTGTTACTTTAGGCTTTTTGGCCCAAACATTAGTGTTTCCTTGGAAGTAGCCTTGAGCAGTGATTGACTCATTTGATGCTATCCACCCTATCACCTTTTGTTGTTGTGGTTGAACCCGTGTTTCATGTATCCAAACTGGGTCTTTGACTTGGATGTGCTCTTTGGATACCAACACTTGGTTGACATTATTCGGCTTCTTCTGGATGCTTTTTTGTGATGGAAACTTTGATTGATAGACTTTTTGCTTTGGTTTCCATTGCATCATTGATGGTGTGGCTCTTGATGTAGAGGCTTTGTGGAAAATTTGATGGAAGCTCGTTGAAGGTAAAGTCGTCTTGTGAGGTTGATATACTTCAATGTTTACCTTTGCTTTACCTTTTTCCGTGATGGTTGGCGATTTCTCCTCTGCATGGATTTGAGAAGCTGCATGGAGTCTTACCGTTGTTGTTGAAGCTTTTGATTGTTGTCGAAAAAAGATGTTCCTCTAGCTTTTTGTCAGGAATAGACTCTCTTTGATATGATGGGAGTTGATTATGTGGAAAGTATCTTTATACTCCCCGGTACTCAATTTGAGTACAACTTCTGCCACTCCAAAGCTAGGACTCTCTAATTTTGAACTTGTGTATACTATCTCCTCTAGCTCAGTGATTGGCGGCTTTCCCATCATGATCCAGGTTCCATAAGTCATTAGATTTTTTGACGCTTTTGGATCTATCACAGCTAAATATGTGATTTTGAGTCCTATTTCTCCGTTGTCGAGAAATTTGCGATCTTTCCAGGAAAGCACCGGGCTTATGGCTGTGAGAGTTTGTGAGAGAACTCAACAAAAACCATATGAAGGAGTTAAACCATAGATGCCATGAAGACTAGGTTTTGGAAATAATTACAATCAAAGAAGCCCACCCATTCTCTCTTACACTCACATGCACAAAGAAAGAACACAAAACAAAATGTCAAAATAACACAAAGATGAAAACATCAAGGCTATGGTCATATCGTATCATGGGTAATATGAAAGGGTTAATAGATGAGTTAATGCATTCAATCTTGGCTGACCAAATATGCTACGAATTGTTCTTTGGAATTGTAGTTTTGTGCTTACCATAATATATATATTTTGTCTAGTGATTGGGATTAATTGTGTGTACAAATCCACTTGGTTCATAGCAAGATAACTACGCTTACGTCAAAAGAAAAGTTATAGTCTATGAGAGGTAGTATGATGGGATCCGGTGATAGAAGTATTTCATTGATCCTTTCTAGGTCAAAGAGAAACACTATACGTTGTTGGAAGTGTATTTTACGGCTAATCCATACGTTAATTCTAATAGATCGTACAGAGTGAAAGCAATAGAAATTATCATCATGTGGGTTATTCATCTAGGATAGTATGTGAGAAATGTAGATATGAGAGAAGAGAAGAGAGTTTCCCTCCCAAGCCCTATTCTTGCCCGTAGGCAATAAGGATACTACGGGGTGAGATGTACCTGTAGCAAGGAGAACCTAAAATTTTGTAGAGAGGATGAATTACTAAGAGTGGAAGAGATAGATTTGGTTAAGGAGATGAGATTAGATATATATATATATGCTGGATAGAGATGAAAAAGAAAACAACAAGAAATCAAGAAAACATCAATGTAGAACACATCTTACTTGACAAACCCTTCGACACCATTATTGATGGAGAGAGAAGAAGAGGGGAGAATTCAACGTTGATAATTGATACGCCAAGTCCAAGACCTTATTTGATTAGAGTTGATCTTCCAAGGATAGCATACAAGAATGGCTAGTCTTCCTCTAGGAGAAAGTGTAGGCTTGGGCTTATGTTAATGGCTAAGTACAGTTAGGCATTACTACTCACTCCCTCAAGAATTACTCTCATTAATGGCTTGAATGCTTATGTTCTTTTCAAGGAAGAAGAGGTCCCCTTTTATAGGTGAAGGGAACCCCCAAGGGTTTACACAAGAAGAGAGGAGCCAGTGTGAACAGGAATTGGAAAAGTTGGAAATGAGCTGTCCCTGCATGATGTGGGCAGACTGGGGTCTAGTATTTTGATCATATCTCCTCAACCGTGGCTCCAAATAAAAAAGTAAAAATATAGGCACAAACTTCAGCTTATTAGCTACGATTTTCATTTTAAAATCAATTTCCAATTCGGATTGGAACCTTGTGTAAAAAAATCATCAAAATAGGGTTCATTTCTGGCAGCAAAAGTTTTCATGTGGTCCCCTTAGCCTAGACTTTCATTTGATTCCAAAGGACACCTCATGCCATATGAAAGCATGACATTGCTCCTTGACAAAGTTTTGTAATCATGCTTGCAATAATGCATTAAAATAAGTGTATCTTTGAAATCATGCCACCTAGTGTCCCACTAGGATTTGATTCCCTCCTAGTAGCTATTTAAAAAAAATATATAAGAAAAATATGAAAAATACATAGAATATATATATATTGGAGTTTACCCTAGATATAGGATCTAGCTAGGGTGTGAGATGATAATGAGATAGTAGAAATAAATAATCAATGCTTTTTACCCCAAGTTAAAGAGGCGGAGCTATTGATGCTTTTCCCATAGTATTTTCTGATGGTAAAGTAAGAATAGGATGAGATAGAAGGCTTATTATTATACTTAAATATGCATATGTACATTATAGGAAATATAATTTTTATCTAAAAAATTACAAGATAGATCTTGTAGCATGCGTTCCCACTATGTACGTGTCACAGCACGACACTGCGTATGCTGAATTTGATCGCCAAAGGAGACAATCAATCTTCTTCTCTGTCCCTGTTCTTGTCTTGATCTTGTGCTTGTTGAAGATTTGTTGTTGAATTTGGAATCTTTTCTCCTTCATTTGCTTTCATTTGCACTTTTTCTAGAGTCTGCTTCTTTGAAATAGATTTTGTCGATTCTTCAGGTATATGATGACATATTCTCGTTGTTGCTTTGCTTTCTTCATGTGAACTTTGGCATCATGCTCCCTGACGTAGCTATCTGTTTCACCTTTTCTTCCTTCACACTCACAAATCTCGTTATCTTCCTTCAACACCTTTATCGTAAATACGGGAGTTATATCATACCCTTCCTCATCTCAAAATTTAGTCGGGGTCACCTCTTTCACACACACATCAAGAGTCGCCAGTATTTGATCCCATCCAAAGGGTTCAAATAATTGCTCTGGAAAGGGTTCCGGTATGTAAGCTTCATCGTCCATTGATCTTTCTAGGATGCAATTCTCCTTCACTGAGCTTCCACACTTCGAAGCACCACATATCCAAAGTTCTTGTTTGGTTTGTAGCCACGCAGGTATCTCTTTACCATTGGCTATAGAGAGTCAATTTCTTCTAAAGGAGTTCTATTCACATCTCTATAGCTATGGTCTTTTATGCTTATTTTTATGGTGATCTTTTTATGTCTCAAGTAGATATAGTCATAGCCCCAATCTTGAACCATCTTAAGTTGACGCATGAAAGGTGTTCCTAAAATAATATCAATATTGTTCCCTTTCCCAAAATCTACTATTGCAAATGTATGTTCATATTCAATTCCACAAGAAGTTCCAATAATTTGCTCTAAGATACCCATAGTTTTTTCCATGTATCCATCTGCAAGTTGCAGCTTCATTCTAGTTTTCCTAAGCGCTGGTCTACCCCATTTTTTCCAAATGTCTTTTGTGGCTATGGCTACTCCATCCCCACTATCAAGTATAGCCAATGTTTTAACTCATTTCTATTCCACAGGTAGGTGGTGTTTCCTTTTTCTCCTTCGCAATATTCCCCCCACCTTGTTTATTGGCACAGGTTTAGCGTTTGCACTTTCTTGTTGAGTTTTGTTTGATTGTTCATTTGAGGGTAGATCTTGAAGAGGTATCTTTAATCCCATCTTCCCCAAATTGTTGCCTACTTCATCCTATACATGTGGTCTAATCTTAATCAGTTCAGATAGAGTAGTGGTGCACTGTATTGGAGCTGACACCAAGTCTTGCATACTCTTTGTATCCATCATCTTGGATATGTATTTCCTCTGAGATGGCACCACTCTAGTCTCTGAGTCCGCCTCATGTTCTCCTATGTATGAGGGTAAGGTCTTCAAGGACTTTGGTTTTCTTCCAATTGAAACTTCCGTCCCTGCATCTCCATTTAGAGATTGAATGTCTCCTTGATAGAGTTCATGCCTTGTATTGACCTCAATTATGGGTGCAGATTGGAAAGTCGCACTTTTATATATTGCACTTCAAATTGCTTCCCAAAATTCATTTGGCCATGGTTCATCTATCTCTGGGATAGGTGCCATAAATTGTGATCTTGACCTTGCATCATTAGTGGTGTTGGCCACTACTTGATCATCTAGTTGAATTTCTAAGTTGTTGGTTTCTTGTGTTGCAGTCTTTGCTTGCACATCCTTTTGTGATTCTAGCTCAATGTTTCTTTGAGTTAATGTTTCAACAACCTTTGCGTTAGGCATTTCAAATCCAACACTTTTTGGTTTTGTTTCTGGAGGTGGAATTGGTGCTTCAGGCTCCATCATTGCCTGTGCAATTTTTACCAATCTCGTACACATTTTCAACCTCTCAGTCTCTACCTCAGCATGAGGATATTTCATCCCTCGTTGCTCTAGGTTTTGGTTGGGTTTCAATCTAGCCTCATATGCTTCCAGGGCATCATCTAATGGCTCTAGGACTTTGTCTACCAACAGAGATCCTCCGGAAGACGCCTTCCTTCGTTTCTTATCGCTCACCACCGTTTTGTTTTCCCGTTCTTGTTTTAACTGCTCCTTTGTCTCTTGTATTTCTGTTTGTAGTGCAGTTTGATTTGTAATCGTTTTTGCTTTAATTCTGTCTCTTTTGGCTTTCCAAGATTTCTCCCAGTCCTCACTGACGCACTAGTTGTTTCCCCTTGTTTGGGTTGTTGATCTTTCTCCTCATTAGCTTGGTCCTCAGCATTTTCTTTTTCTTGGGCTCTAGTCACTACCTTCACAATAATTTTGGGTTCTGCCTCTGATCCACTTGGAGAAGGTAACACTTCCACAAAATTCATTGTTGTTTTCCCCTATTTGTTTGGGTGTTTTGGAAAATTTGGAACAACGTGTGTAATGGCACACTCCAAACAATATCCAATTATCTCTACACGAGAACAATTCTTGGCCCAATGATTACCTCCACACTTGTAGCATGGTCCATCATGTTGAGTCACTAGTGGCACAATTGATGGTTGTTCTTGCTTAGCCAGAATGGTCTCTGGTCTACGCTCTTGATTGGCTATGAACATCAGAGTGTCCTCATTCGATGAATAGAGTTTTCTCATAGGTTCTTGCCTTAGCCTAGGTTATGATACCTCAACTCTTTGTAAAGCCCTTGATACAACCCTATTTTGAAATAATGGATGATTTGATAATGGCTTTTGTTTTTCTATTTGATGTCCAAATAGTATCCCCCTCGTGTAGGTTTGATTATAGCAGCACTCACTCATCTCATGATTGGTCCATTTTTGCTCAATGGAACACCATTTTATTCGGTGTGCTACTTGTGCTACCAGCGCATCTAGGTTGGTCATTTATTGAGACATAACCACTTGCCTTGTGTTGGTTTCACTAGATGCTAAAGGAGCATTATCCATAGTGATCTTTGTATCACCAATTTCTTCACCATAGGCTTTACAATTGTCAACTAGGATAACGCTTCTCTCGTGACTTGTTCAAAGGAAGTACATCCTTTTAAGTGTAAATATTTCTTGAGAGTTTCATTTTTCAAACCCTCTATGAAGAGAATTGATAATCTTTCATCCTGTGGTAACTTGCGTTCCGGACATCTCTCTGTATATTGTTTGAAGTGTAGAGATGCTTCCTTCACTCTCTCATCTTCTTTTTGCTTGAACGCATAGATTTGGGACACTCTGTTATGCTTGATTCCCCTTTTAGATAACTCCACAATAAATTCTTGCAACAGTAGTTCAACATTTGAGAAGGAATTTTTGTCCAACGGTTGGAACCAATTCAATGCTATCCCTTCCAAGGTTAAGCCAAATCCCTCATATTGTGTATGAAAAAAAAATACTTGTTCAACTCTTAACACTTGTTTGAACAAGGATGCATGTACGTATGGATCCCTTAATCCATCATACTTCTTCTTGACACATTTGGCCAATTGATATGGTCTCATTGGTTCTGGTTCAACCATGTATCTTAGCGTGTTGGGGTCTCTCAGAAAGACATCCCTCGTTCCTTCTTCTCGTCTTGGAGAAAATCCTAGTGGAATCCCCTTTGAGACATGTTTTGGAAATGTTGATGGATTTGTAAGTCTAATTGGTGGTCTCTTGGTTCCACTGAATGAGGTAGGAGCTACACTCGTGAATAGCTATTTTGGATGTTTGAGGTCCATTTGAGCCCATAGTTTCAATGTTAGCTTCTTGCAAATCAGTCTCAAAAAACCCTGGTACGCTTACACTCGGTTGAAAGTAGTAAGCAGTGATTGGAGTACCCATGTATGTATATCTTTCTAGCTCAATTGGGCTGATAAGTTTGTACTCTCGTCCATACTTATCTACCATTAGAACTTGCACTCCCTGGTCATCTATGTATGTGAAGGCATAGAGGTTCTTGTAGTCTGTCAACTCTTAAATGATGGAATTTAAACATATATAGAAGTTGTTTTGATCACCAATAGGTAGCCTATAAAGGCCATCATAAGTGTAATCCATTAGAACTCTCGTGGCTTCATTGGTTTTGATGAACCTCACGTTGGGTTTGTTGATTAGAGGATGCTTCTCCTCTAAGTCTCCAGCAATTTTCACTTTTGTTCTTCCAAACTCCCGCATTTTAGTTGATTGGTTTGGCTTCTAGTGAGCTACATGATCACTTGACAATTATCCATGAGCCATGCCTTGAGGTTTGGCTTGATATGATTGATAAGCCTCATGGTCTTGTCTCAACCCTCTTGTTATAGGTGTTGCAGTATTTCTTATTGTTTGTGTAGGTGGCATAGCTCTGAGTTGAGTGGGAAACCCTAATGATGGATGAGTTGTCATGTTTTAGCCTCACTCAATACTCTCATGATGGTCCTTGATAAGAACACCTTGGCTTAGTGCAGACAATCCCTTTTTGCCCTTGGTCAAGTCTCGAAAAAGTCAGGAATTTATGACTTTTTGGTCTCTGGAAACTGGTCTTCGGGTACCCTAAAATTTTGGATTTAGGAGACCTAGAAAAATTCAGCAAGCTTTCTTCCTAGCTATACCTGACTCAATTTGTAGTTTTGTGTCAAAAGTTAGAGCACTTTTAGTGAACTGCACTTGAAACAGCACTCAAAACAGTCTCAGGACCAGCACACAGGAACTTTGGCTTGTATCTTGGCTTCCAGAGGGTATTTTTCACTCAAGCTTGAGATTTGGGATGTACTCAAGTAGATCTACAAACTTATGAAGTCAGATACCCCCACTATGTAGAGGTACACCGATCGCGATCATTGACCCGATGTCACAGATTTGGAAGATTTTTGCACAATAGCTAGCCCTTGATGTCTTGATACCAAGTGTCTTTCTATTTTTGAATTTGGAAATGTTTTGACCAATGAAAACCCAAATCCCAGGTGGTTTTGTAGTTATTGACCTGATTGTGTAACTGGGACTTTTGACCACTTTCTTTTGCTTTTTTGACCTTGCTCCTTTTGGAAAATATGTTGCACTAGATGTCAGCTACCTACTCATAAATTTTCAATCCCAAATGTAACTAGGGTACACCGATCGCGATCGTAGTTTGGAGCCCAAATTGGATGAAATTTTAGGAGTTGATAGACATGGATATGATTAGTCTATTCCCAAACCCACTTTGCATTTGGATCACAAAAACTTGAATTTTCTCAAAATTTTGGTCTGAAGGATCAGTGATCAGTGTTTGCCCTATTTGATAACTGTCTTTTGGTTTTTTGACCCTGGTTCTTTTGAGAAAGTTGTTTGTCTAGTTATTAGCTACCTAGTCACCAAGTCTCAACTCAAAATGTCACTATGGTGCACCGATCGCGATCGTACTTTGGAGCCCAAATTGGATGAAACTTGTGGATATGGTAGACAATGATGTGTACAGTCTACTCCCCAAATCTTTTTGAATTTGGAAAGAAAAAAGTCAAGTTTTTACCAGATCTTGGTCTGCTACAGTGGTTTCCTGACTGTCTGTTATTTTTGGCTATTTTGGTGATTTTTTTGAATTTTGAAAACTCCTGGTATCTTATATAACCTAGGTGTATGTGTGGGTAAAGTCTGGCACTGAGGTACACCGATCGCGATCGTAGTTTAGAGCCCAAATTGGATGAAACTTCACCAGCTTGTTCACTAGGCTATTTTAAGACTACCTGCCAAATCTTTTTGAATTTGAACTCAAAAAGGTCAAGAATTTACAGTTTCTTGGTCTGAAGTGTTTGATTTCCTGTATCTGTCAATTTGACTTGATTTTGGTGTTTGTTTTGGGATTTGAAAGCTATCTGGGGTTGTCATGTGTACAAGCTATCCCTCTGTATAGTTTCTTCCCAGTTTTGATGTGTTTTGGTCTACTGAAAGTCGATTTCTATGCCAGTTTAGCAGTTTTTTACTCGGATCTATATTCAGTGGTTTTGATTAGTCTTTTGTGGTTTTTGATCCTAGGTCCTTTAGCCTTTTATGTTTGTATACACCTGAGGATCCCACAGATGAAATCTGGTCAAAATCTGGCACTTAGGTACACCGATCGCGATCGTAGTTTGGAGCCCAAATTAGACCAAATTGGCATGCTTGTAGACACTGATGTTTGAAGACTATCCCCCAAGTCTTTTTGCATTTGGATCACCAAAAGTCAAGATTTTGCAGTTTCTGGGTCTATCAGGCTAGTTTTACCCAAGTGGCCTGATTTCCTTGATTTTTGATGTTTTTGGGTGTGGTTGCTTTAGACAAACTTGTTTAGAATATTATTAGGAAGGCACATGTCAAATCTTGTACAATTATGGCACTGAGGTACATCGATCGCGATCGTAGTACAGAGGCCAAATCAGACCAATTTTGGTGTGCTTGTAGACACTGGTGTTCTAAGGCTAGTCCCCAAGTCACTTTACATTTGGATCACTAAAAGCCAAGATTTTGCACTTTCTGGGTCTGTCAAGCTGGTTTTGTCCAAGTGGCCTGATTTTCTTGTTTTTTGATGTTTTTGGGTGTGGTTGCTTAAAACAAACTTGTTCAGAATCTTATCAGGAAGGCACATGTCAAATCTTGTACAGTTCTGACACTGAGGTACAACGATGGCGATCGTAGTACCAGATCCAAATCTCATGAAATTTTACAGGCTCTCTCTGACAAGTATTTCCCAATTTTTGGTGCTATCACTTTGTGATTTGAATCAATTTCAGCTCTGTTTGGTCATATTTTCTAATTTCAGAGTCTTATGGCCCTTTTGCCAAAGTTATGGTTTTCTGGTGTTTTTGACTCTATCTTTTGCCCCAAATCTGACTGGAATGTGATTTACTTATCCGAGCATCGTGGGAGCTTTCAGAAGATTTTTCTTTTGACTTATATACTCTCTTAGATGAACATGTAGTTCTTGGAGAAGGCCCACATCGCAGGCACAATCCATGTGTTCTGATCTGGGCATGGTGAAAATTTGTCGGCCATGCCAATAGCATGGTATGATATTGTTGTCAGTACTTCAGGCGCGCCTAGTAGGTGATTTTACCTTCTTTTTTGGTGCCCTTCAGTGTTGTTAGCACATATGGTGCATGATCAATCGGCTGCCTTGTTGTCAACTTCAACACTTGGGTGAAGGTAGTCGCAACCGCATGATTTGGGGTAGTGTACCGTGGCGGTCTCTTTGCTAAAAAGTGGAAGTGCTGATGGTGTAGGCAGCCTGCTTCTTCCACTTACCTTTGGATGAGGTCTGAAAAAGTTGTAGCAGCAGTCTCCTTGGTGAATGTGCCTGCTGTCTTTTTATCTCAGGCCCGCATTGTCATTCATGAGTTGGCAACTTCAGTGCCTTAGCCACAATTTCCTTTGTGATTATGACTTCTACTTTTTTCCCTTCTTGATCAGTAATTTGAGCTAACCCATCCTCTTTGATTGTAGACAATAACTCATATGCTTTCAAGAAATCTACGCCGCATGGTTCTTGGTCATAGAATTCTCTGAGACCTAGCCTTCGGTTGGCTTCTTTTGTGTCTTGCGTGGCAGCTACATCATATATTTCTTTTGGTAGCATTTGCAGCTCTACTTGGTGTCCTTCTTCACTCTTAAACCTTCCTGTGAAAACCGTGGTATTGTTTTCCTCAGGCTATTCTCTTGACAAGTATGTTGCCTTGGCTGTTTTTACTGAACTTGGGTCCAGTTGGCAGGGTGGCAGCTCTTGCAGCTTCTCCTTCGGGGACACTCTTTTCTTGGCCTTCTCCGTAGCTTGCATTGCTCCTCTTAAGTGAATATAGCGCCAAAGTTTGAAAATTTCTGCAATTTGTGCTCGGAAATCCCCTTGGGTCTGAATTGCTGACAAAGTGAGCCCAATTTGCTTCACATCAATTTTGGAACATGCATAGATACATAAGAACATATAAAGATCAAAATCATAAAGTTCAAGCAAAAATTTGCAACAAAAGTAAATAATCGCAATTATTTACAATAGGGGATTTTTTTCATTTTTTTGGCATTTTTGACATTATAGGCTTGAACTATGTGACATTTAGGTGCTCTTAGTGAAGTGTGCACTCAATTGAGTGCAAGGCGTGGAAATGTACCAGATTTAGGCTTTCAGTCTCTGATACACTAGATATAAAGGCATTTTGAGTATTTAAGATCCAGATTAGCTCAAATTCGGTCAGTGGGCTTGGGACATCGTGTGCTTTGGTCCCATAGCGTCAAAGTTGCAAATTTTCTCCATTTTGGCAAGAAAGTAAATAATCACGATTATTAACTTTTTCATCAAAATGCACATTTTTTGTTGCAACTTGGTTCTAGGCATCATGTAGACTCCGTGTATGAGATATGGGATGATTTGGATCTAAAAATGTGACAGATAGCTCAAAATTTGGATTGGAAGGACTCCTTTGTGTTTTTGACAATTTTAAAATTTTTCTTGATCATTTTGGCTCATAATTGGAATGTGGCATGTAATAGGTGTGTAGAAGTGATAGGTGAAGTGAAGGTACCATCTTCAAGCCAAAAAATTACAAAAGTAAATAATTGCGATATAGTCAATTTTTTTGCTAAACTTGACAATTTTTGACCTAGACATAATCAATACACTTAAAATAAGTCCTAAATTGAATTTGGTAAATTTTTGTCTTGTCGTCATCACTTTGTGCTTTGTCAACTTTGAAATCACCGATTTTCTTACTAGATGGTCTATGGAGTTGGTTAGTCACTTTTGAAGCTATTGACTTATTCGCTACATAGTCCTGAAGCTACCCATCCAGTTTTGGCCCATTTGGAGTCAGTTTGACTTCATATGTCAAATTTGACGCTTTGTAGTCTTCGAGCTGTTTTTTTCTTTTTGAGAGCTTGCCTTGATAGTTTTTATGAAACCATCCATCTACATTATGTATAGACCTAGTCTATAAGTTGTCTGTGGAATCAGGATCCAATTCTAGCATCTGACAAAAACCTAGATTTTCTATTTGGGACCCCCCTCGACCCCTGTCGAATTGTCATCTGGTGATATAGAAGTGTTCAATTATAAAGGGGCATGCTATAGCTCAAGTCTCGTCCAATTTGATTGAGCTGACAGGCCGCTATGGTCAATTTTTGATCGTACGACTTCGTACATTGCTCAATTTCTAGGGTTTTTCCCTTGAGCTTAGAATTGCTATCGGCTATATAGAATATATCATTGATAAGATTAGAACTTACCCCTCGTGTCTCGTGTGAGACGGCACTGTAAATGGGCAATTGTGGACTCCGAAAATCGCACGCGAAGAAGGTTGAGAGCTCTCTTCTCGAAGGGCAACTAGTGGAAATGAGGTGATTTTGGGCTACCTTGGATATCTATACTCGGACTTCCCAAATTCGCTTGTTAGTTCTACTGGTCCATGAAATCAATGTTAGATTCAAAAATTTCTTCAATTGGATTCCGGTTGCTCATTCTGCAAGAATTTGCGAAAGTGGGCCTTGGCTGCCTAATTTAGGCTTACCATTTCCATCTGCCGATTTGAATGAAAATTTTTGTGCCTGTGGCCTTGTCCTTATGATCGTCAGCGTATCTTTGGTTTTTTCATTTGAGATCATTTGCTATTTATTATTAATTTATTGACTTGTTTATTAAAAAAATCAAAGAAAATAACAAAAAAATGCGTAAAAAAGCAAAGTGAAAATCCAATAATTAAGAAAATCCATTGAAAAACACAGCTTTATGGTTTTTTGGTGGATTTTTCCATTTTTAAGTCCCAATATCAAGAAAATTGATGAAAAATAACAATTTTTTATGATTTTTGATAGTATTTACACTAATTACACTCATCGAGGAGATGTTATCAGTTAAATTTTCCCTACTGATGACTTGTTAAGGGAATTATTAGGTAATTTTGTAAAAAATCACACGTTAACATCAAATTTTTTCCTCCCTCTTCAAGCATTGCTCTTAATTACTTAGTTCCTTTCCACCCCTCCTAGATGGCGCACTTCGAGACGACTATGTGCATGGGTTGAACAATTGTGTCTATGCATAGCCGTGGTTGGCTCTGCCATGCTTTTAAGATCAATGCATTTCAAACCATTATGCTGTGCAAGAGTTGGATTTTTAATACTTAACTCAAGGGTTTCTGATATCGAGGTTTCTTTTTGCTGTCTTCCAAAGAGCAAATATTGTAGCTTGTGTGCTCTTTGCTTTATTGTACCATTAGGATGCTTTGGTACACTGATTTCCTGAGCTGTTAGTATCAATAATGATGGTTGTCGAGCTTTTACCCGCCACTGGTATCTTGGTTTGTCTTTGTCTGAATGTTGTGGTTGAGTCTTTTGAGACTTAACTCTCCATTGCTTTATTGGTTTTATAGTTTGCGGAGAAGATAAGTGCTCCCTTTTCCTCCAAACCCCATTTTGTTTTGGATCCCCTGCTTGAAGATGCTCCTCTTTGTGTTTTGAACCTTGGAACCATCTTTGGTACATTAGATGATGTTTTGGGCACCCAAATTTGAATCGGCTTGCCTTTAACCTGTGCTTTTGGTACCCAAATTTTCTTGACTCCTTGCATTCTACTTGTAGAATTTGCTTGTCTATAGGATGGAGAAGATTGATTTCTTTGTGGTTTGCTGTGCTGGTAACCTCCTTTCCATTCCTCTTTGCTTGGTGCAATTGGAACAATGAGTTGTCCACCTTTTGGTGATAGCTTGAGCTGGTTGGTATCCCAATCTGGTACTGCCTTCTATGTCCGCATCCATGAGATTTCAAGAATCATTGTTTCATTCATGTGCTCATCTGGTAAACATTCAAATTGATGAGGGCATGAAAATCCATGTACTATCACATTTAAGTTGACTATTCCCAATGTCAGTGTTGGGTTCTTGTAGCATCCTTTAATAGTCGGTATTCATACTGTCAAGGACTGACTTGTTGCTTTCCTGTACATGGAATAACTAATTTCATTTACTCGAGCTCCTGTATCAACCAATGAATTTGTACTATGATTGTTCATCAATACTTTGATGCGAAGGTACATTCCATCTAACCATTCATTATCATTTGACACTGCATCTTTCTGTAATTCCCATAGTAGGTCATCTAGTTCCAGAGTGTTCATGGGAATAGGTATTTCTTGTTTTTTGAGAGAAACTTTACTTTTTAGTACTCAAATTTGAGATTCCTCTTTGGATTCATCAATAACCTGATGTCATTTTATGTTTCTTTGCTTTGATGCATGCATCTTTTCTAGCAATTCATTGGTTAGCGGAAAATCATACTTCTTTAAACGGCATCCGCTAATCCAATTAGCCATTGGTCCACCATCTAGGGTGGACAGCTTAACTGCTTTGCTTGGAGATACATCTTCAATGATAAATGGTCCATTTCCCTTTTTCTTAAAGCTGGGAATGTGTGGCTTAAGGGAATAGACTAAGACTAAGTCCCCTTTTTTGAAGATTTTTGTAATTACATGGGAATCAAAAACTTGTTTTTGTTTCTGCTTTTGTGCATAGATTTGAGCCACAATGGTTAGCCTTTTCTCATCAAGATTTTCTAAATCTTCAAGTCTCTTTGAAAATTCATGTCCCATCCACTGAAGATCCTTAGCTACCCTTAGTGTCGGCAATAGAAACTATATTGGCAATATGGCATCAAGACCATAAACAAGGTTAAAGGGTGTAGCATTTAAAGCTGTCTTGAATGAAAATTGATAATCCCATAGAGTGGCATGGAGATTCATTTCCCAACCTGTCCATCCTAAACTAACCACTTTAGTTAATACCGAGCTTATTTGTATTCTCAGCTTGTCCAATTGCTTGTGGGTGATAGGGAGCTGTTGTTACGGATGAACATAAATTCATTAAGCAGATACTCAATTACCTCATTGAGGAAATGAGTTCCCCTATCACTCTCAATTTCTATTGGTAGTCCATATCTTTTCAACACATTCTCATATAAGAATGCGATTGTGGTTCTAGCATCATTCCTTTGAGTTACTTTAGCCTCTGTTCACTTAGTCAAATACTCCGTAGCTACAATGATATATTGATCTTGGGTTCTATAAGCAGGTGGCTTTATTGGCCCAACAAAGTCTATACCCCATTTTGCAAAATCTCTAGCCCCCATCATTGGTCGTAAGGGAATGCTATCTACATGGGTTGGCATTTTCTCTCGTTGATATGTATCACACCTTCGAACATATTCTTTGGTATCTGCAAAAAGTGTTGGCCACCATATGCCTACTATTAAGATTGGTCTTGCGGTGGTTTCACTAGAAAAGTGACCTCCAGTTAATCCAGCATGTGCTTGTTCTATAATGGAAATATATTCGTCTTTATTTACACAAATACACAAATGTTGATCTTTTCCTCTCCGATACAATTGGTTTCCAATAAGACCATAGTCTCTTGCTTCAGTTTCAATTGCTCTTTGACAGCGTTTACTCGTATCCTCAAGAAATGTTTGGTTTGATAAGTAAGCAACTAGATAGCTACTTCACTTAGGAGCAAGTGATATTCCAAACAATGTCACATGAGGTATGGGTGCTTTTTTTTGGCATTGAGGACATTGTTTTACAAATGAATGAACATCCCTTCTCATAGTTGGACAAAATACTCCAAGTCTCAAGATTTGTTGCATAGTTTGATCTTCCACAAAGTAAAGTCCTACTATGGTAATATGTGCTTAAGTATTGATTTTTTTTCTCAAGATTAATGCATAAAAGCAGTATTCCATCTCAATTTCTTTTGTATAGCCTTCCAGCTAGTAGTTGATACATAGCCAATTTCTCAATTAGTCTAGTTAAAATAGGAAGTGATATTTGCAAATCCACTTGAACTATGGCCATCAATGATACCAATTTTTCCGACCATCGAGGTATCATTTCCATGGAGAACGGATATACATCTGGTAGATCATTGTATACTCCCTTAGATGGTTGTCCTAAAACAATCCTGGACAAATGATATGCTCTTTGATGAGTGGTGCCCTTTTTCACAACTACAGTGATATCAAATTCCAAAAGAATAATGAACCATCTCACTATTCTTTCTGTGATGCATGGCTTGTTGACCAAGTACAATAACGCTTGGTGGTCCACAAAGAACACAAATTTGTCTGCTAATAGGTAATGTCTATACTTTTTGACGGCATAGATCATCCCTAATCCTTCTCTTTCTATGATTGTGTAGTTTTTCTCTATCATATTCAACTATTGGCTAACATAAGAAATATAAAAATCAAAATTTTCATCTCGTGGTTCAGCTAGGATACACCCAATGGCAAAACTGGAAGCATCTACATGTATGTGGAATATCTTATTCCAATATGGTGCTTTCAATATTCGAGCTAAAGTAAGAGTTTGCTTAAGCTTCATGAAGGATTCTTCACACTCATCAGTCCATTCAAAGTGTGTAATCAAGCTGTACATGGGTTTTTCAATTATAGCATACATGTAAATGAATCGTCTATAATATCCACAATGTTCCATGAAGGCTTGAACCCCTTTGAATGATGTCGGTCTAGGCAAATCAGCAATAACATGAATTTTATCCATATTAGTAGCTATGCCATTTTTAGACACTATATGTCCAAGAAATTTTCCTTGTCTACCCATAAATGTGCACTTTTCAAGATTTAAGCAAATCCTATAAAGTCTATATTTTTTTAATACCTTTTTGAGGCATTCAAAATGATCAGCCTGGATTGATGAATGTACACATAGATCATCCATATATACTTCCAAGAAATTCCAAATAAACTATTTAAAAGCATGGCTCATCAGTCTTTGAAAGGTGGCAAGAGAATTAATTAACCCAAAAGGCATAACCCGATAAGCAAAAATATCCCATTCGGTTGCAAAGGAAATTTTATGTTGATCTTTGGGGTTAACCAAAAGTTGATTGTATCCCAAAAATCCATCTATAAAGTATAAGCTTCTTTTCTTGCAACTCATTCTTAAACATGCTCAATGATTGGAAGAGGAAAGTTGTCTGTAATGGTAGCTGCATTCACTTTCTTGAGATTGACACACACCCTTAATTTTCCATTTTTCTTGGATACTACCACGATTGGAGACACCTAATCTGTGTGTTCAATTTTATAAATGAATTTGAACTACTTTAGCTTTTCTATCTCTTCTTTGATGTTTCTAGAAAATGTCTCATGATAAGTGTATGGCCTTTGTCTGCTTCGTCTAGCATCATCTCTCATAGGTAAGGTATGTTGACAGATTTCTGGATCAACATCCTTGAGATCCTTATAAGACCAAGCAAAGATATCTCTGTATTCTTTCGATAAGATTAACAAAATCTCTTATTCTTCTTCTTCTGTCCGGTCGTTTGCAATGTAGGCAGGTATAGGGTCTTCTCCTACTTCGGCCAGATCTATCCTTTTTGCATTTTCAGGTTCTTCATAGCCCTGTTTTCGTAGTTCCTTGACAGGTTGTTCGACTATTATATTTTCGGTCTTGGAGAGTATATTTCTTGTAATGAGATGGAACACTAATAAGATCTTCACCTTCCTCATCAATGGTCTCCATTTCAGTTGTATATATCTCCTTTAGAGCTTTTTTAACTCTTGATATTTCTTTCTTCGTTCAACTCGTGTCATGGTTAAATCCCTATCCTGGTATTTAGTTTTTGCTTGAGTTTTCTTTCTCGTTTTCCTCGATGTTTTTGATATTTCGTACTTTTCGTTTAAAGTATATCTATTAGTGATTTTGTCCTTGACGAAATTGTGTGCGTCTATTTGCTTAAAAAGCTGTATTCTGCTCGATACTTATGGCATAGGTCTAGCTTTCGAATGTCTCGTGTCTCTTTTTCTTCTATACCATTTTTGTCTTCTAGATTTTTGGTTTGGAAAGTCAAAAAACTTTTCCTCCCCTCCTTTCATGAGTAGTTTAGCTCTCGCATGTTCTTTTTCTGACCTCGAATCATTTGACGTAGCTGAATGTTCTTCTAACTCATCTGTTGCATCATAAAAGAGGTCTGAAAAGACTTGTTGATCTTTCACAAGTCCTTGGATTCTTGAATCTTTTCTTCAATATGAAGGGTTGAGATCATTTGTATGGGAATTATGTCATAGCCGTTCTCATTGAAAAATTGAGTAGTCATAGACGTATTTACATATACATCCATTGTTGCTAAGATTTGAGTCCACTCAAATGGCTCAAAAAAATGCTATGGAAAGGGTTTAGGTACATAGGCTTCATCTGTGCAATCCCTATCTAAGATACATTCTTCTCGTTTTGAGCTCTCATTTTCTGAGACTCCGCACATCCAAATAGGTGTGTCTTTGTTGAACCATGATGGAAGCTTATTGTCAGCCAAAGAGATTGAGTCGAATTCTTGTATGGGTGTTTCCATGACATCTCCATAAGTGTGATCTTTTAGATTAACCCTTGTTATTGATCCCACTTGCTTCAAGTATAGATAATTGTTTCCCCAATCTTGGATGAGTTGTACTTGTCGCATGAAAGGTCTTCCCAAGATGATTTCATAATTGAGTTTCTTTCCAAAGTCCACTATTGCAAAGGTATGTTGATAATCAATCCCACAGGAACTAACTGTCACCTTTTCAAGCACTCATAAGGGTTTGTCGATATGTCCACCAACCAATTGCAATTTCATTTGAGTTTGGCTAATGGCTGGTTGTCCCTAGGATTCCCGTATTGCTTTCGTATCTATGGCTATGCCTGCCCGGCTATCTAGTATTGTCATGGTCTCTATATCATTATATCTCACTGGAAGGGCTGTGTTTCCTTCTTTCCCTTCGTAGTATTCTCCCACTTTGTTCATTTGGACAGATCGTCTCTTTGTTATCCAATTTTTGGTTTAATTTTCCCAAATTCTTTGAGATTAGACCTTTTATCCCCAACTTCTCTAGAATTTTTTGTAGATCATTCCATAGATATGATATGATTTTACATCTCTCTTACAATAAGAGTGCATTGAATGGATGTAGACATGATTAAATCGATGTTGTTTACTTCTAGGGTTTGTTCTACTCTCTTTACCTCAATGGTTTTACACACTGTGGATTCATCTTTGTTATCTCCCAAGTAAGAGGGTAATGTTTTCAAGGTTATTGGTTTAGACATTCCTGAAGCTTCAAAGCTTCAATCCCCATACAAGTATTGTACATCTATGTCCATAACCGGAGGTAGATTCTCTAACCAAACTTCCTCTATAGGAGCTGACTTCAAAGTTAGGCTTCCATCATTAATCTCTCTAACTTTTTTCCATAAGTGTCCTGGCCAGTTTTTTTCTACGAATGGAATTTTGTCTAAGGCATCTTCATTGTTAGGCACTATGAGTTGTGGCTCTTTTGTTTCAAGGTGGGATTCTACCACCACTTTGTATTTTTCTTTACATGTTCCTTCCACAAGCTCCTCAGGTTTTGCTATACTTTTGAGCTTGGGTTTTTGTTTTTCCAGCATCTCTTGAGTAATTCTTACCAAATTTTGATAGCTTCAAGCTTAGTTGCTTCCATGTCTGGAGAAGGAGAGTTTTTATATTTGTTTTGCATGTTTTGGCCTGCTTTAAGTCCCGCTTAGTAAGCTTCCAAGGATGCATTAATTAACTAAAAAAATTTATCTACCAAAATTGATCCTCCAGATTTCACGGTGGTTTCCTTGATTTCAGTTCCAATTTCTTTCACTTTTTCCTGGAATATTTTCTTTGCTTTCTCCTCGATTCCAGCCATTTGTTTCTGTTTCTCATCTCATACCTTTTGCTTCTGCTTCTCTTGGTCTTTTGAGAGGAAATTTTAGTATTCTCCGAATCCTCAAAGGAGTTATGTTTCTTTTTCTTAGACTGGCTCTGGTGATTACCTTGATTGGAACAATTGGTTTGGATGAGCTACTAGGTATCACTTGGACTATGTTCAATACTGTTTTACCCTTGTTTCAAGGATTTTTTGGACAATCTTCAGGAAAGTGTCCTCCCGTTTTGCAACATTGTATACAAAAAGCCTCAATTGTCTTAAGATTCTTGTCAGGCTCTAGGCTTCATTCTTCCAATGATCATCTGCACCACAATTATGACAATTTCCAGTTCTTGGATTAATCATGAGTCTTACCATAGGAGGTCTAGCACCTTGATTATCTACATAGTACATTGATGCAAGCTCTCGTGTAGTATAAGTCACAGGTTCTTCCATTGGTGGTGGATGTGAATTATACCAATCTCCTTCTAACATTATTGTAGATGGACTAGGCTCAGCATAGGGTGTAACAGTCACTAGTGCTTGTTCATCCATGATTCCCTTTGAATGCACATACTTTACCAGCACTACATTATGTCCAGGATATGGAGGTTGTTAAACCAACACGGGTTGAGGTCTTTCCATACCCATCGGTGGTCTTTGAGATGGGGACATATTAGGCTAATATCTATACATCGGTGGTCTTTGAGATGGGGACATATTAGGATAATATCTATACATCGTTGGTCTTTGAGCTGGTCCCATATTAGGCTAATATCTATACATGACACTTATTGAACATTCCCATCATATTTTGGTCGATAATAGCACTCATTGATCTTATGGTGTGTCCATTTACCCTTGATTGCACACCATTTGTGCGGCCTGATTGGTTGTCCCTGTTGAGGTATCCCTTGCCCTGGTCCCTTCATATATGCTTTTTGCATGTTATTCATCATCTCATTCATCCTTTTGATCATGTCTTCTATGGCCGTAAGTGGCACTGCAACAGCTGTTCCCACTTGTGCTGGTTTGGTGGATGTTGTGTTCTCGCTTTGATTATCCATAGGGACATCTTTTTTATTAAAAATATCACAATTGTCTCCTAAGTCAATAGCATCTGACACACACTCTTCTAAGGTCATATGTTTCTTGCTATACAATATAGCATGAATTTCTTTGTTTAGTAGCCCCTCTACAAACAATGATACTAGTCTTTCTTCTACATGTATCTCTAGCTCTGGGCATCTTGCAATGTATTGTTTCATTCTAGTTGCACAATCCCTAACAGACTTGCCTTGTTTTTGTTTGAAGATATAGATTTGAGCTACTGTATTATGTTTGATCCCCATTTTGGAACAAGCAACTACAAATCCTTGAGCTAATGTATTAAGTCCATGATTGACCTTGGTGGAATGTTTTGGAACCATGTCAATGCTTTTCCTTCTAATGTCATTACAAATCCCTCGAGTTGAGTATCGAATTCAAATATATGTTATGCTCTTAGCACTTGTTTAAATCTTGCTAAGTGGTCATATGGATTCTGAGATCCATTGTATTTTTTAACCCATTTTTGAAAATCAGCTGGTCTAACACATCTGCTTGGTTCAACTCTCGATCTCCTGGTAGCTGGTCCTGTTCCCAGTCCTTCAAACCAGTCTGCTGGAAATAGTGACTCATGTAGTCTTGGATTGGCTTTAGTGTCACCCAGTTTTCTTCGTGATGAGGTAGTTTCTTGTTTCTTAACATTGCTCTCAAAAGATCTCTCACGGAGTTCATCTCTTGAAATAGTTTCTGGTCCTTGGCCCAATATCCAATCCCTTATGGAGTACCCTTGGCATTTGGTTTGTTCCACCTCCTCAGGAGTCATCATAACAAAGTTATTGTTATAACAATCCGTAAATAGGTAGGTTGATAGATCTGCTGAATCCTTGTCTTTGATTTTGAAGATATAGATGATCTTCATGGGCATTAACTGTCCTGATTTGGCATGAGAAGTCCATAGAGGATCTTTGACATTTCTATCCCCGTAACGGTAGACTCCAATCATAGGATTATCCTTGCTAAGTCGTTTCAAAGGCTTCAAATCAGCTTGATCGTATCCCTCAAATTCTAAAGTTGACGGTCCTTCTTTTGCTGCCATGTCTGGAAATATGGTGTTTACTTCTAACCCCCATTTGTCTATCACGTCAGGATTTTTAGCTTATAAATACTGCATGGGTTCTGTTTTTATCCATGTACATTTTTCCTTGTTTGCTTTCCTTGATTTTCTCTTCAAACGCTATGTCAAGGTCATCAATGCGAATGGTATACTCTTCACTAGGATCCAGGTAAACCTGAGCTCCATGGCAATTAGTCTTATAAAAATAGAGTATGTGCTTATGTCGCACTGTCATTCCGGTTTCTGAATGAGTCGAATAGGAAGACATTTCGGATGTTGATTCTGAAAAATTGTCTGAAACTTCTTCAAAAATAGTGTGCAAGTATCACCTTGATTAATACTCTCTTCAGTGGATACTCTACTAGAGGTCTCTCCAAATATGCCTTGATTTTTTAGTATACGACCAGATCTAAGGTTCATATAGACTTGTGAAGCCCTGGATAGAGAAATTACCTTTCCGATTAACTTGGTATCAATTTATTCCACTTGACTTCATTGCAACTTTTGTCAAGCTTTCAATTCCCTGTCTACAACATGATTCATGTATCAATTTTAATCAAGTTAGCTATTCTTTCACAAAGACTGTACAATTTTTTCTAACTATTGCAATTGGTCTATGTGTTTCACTTCAATTTAAGCTCGGTGAGTCAGCAATTGAGACTTTCAAATTCTACTTTTGCAAAAAGACAAAGACTAATCTGCAACCTGGAAACTCAGTGAACATGTACTAATTTGGATCCAATTGTACCCAAAATTGCCCGGTGGTCTTGTATAATGTTGGTCTAACACTGTATAAGTTCAAAAATAAAAAAATATGTCTCTGTGTATCAATAGTAAATAATCATAATTTATTTACTTTTCTCAGTTTTTTGCACTTTTTGTCTTGTTTTGCGAAGTATGCAACTTGCTAAGATCTCTAGATAAGTTTCACTAAGTTTGAACAAAATTTGTTCAAGTTATCAACTATTTTGTGTCCGTAGACTCAGTTTTCAAGAATCTGGCTTAAGTCTCACTTTTGTGATCCAAATTTCACCAAAATTGATTTGTGTGGTCTACTTGATATGCTTGACCTTGTGGTATACTCAAATGTGTAAACATGTGTAATTTTGTAGCAACTATAAATAATCACGATTATTTACTCATGCTATTTTTTTGCAAGTTTCTGTCACAAATTTAACACAGATCTTTTAAGCAACTCGATTTAAGATCCCTAGCCAAGTTTCATCAAGTTTGGATAATTTCTGTTCAAATGGTCAATAATTTTTTGTCTATAGACTGACTTTACAAATTTGGCTACAATTTTTATTCCAATGGTCCAGATCTTACCAAATTTGATTTGTGGGCTTAATATAACATGCTAAAACTAGTGGTATGCTGGTTTGTAAAAAAGGTTGAAAAATGGGGTAGAAGTAAATAATCACGATTATTTACATCTGGTAAATTTTTACATCTTTTTTATCAAATGAATATGTACACTTTTTTATCACCTTAATATAAGCCTATGAGTCAAGTTTCACTTGGTTTGAATAAGAGTTTCCCAATTTACACTCAAGGTTTCAAAAGTTAGTAAAAAATTCAGTTTCTACCAAGTTTTTGGTCAGTTTAGTGATCCAAGTTCTATAGGCCTTTACAAAAGATGTTTGTACACATGCATAGAGTCTTTGGTATCAGCCTTGGTCACTTTTGAACTGAAAGTAAAGTGTTCAAGGCCTACTACACATGTAAAAAATAAGAAACTTGTAAAATTTCTCATCTTTTGGTCACACCAAGCCTCCAAAGTTGATGGACCAGTACATTTTCATCAAAACAGTCATTTCTTACGTTTTGTTGCATAAAAATAAGATTAGGGATTTTTGTAGGACTTGAGATAAATTCCCAAGTTAACTTCAATGGGTTGGTGATCAGAACATATGATTGCTTCTCACTCATTATTTTTTGTTTTGCCAAAATAAATAGGTACAAAAAATTTGAATTTTTACCATTCTGCAAACCTATCCTCAAAGTTTCTATAGCCACACCCAATACAAATAATATATGCATGTTTTCTTAGTTCCCTATTGTCCTTTAGTTTCATAAGGAGACATGGAGCATGTCAAAAGAATAATACATCTCTTACCAAGGGGAATCTTGGGGACAAAGATGAAGTGCTAAATACAGCAAACATGAAAGAACTGGGTTCAACATTATGAGTTGTAGAATCCCATAGAAACTATTCAATATCTAGCCAAATTTGATCCTTATGACTAGATATGGTTACTACCTACAAAATGCATGTAGTTGTCACAAGAAACTAACAATATTGAAAAAGCTATACCGGATGTACTAAAATGTTTCGTTTTCTTCTATAATTGAAAAAATCAACCATCGTTGTCTACTATGCAAAATAGGGTATTAGGTGTCCCAAAACTCAAGGAATATTAGCTTTATGTTACAATATACGACATAGAAAATCAAAACTGCTTTTGGATATCATGAAAGCCACCAAAAAAATCATAGAAGAGCTAAAATTGGCTAAAAAACAGGATTTGACATTTTTTGTAATTTGGTCATAACTTACAACTTTAACATTTATTTCTCCCTAGAAGCATCAGGACATGTTGATGACTACTAATGATAGTTCTCTAGCATTATAGACCTCACAAACATGAATTCTAGAGTGGTATAGTTGCAAAAAGTTGAAAAAAGCCAAAAACAGGACCCGTTTTTTCACACAGTTTAGGTTGTGAAATGTTGTGCAAGGACAAGGTTAAAGATGGAATTGATATTCCAAAAAAATGTCGAGTTTTTTTCAGCTCATGAGACAACTTTCTAGACAGATAGCACCTCAAAATCCATTTTAAGACTCTTGACATAATTCAAGGAAAATGGTCACTTAACAGGACATAAAAGTGTCCCATTACCAACCTAGTGTTAAGCTTACCCACTGGTTCATACAACTTTTAAAGCATGCTCTCCAGTCCGATTCAGTGGTTGAGAGCCTTTTGGTTCTATTTCTGGCCATAGACCTGAAATTTTGTCACTGCACATAAACACTCACAATTGATTCTTTTGGGAAGAGCAATGTTCTGAAAAATTGTCACTGCACATAAACACTCACAATTGATTCTTTTGGAGAGAGCAATGTTCTGAAATCCACTTTGGATTCTACTTACCCTACTCCTAGGTTCTACTGCAATGGGGTTGTGGAAAGTGTCCACAAACACTCATTTTCTTGTTTTTTATGGTTTTCTGAGCCTTGATCTCAAGACTTGTCTCGTCCATCAATCATTCTCAGAATCCTAATCTAATCCTATAACCCTACAATCCTAAAACGTACTTAGAAAGTACAACCTACTTTTAAACCACCTAAACACAACAAAAGACGACAATCTTAAGCTATGCGATTTTAAAAAGAAGTTTTGACTCTAGGTGATCTTAGAGGAAGTTAAAGGATAATTTCACAAGACGCTCATGTTTTTCGTTAGTTTAGGTCTCTTCGATCCCTGGAAACAGTGCCAAATGTGGGATGGGTGTCTAACCTCACTCCTATCTTATTGCAGACGTAGCGAGAACCACGAATATGATTGTCAATCCATGGGATGAATCTGACTTGACTAGTGCATAGAGGCTATAAGAGGTTGTCAATCTCTTGGAATCCAACAAATAACTCAAGTTACACTCAAATGACTGAAATCATGAAAAGTTAATTGCTCATCGGCAAATAAATCAAATCCGCTACAGCATCAAACAACATCCAAATGTTATAAAACTTCTAGGACATGTTTATAAGACCTAATCACACATGATTATGGTCTCAAATCTCACTTTAGGTCAAGTGTAAAAATCACAATTATTAACAACAGTGAATTTTTGTGTCACAGGAACAAAATAATAGAGATAAACAACAAAAGATAGAGAAAGAGATCTTTATATTGATGAATTTTTGCAGAGTTTTGATACAACAGAGGAGCAATTGAATATGGGCACACTCCGTTGTACGGAGCTCGAACCTCCCGACCACCCCCGAGCTTCAGTTCGCTTGCATGCAGCGTCTCACTCGCACTCGCACTCGCAGAAGAGGAGATCTGTGAATGATCCCCAAATGTATCACACATCGTTCTTTTATCCTTATTTTCCTCAAAAAGCATGTGACTTCTCAAAATAGCCGCTTTTTTTTAGGCGTTCGATCAACTCGATTTTCGCACCAAGTATACCTGCGAGAATAAGATAAGAACGCGATCGCTAAGCGATCCGTGAAGGTTAGATTTTTATCATGACACTTTGGACAGATCTTGTTTCATACATTGATTTTTGTATCACCTACAGAATAGCCAAAAGAACATACTCGTGCAACCAATTCAACATGATAATCAAAGTAAAAAAACATAATTATGTACCTTCGTAATCTCAATTTCAATAGTTTACCATGAAGAAACAAATCCACTTCTTGGTTGATAGAAGGGAAAGTTGTATGATGTTGTATGTCTGCCTGTCCCTGTGTATACTACATTGCTGCTGCCTTCTGTTTGTTTTCATCATAGCTTTTACAAAAGAACTCGAAAAAGAGAAATCCAGGTACTCCAAACGTCGGGAACAAGTCTGGTCTAGAAGGCATCGTGGACAGAATTGCAAAAAACGTCTTTCTTTGGCTGAAAACTAAACTTTTAGGTCACGACTCATAAAACCTCTATTTTTGGACTCCACTACTTTTTCAACTTATTTTAAGCCTACCCATGCATTTTAAGCTAAAACACTTAAATATAAAACACTGATATTAATAAAAATCACAATTTTACTGTTCATAGACAGACTATGTGTTATTCATTAATCTTTATCAAATACGTCTTTAGTGTATCATTTAAAAAAAGAATATATGTTCTCTCTTAGTATATCAGACTCATTCATATAAGCTCTATTTAATAGACTATTCAACAATCTTTCAAATCGTGATAAACGAAATATATGCCCTACTACATTCTTTTCGACTTTAAGAAATTCAAAAACTACTCCTATTACAATCTCCCCTTTTCAAAATTAATTATGTCCTCAGAGTTGGAAGGAGGGAAATTCTCTTTGCAAAACACTAAGATTAACCCATGATGCATCCTCTACTCGATAGTTCTACCACTTAACCAAAACTTTCACAGTGTCTCTATTTCTCAGATGTTTAACATGCCTTTCTAGCACTAAGTCTGGTTCTACTGTCAATGTTCCTGTTGGAATTAGGGTTGCAGAGAAACACACACAGCTTGGAGAAGACGAAGGAAGCTCAAGGCACACAATAGAGAGTGTGTTACTTAGTGTGCAATGGAAAGATTGATAGCCCTAGAGTGATGGGCGTATATACAATGCACGGGGGAAAAAACCTCCTAAAGAGGGAAAAAATGCCCCGGCGGTCCTAGTGTGTTCACACACATCACTACCACATGTATATGGTAACAAATCCCCCCTGGAGTGATGCGGTGAACGAGAGCTGGCACATGAGTAAAGGGAAGTGCCATGCCCTGAGGACAGGATCAGTCCACAAAGGGGAGTAAGCCCAAAGCTTTGCGGAAAGCTTCAAGCTTCTCACGAGACAATGCCTTTGTGAAAAGATCTGCAAGGTTGTCCTGTGTTGGCACATAAGCCAAGCTGATCTCTCCTGCTGAGAGCCTCTCCCTGACATAGTGGTAATGCACCTCAATGTGCTTTGTGCGAGCATGAAAAACTGGGTTCCTCGCAACTGCCAATGCGCTCTGACTGTCAGTGTAGATAGTGTTGGCAGTGTCCTGTCCAACACCCAAGTCAGCCATAAGGCGTCTGAGCCATACACACTCAACCGTAGCTGTGAAGACTGCCATGTACTCAGCCTCACAACTCGAAGTGGCCACAGTAGGTTGCTTCTTGCTCAACCATGATATACATGAACTGCCAAGCATGAAACAAAAACCACTTGTGGACACTCGCGTGTCAAAACAACCAGCCCAATCTGACTCCGAAAAAGCATGTAAGTCTGGCGGCAATGATCCCCCCTTGGGATAAAACAAGCCAAGATGTAAAGTGCCACTAAGGTAGCGGAAAATCCTCTTGACAGCCTGCCAATGCTTAGACCCTGGGCTATGCATAAATCTGCTGACCTGCGAGACTGCAAACTGAATATCTGGCCTAGTGTTGCATACATAAATGAGGCAGCCAACAGCAGTTTGGTAAAGAGTGACATCAGCAGGATCGCCAGCATCATGTAGACTCAACTTCAAACCTGTTTCCATGGGAGTGGCAATAGGTTTGCAATCCTCAAGTCCAAACTTACATAGCAATGTCTCTATGTAACTTTTCTGACACAAGGCAATACCACCATCACACTGCTTAAACTGTATACCCAAGTAATGATGCAACAGCCCCAAATCTTTCATCTTGAAAGTAGCATTCAAATCAGCCTTAAATTCAGCAATATGTCTCTCATTTGGTCCAGTAATCAGCAAATCATCAACATAAAGAACCACAATGAGAAATACATCATCCTCACGCTTTACATACAATGTGCTTTCTGTTGGACTGTTACGAAAGCCTCGTTTAACCAAATGAGTGTCAGATTTCTCATACCAAGCACGAGGAGATTGCTTCAACCCATACAAAGCCTTCTTACATTTTCACACTTTGTCCTCTTGTCCTTTTATGACAAAACCGCGAGGCTGCGTTACATAAACTTCCTCAAATATGTCACCATTCAAGAAAGCAGTAACAATGTCTGATTGATGTACATCCCAACCAAAATAAGCTGCCAATGCACATAGAAAACGCACAGTAGTCATACGACAAGTGGGAGCAAAAGTCTCTTCATAATCTATGCCTTTTTGTTGTGCATAACCCTTTGCAACAAGTCGAGCCTTATGGCGATCGATCTCACCATTTGGCTTGCGTTTCAACTTGTAAACCCACTTCGTACCAATGGCCTTTTTGCCAGGAGGCAAGTCACATAAAGTCCATGTGTCATTCTCTATAAGTGCATCATATTCTGATTTCATGGCAGCAATCCAATCTTGTGAATTTTGTGCTTCATCAAAAGACAGAGGCTCCTCAACATCATGTAAACTAGACACAGCCAGAGCATAACAATCTGATTCATAAGATGCATGGCGAGAGCCTGAACGAGTACAACTAGATAAAGGTGCATCCAATTTACTGTCACGCAAAGTGTGCACCAGCCATTTTGGCATACCTCTAGCCTGCTGATTTTCAGCCCTTTCCTCATCAAGTACATCATGTACATCTGCATCAGTAATAGGCTGTTCTAAAACATTTTCAGAAACCCCTATAGGCTGTACATTTGCCTCATTGGAACTTACATTCGTATTTCCACCACTGAAAAGAGGCAACAAAGTGTCATAAATGTCATGTGAGCTTACATTACTGTCTCTAGTACATGACAGCAAGGGCTGAACAGAATCTTCCACAAACACTACATCCCGTGAAACCAGAATACGTTTTGTTTGCGGATGACACAACCTGTAACCTTTGCTTTCAGCACTATAACCAACAAAAATACATTTGACAGCCTTATCATCCAATTTTCTGCGTTGCACTTGTGGCACCAAAGCATATGCCAAACAGCCAAAAACACGCATGTGCTCAATAGAAGGATTTCTATCATGCCATGCTTCATATGGAGTAATAGACTGCAAATATTTCATAGGACACCTGTTAAGTACATAAGTGGCACACATGATGGCCTCAAGCCAAAAAGAATGCGGCAAAGCTTGACTTTTGACCATACATCGTGCCATTTCCGTTAGTGACCTGATTTTCCTCTCAGCAACACCATTTTGCTGAGGTGTATAAGGCACTGTACATTGGTGTTTTATCCCACAACTAGCCAGAAATGCATTAAATTCATGAGACATATACTCCCCCCCTCGATCGGAACGGAGGGTGCCCATAGTACATTTTGAGACATTTTCAGCCATAGCCAAAAATTGTTTGAAGCACATAAAAACTTCGGACTTCGCTTTAAGCAGAAATACCCATGCATGCCTGGAGTAATCATCAATGAAAGTCACGAAGTACAGGTAATTGCCCAAGGACGGAGTTTGCATGGGCCCACAAACATCACTATGCACAAGCTGCAACCTGCATGTGGCCCTAACTGAACCATCCTTTGGAAACTTAGAACGCTGCATTTTACCCAGAATACAGCCTTCACAAACATGTTTGATAGGTGCTTCAAGAGGCGGCAAAGAAGCAACCATATCAGATTTCTGCAAACGCAGCAAACTGGCAAAATTCAGATGACCAAAACGTGCATGCCAAAGTTTTGCATCTGAAATAGCCCTTGAATCTGCAACAGCATTTGCAAAATTTTGTCCACACTTGTCATACAAAGTGAGCTTATACAGCCCACGGCACAAAAGCCCAGATGCAACAATTTCATCACCAAAACTGAGATCATGAACTGTACATCTGTCATCCACAAATTTGACTACAAGTCCAAGTCTAGCAAGTGCGGATACAGACAAGAGATTCTTCTTGATCCCAGGTACATAAAGTGCATCAACAAGTGTGAAGGAACTGCCATTAGCAGCAGTGAGCACAATCTTTCCAACTCCCTGAACTGGATAAGAGGCGTTGTTGGCACAAGTGACTGAATTCCCATGAGGGACAGACTCGAGAGAGGTAAACAATTCACGATGTGAGGTAATGTGCTTTGTAGCACCACTGTCGAAATACCACACATGTGAATCTGCAGCAACTGACAAGCATGCATCATGGACAGCACGATTGTAAGTGCACTCTGCGCTAAAAGCCCATTCTGCATCAACATCAGCATCACAATCTCCTTTCACAAAAGACTCAACAATGGCTGCATTTGTAGTGGAACCAGCATTTGCAGTGGAACCACCCTCTTTCTTCTTAGCCTCTTTGGCCTTCAACTTAGGACACGACTTGATCAAGTGATCATTGGCTTTACAATAATGGCAACGCATCTTCCTTTTGCCCTTATCACCAGAATTGCCAGACAAAGTGCTGCCACCAGAAGCATTAGGAACAGAATTTTTGCCACTCGCAGCAGAACCATAAGAAGTGGCTGCATTACTGTTACCACCCTTTCTTTGAGAAGCAATAAAAGCCTGTTCAACTGCACGCTGCCTAGTCCTGTTTTTTCTAGAAAGTGACTCTTGCAACAGCAATGTGCATAATGCATCAAACTTGACAACTTCAGGATTTCCTTGGGTCATCGGTCTCCAAGTACTAGCAAAAGTCTGGTAGGAATCTGGTAAGGCATCAAGAACAGTCTGCACAAGGGAACTGTCCGAAATGACTTCACCTGCAGAAATGAGTTGCTCATTGATATCCTTGACACTAGCAAGGAAAGTGTCCATATCATCTTCCTCATGCATAATCTTCGACTCTAGCTCTTTACGCAGCAAAGCAATTTTAGCCTCATTGCGGCTTGCATAAAGACCTGCTAGAATATCCCAAGCCTGTTTTGCAGATTTTGCTGAACGGATGTGAGGAATAATGGTGCGCTTCACAGACAACGCAATCAATGCATGAGCCTGCGCATCCTTAACATCCCAACGAGCTTGTTCTGCCGTAGGCAAAACAACTCTAATAGCTGCAATCCTTGCAGCAAGACCTGCAACATCCTCAACATCGCCTACATCTTCAGAACCAGGACGTACATCAATGCCCTGCACAATGTTCCAGACACCTTTTGACACAAGAACATGTTGCATCATATAAGCCCACATAGGGTAGTTGTCCCCATCCAACCTGTCCTCAGCAGCAAACATCTTGAACACATCTGTGTTGTTGTTGTCAGCCATGGTAAATGCTGCACCTGATGTGAAAACTGCCCGAAAATAGGAGAAATGGAGCGGGAACAACTTGTGCTATATAGCACAAACCGTAGAAGACTATAAGGCACCTGTTATGTAGAAAACGGCACTGACAAAAAATCTGCACAAAATGACGAAATAGCCTGTGCAGTACTGCCTGTAGTGGAGACGGAGGCCGAAATGAGCCCAAATCAAAATTCTGAGCAGACCAAGCTCAACGATATTTCCCAAAATATTTGTCGACTTGCGAACGCTCGCCAAAGCTCACTGAAATCGGAGAAAGTGAGCAGGCGTGTGCTGGAGCAGCTGGCGACTAAGCCCGGGAGGACGTGACCTGCTCTGATACCAATTGTTGGAATTAGGGTTGCAGAGAAACACACACAGCTTGGAGAAGACGAAGGAAGCTCAAGGCACACAATAGAGAGTGTGTTACTTAGTGTGCAATGGAAAGATTGATATCCCTAGAGTGATGGGCGTATATACAATGCACGGGGGAAAAAACCTCCTAAAGAGGGAAAAAATGCCCCGGCGGTCCTAGTGTGTTCACACACATCACTACCACATGTATATGGTAATAGTTCCGTCATCTTTCAACTTAGAGTTGTCCTGTAAAACATGATGCACATTAGGAACATACTTTTTCAATAAACTCACATGAAATATAGGATGCACTTTAACATGAGAAGGTAATTCCAATTTGTAAGCTAATGAACCAATGCGCTTCAAAATTTTAAATGGCCCAGCAAATCGTGGAGACAATCTTCTATCCTTTCCAAGAATCAAATGAGACTTCTCAGGAATAACCTTTAAAAAAACCATATCACCAGTTTCATACACCACAACACGATGTTTCTTGTGATAATACAATTTATGTCTCTTTTGAGCTTCTCTAATATTCCCCCTGATTTTGGCCAACTCACTATCCATTTTCTCAAGCATCTCACGTGACAGTTCTACCTTATTCCTCGACTTAAAAAAATTAATAGGTGTGGGAGAGTTGTAGCCATACATTGCCTCAAACGGAGTCATCATAATAGATGAATGATATTAACTATTATAGGCAAATTCAACCAAAGGTAGATATTCATTCCAATTAGATTGGTTTTCATTGACATACATTCGTAACCTATCTTCAAAAATATGATTCACTCTCTCCGTTTCCCCATCAGTTTGAGGATGAAAAGCAGTAGACATGCGTAACTGGGTACCTATAGAGTCAAAAGTCGCTCTCCAAAAGTGAGAAGTGAACTTAGAATCTTTGTCAGACACTATACTCTTGGGCATGCCATGCAAACAAAATATCTCTTTCACAAACAAGCGTGCAATGGTCAATGTAGTATCAATTATTTTTACAGGAAAGAAGTGATCTTGTTTTGTGAGTCTATCTACCACCACAAAGATCGAATCATACCCTCCATGAGTAGTAGGAAGTCTAATGATAAAGTCCATGGATATAGACTCCCACTTCTGTAAAGGAATGTCTAAGGGTTGAAGGTCACCAGGCATCCTCTTATGTTCAATCTTAACTTGTTGACATTGAAAGTACTCACGCACATAATTCTTAACATCCAATTTCATACGCGGCCAAAAGAATGAACTTTTAATCTTTTCATATGTCTTATTCAATCAAGGATGACCAGAAAAAGGTGAATTATGACACTCATGCAAAATTTGACTCTAGAAAGTGGAATTTGCAGGAATACACAAGCGGTCATAATAATACAGATTTCCCTTATACAAGTGATATCTGTTCTCATACATCTCACCAATATTTTCATGCAAGAATTGTTGAGATGTAGAGAGAAAGAGAGAGAGAGAGAGAGACGAGACAAGAGACACACCATGTACGCTCCCAAAGACTAATTTATATTGAGGACAAGATACAAATATATAGGTGAGACCAAGTTGAGTAGAGTGAGTCATATATAGCTCTAACAACCCCACTCAAACAAAGGTCTCTAGCTTTGGATGAAAAAACCCTTGGGGAGTTCAAGGGAAAAACCCAAGCCCCTATACAATGTGAAAATATGAACCAAAGATGATGATGTGAAATTGAATTGTGTATCTATGTACAAATGTTCAAGTGACTTAGAGATCACAATGTGCAAATGTGGAGTGTGCATAGTGCATGGTACCTAAAAGATTACATTGTCATATGTACAAAGTTATTACAATAGCAAAGAAACTAATCTAGAAAGAGTGAGGCCGAAGCAACTCCAAGCTCCGAGCGCAAGAGGATGAAACGTGACTCGTTGAGGCCTTTGGTCAAAATGTCAGCAATCATCTGGTCACTTGGACAGTGTTCAACCATAATGGTTCCTTTGCGTACTTCATACCTGACATAATGATAATGGACAGCAATGTGCTTTGACTTATTATGTTCAACATAGTCTTTTGCAAGACTAATAGCACTTTGGTTGTCACACCGTAAGGGTGTGCTAGAAAGAGGAGAGTGACCAATATCAACCAGCATTTTTCGAAGCCAAATCAACTCACGAGCTGCAAGTGATGCCGCAACATATTCTGACTCAGTCGTAGAAACTGCAACACAACGTTGTTTCTTGCTAGTCCAAGAAACAAGACAACCATTTATAAAGAAGCAATTTCCACTAGTAGATCGCATAGATGAATGTGAGCTTGCCCAGTCTGCATTTGTGTAACCCAAAAGAGAAAGAGATTGCATAGAATCCGATGTGAGTTGTCTTCGATAGACTAAACCAAAATCTGTAGTGCCTTTCAAGTATTTCAATACACGCTTTGCAGCAGACCAATGCTTAAGAGAAGGACATGCAAGATGTTTTCCAAGATAATTAGCAGCAAATAGAATATCAGGACGAGTGTTCATGCCAACAAACTGAAGACATCCAATCAAGTTATCATAAGGTTGATTTGTGACAAGTTGACCGCCATTGTCAGAAGTGTTCTTTTTAGAGATCGCAAGACAAGGTGTGTTCGATGAATGTGCAAATTCCATACCAAATTTTTGAATAGTATCTGCAGTAAACTTTGACTCTCGAAGGAATAAAATACCTTTTGTACGGTTCCGTTGGATTTGAATGCCAAGACACGAGTGAATCTCTCCAAGATCCACCATATCAAATGCAGAAGACAATAACTTTTTCACTTGCTGAAGAAATCCCAAATCATTGGAAACAAGGATGGTATCATCCACCTAAAGAGCAAGAATCACAAAACTGCTACCTTGGCGTTTTATGTATAAGTTGGGGTCTGACGAGCAAGAGATGAATCCTTTAGAGGTGAGAAAAAGATCAAATTTTGTATACCAGGCTCGCGAAGCTTGTTTGAGACCATATAGTGCCTTATGGAGTTGAGCAACAAGGTCTTCTTTACTTGGAATAAAAAACCCTTCTGGTTGTTCCATATAAATTTCCTCTTCCAAGTCACCATTAAGAAAAGCAGTTCACACATCCATTTGATGAAATTCTAAATCAAATTGAACAGCAAATGCCAATAAAACTCGAACACTTGTAATGCGAACAACTGGTGAAAAAGTCTCTTGATAATCAACAACAGCTACTTGGGAGTAACCTTTTGCAACTAAACGCGCCTTGAACTTGTCAAAAGATCCATCTGCTTTTACTTTTGTCTTATACACCCACTTACATTTAATAGTTGTACGACCAGGAGGTAATTCAGTTAGTATCCATGTACCTTTAGAGATAAGAGAATCGTACTCTGCTTCCATAGCCTCTTTCCATTGATCCTTTTGTGGTGAAGAGATAGCTTCATCATAAGTAACGGGATCTTCAGAAGTAGAAAAATCATTATCCGCAATATCTTCATCATAAACATGACATGACCCATGTTCAAAATCAATAGGCAGATCAACAAAAATATCAATATCATCATTGGCAACATTCGGAATGGATGGTTGTGAAGAGGAAAGTTGCTCTATAGGAAGAGTTTCATCTTCTGAAAGAAATGGAAAAGCCTGAGGCAATGATTTAGTATCATCAGAATCATCCATGGACCATGAGCCTCCCCTAAACTGTTCATTAAAAGTAGCATCACGATTAACAATTACTTTCTTGGAGGAAGGGTCATAGAATTTGTAGCCTTTGGAAGTGTCAGAATATCCAATAAAAATAACTTTAAGACCAGGAGCATCAAGCTTTGTTCGTGTTTCTTTGGGAACATGAATATAAGAAATACATCCAAAGGTTCGAAAATGAGATACAGAAGGAATGTCACCTGTCCATGCTGTGATGGGTATCTTACCAGAGGGTGCAGTAGTAGGAAGATGATTCTGAATAAATACTGCTGTCAAAGTAGCTTCAGCCCAGAAAACACGAGATAAGCCAGAATGAATCAACATACATCTTACAGCATTGCGAATAGTGCGATTCTTTCGTTCAGCAACACCGTTCTATTGAGGCGAATATGCAATAGTGTGTTCATGATGAATTCCACTGTCAGCACAGTAACTCACAAACTTCCGAGAAACATATTCGCCTCCATTGTCACTACGAAGCTTCTTAAGGCGACGACCAGTTTGAAGTTCCGCAGCCTTGTGGAATTGTTTGAAAATAGATAAGGATTCAGATTTTTGTCTAAGTAGAAATACAGTCGTATAACTTGAGAAATCATCAATGAAAGTAATGAAGTAGCGATATTGTGATCTCGAAGAAGGTAGAGGTCCACATATATTAGTATGAACAAGATCCAATATGTCATGAGAATGAGTTGTATTTAAAAGAGGACAGGGTTTACGATTGTGTTTCCCAAGAGCACAAAATTCACAAGTTCCCATATGGGGATGGGCTTTGAGATCCATGCCATGAACAAGATCACGACGTTGAAGATCAAGGAGTTTTGAGAAATCAGCATGAACAAAACGGTGATGCCATACTTTGCAATCATGATCACCTGGAGCAGTGAAAACATTTGCTACACAATCATTGAGAGAGAGTTCAAATAAGGTACCATTTTGAGGATCAATGGCTATAGTATGTCCATGTTTCTCAATTCGGCATTTGGTATGATCAAATCCAAGAAACAGACCACGATCAACACGTCTAGCAACTGAAAGAAGATTACGTTGAAGATCTGGTACATGTAATACTCCTCCCAAAATTCGAGTGGAAGAAGATAAGGTGCCAAGATATAAGTCTCCAATACCCTTTACTTGACAAGTAGTATCATCAACAAGATAAACAACACATTGAACTGGCAATGGATGATAGTTATGAAGCCACTTAGACTGATATTTCATATTTCCTGTAGCACCAGAATCGAAAATAAAAAGTGATCCATCACGTACATGAAGTATTCTGTCGGGAGCAACCGAACATAGGACGCAGCTTGTTTTTGGTACAATGTTGTTTCGATGTTCAGTAGCATATGCTCTATTACGATCTGTGTCGAATCGATGCTTATAGCACATATGAGTGGGGTGATTAGATCGTCCACAATATTCACAAGAAGAAGAAGAAGAGTCTCTAGATAAAGGTGGTTGCTTTGTGGTAATATTGTGTTCTTCATTATATTGACGTGCCCAACAATCATCTTCAGTATGGCCATTTCTGTTGCAGTAAGAACATTGCTTATTAGGAAATTTGAGACGAGAGAAAATATTACCGCGACGGCCACCTCTGCGGTTTCCTCTTTGAAATGGACGCCTTCGAGCATAGAAAGCACGTTCCATCTGTTGTGACTGAGTCTCCTCTTGTAAAATCATAGCTGTATCGTGACTAGCATTACGACGTTCTTGACAATGAGAGTATTCAATTAAAGACATGCATGCTTGGTCGAAATCAAGACCATGTTTATTAGAGAGAATAGTAACAATGTTATTATAAGAAGAGTCCTTCACCGTATCAAGGAGAAGTGTAATCATGTGCTTTTGTGGAACAGGATCACCGGCAACAGCAAGTTGATTAATAATAGATTTGAAAGATTCAATATGTCCCGTCATGGCGGTACCAAGTTCATATTATAACTTGTTAAGCAACTCTCTCAAATAAAGTATTTCTGTAACAGATTTCTTCTGAAAGTTTGCAATAAGGTACTTCCATACATCGTGGGAAGTAAGCAGTTCATACATATCAAGCAAAAGGGAATCAGTAAGAGCAAAAAGAATATACCGACGATCTGCTTTATCACGTCGTTGCCAATCCATATAGGAAACATTCCAAGCTTCAAATATAGGTCCTTTAGTGATAAGCACGTTATCATTATCCGTATCAACAGGCTGAGGCAGACAAACACGATTTCCAAGAACAACATCGGAGAGTTCATCGCCTTCAAGAATTAACAATATCTTTTCTTTCCAGCCTGGAAATCCTTGACCTTGGAAAGGAGGAACAGAACGCTGGCCAAAAGGAAAGCTGTTGACAAGAATATTCATGGCCATATCTTGTTGCAAGAAGACGTATAAGATAAGATCGCAGAATTTGCACACCATATACAGTGAAGGCCGTAATTGAGAATGAGAGAGATATGAGGACTGCGTTCTGTCAACGATAAACGTAAGAAGGATGCTCAAGGAACGTCCAAAGATGTGAGAGACGTCACCCGAAAAGGCAGGGTAAAGGAGACGTTAATAATAAAAGAGTCCTCAAAATAGAGTGGCGTGAGACGCAAAATTGACGGCCACAATACGAATAGCAAAAAGCTAAATCTTCTTGAAAAAGTTAATGTCAAAATAAGAAAAACGATCGCGGACGCATCACGAAGAAGTAGGACGAAGAAAGCTGCGTCAAGCTCAATTGCAGTAAAAACAGCATAACTTTCTGCTGCGAACTCTGATTGACGCAAACCTAGAGTTCAAATCGAAGAGCTCAAGGAGACGAACAAGTTTTGGATGAAAAGTACCATTGTAGTACGCTCCATTGCGCTTTTCCCGTTTCTCCAAATTTTGAGCAGAATACCCCGAAAAATTGAGATGAATTTCAGGGTGTCATCAACAAGAAAATGTAATCAATGATTAGATTGATTAGCAATAAACGCCACACAAAACACTAATCATATTCTTCTTAACACAAAAAAACCACAGCTAACAAGAATCAACGCTCAAAAATAAAATTTGTATCAATTTTGAATCTTACATGCGAATCGCATACACATACTGTTTTGTCACCATGAATTGAATCGGCGCGTGATCGTTACCGCTCTGATACCATGTTGAGATGTAGAGAGACAAAGAGAGAGACGAGACAAGAGACACACCATGTATGCTCCCAAAGACTGATTCATATTGAGGACAAGATACAAATATATAGGTGAGACCAAGTTGAGTAGAGTGAGCCATATATAGCTCTAATAAGAATTTCAAAATAGGCATATAAAAAGAATCATTTTCAACTTCAACATGTATATCATCAATCAAATTAGACCGCACAACAGTTAACAAATTACACATGGACCTACGACTCAATGCATCTGCAACTTTATTTTCTTTTCCACACAAATACTTCAAATCAAAGTCATACTCAGTCAGCAATTCAATCCATCTTCTTTGTTTGTTATTTAACAATGGCAGAGTGAAGATATACTTCAAGCTTTGATGATCAGTACGCAATTCAAATTTTACACCAAGAAAAAGATGACGCCAATCCTTCAATACATGAACAATAGCAAGCAATTCTAGATCATGTGCTGCATAGTTCAATTCATGTCGTCTTAATTTCCTAGACTCATATGCAACCACTTTTCCTTCTTGTGTCAAAACACAACCTAATTGTTCACCACTAGCGTCACAGGACACAACAAATGGTTTGCCCATCTCAGAAACTTTTAAAACACAATTTTTCGTTATTTTAGCCTTCAGGTCTCAAAAGTAGTCTCACAGCTAGAAGTCCACACAAAACCCTTGTCTTTCTTGGTCAATTCGGTCAAAGGACTTACTATCTTAGAGAAATCTTTAATGTATGCTCTTTCATATTTTGCTAGAACCATAAAGCTTCTTACATCCCTTAATGACTTAGGTGTTGGCCACTCCACAATAGTCTTAACTTTATCAAGATCAATGTGAATCCCCTCTTTAGGAATCAGTCTTCCCAAATAAACAATCTGATCCTTTGCAAAAGAACACTTACTTGCTTTGGCATACAATTTATGTTCACGTAAAACTTCAAATATTTTCTTTAAATGCAATACATGATCTTCTTCATTCTTAGAATACACAAAAATATCATCCAAGAAAACCAGAATGAAGTCATCAAGATACGGGTGAAAAATACTATTCATTAAACACATGAAAGTTGCTGGTGCATTAGTCAAACCAAAAGCAAGAACTGTAAATTCATAATGCCCATAACGTGTATGAAAAGCAGTCTTTGAAATGTCATCGGCCTTAATGCGGATTTGATGGTAGCCAGAACGAAGGTCAAACTTCGAAAATATTTTGGCACCACTCAGTTGTCTAAGCAATTCATCTATGTGAGGAAGACGATATTTGTTCTTAATGGTCTGTTTGTTTAATCCCCTATAGTCAATGCATAACTTATATGTACCATCCTTTTACTTTTGGAATAACACAGGACAACCCCAAGGAGATACACTAGGTTTAATGAAACCCTTTTTCAAAAGATCATCAAGTTGTATCTTGAGCTCTTTAAGCTCATCAATATTGAACCTGTATGGAGCCTTTGAATAAGGTGTTGCTCCTGGATATAGACCTATGGCATGGTCTACCGCTCTAGGCGGAGGCATACCAGGAAGATCGTCCGGAAACACATCCTTAAATTCATGTAAGAGATCCTCTACAAATTTTGGATTTTTCTCTTTCTGTTTATCCCCAGATTCTTCTTTAATTTAATCAACAAACACAAAAAACGTCTCACACTCTTATCTAAGTCACCTTATCAATTGCATGGCTAAAACTAGATTTAGAATCTCTTTCTTTCCGCGAAGAGTGTGACTTATCATCATCAAATGATTAAAGATAAATTTTTCTTTCTTAACAATCAATCACAACATGATTTTCAATCATCTAATTGATACCAAGCATATCAATGTTTATGATATAGAAATCATCTTTATGCTTCCAAATCTTCAAAGAAAAAAAACAAATTTTCTACTAACTCTTTCGTGAAACTATTATTACCACTGGTTAAGTCCACAAGTCTTTTAACTTCTTGATTTAATTTCAAGTTTAATTTCTCAATCAATTTAGACGATAAGAAGCAATGAATACTATCCAAATCAATTAAGAAATTCAAATTTAAATCTTAACTTTTACGCATAAATTCGATCACAAAAGATTTCAAAGGACGTATCAAAGACATAAAAAATCACAAAGGAGGGGTAGATGACTTACCTTTATTGTACGCATTGCCAAAAGTCTCCAATTGAGCCATCTTGATACGTATTGTCTTATCGGTCACCTTGCTCGAGCATTCGAAAGTCTGGTGGTCGTGTTCTCGATATTGAAAGTATAGTCCAAATCTTTGAGTTCTTCAATCCATGCTTCTAAATCTTCGCATATCTTTCTTATGCCATCAAACTCTTTAACCTTATCCTTCATTAAGAATGATTTGGTTGTCGCTTCTCCCATATCGTCATCATTTCTTTTTTGGCGTCGACGACCTCTACGTCCACCACCATCGTTCCCACCATCACCACCACCAAGTACCCCAGCGTCGCCACGATGATTATTGTTTCCTGGTGAAATAGCATAGTTTTCGCCTTCATGTTCGCCATGAAGGTCCACATAGATATCAGGCTCTCATGCCGCTTTGCCCCGTAGAGCCTCATCACACTCCGGATTTTCAATTTCCAGATCTTCTTGTTGTCGCCAAACCAGGTTTTCTTGCTCATTCATCCTTCTCTCGTATTCTTCCATGTCCACAATCAACCGCTTTCTCCGATACCAATTGTCACAGGAACACAATTATAGAGATAGACAGCAAAAGATAGAGAAAGAGATCTTTGTATTGATGAATTTTTGCAGAGTTTTGATACAACAGAGGAGTAATTGAATATGGGCGCACTCCGTTGTACGGAGCTTAAACCTCCCGAGCTTCAGTCCGCTTGCATGCAGCGTCTCATTCGCACTCGCACTCGCACTCGCAAAAGAGGAGATCTGTGAATGATCCCTAAACGCACCACCGTCCATTCTTTTATCCTTCTTTTCCTCGAAAAGCATGCGACTTCTCAAAATAGCCGCTTTTTTTTAGGCGTTCGGTCAACTTGATTTTCGCACCAAGTATACCTGCAAGAATAAAATAAGAATGTGATCGCTAAGAGATCCGTGAAGGTTAGATTTTTATCATGACACTTTGCACAGATTTTGTTTCACACATTGATTTTTGCATCGCCTACAAAATAGCCAAAAGAACATACTCGTGCAATGCAACAGACACGACTGCAATCTGACAACCGGGAGGGAGTAGGAAGCGCGAGAAGAAGAGAAGTGAGCGTCATTAGCTCATGGTATGTTTCTATTATCGAAAAACTTATAGAAAACTTACAAAAACTTGTTTCTATACCTTAGCCAAGCTTTTTGGTGGTCAAAACTAATAATTTGTGAGCTATAACTAAAGACAGGTTGATATAATTTGGAAGCTTGTAGCCCCGGCTCAGCAATTACAATGTTTATCTAGAAAGTAGGAGTTACAATATTCCCAATTCATCAAAATAGTAAGTGTTTTTTACAATAAAAGCTTCGAAAAATGGTATCCCGAGTTACCTTGCTGCTAACAATGTGTGTGTGTGTGTGTGTGTGTGTGTGCATGCTTGTAGCCATGAAAAGGCATGAGAACTTGGAAGGAAAGAGGTAAGACAAGGAGCACCTACTGAGGTTGAGTTGTTGGAGACTAAAGAAAAGTCAAACAGTACGATTGTGAGGGTGTCTGAAGACAAGTTGACAACATGGAATAGGCAATAGAGTTTGGCAAGGGAGCCTTGTATGGATGCATCGAGAATGAAAACATCTTCTAGGCTAATTTTGGCAACAAGAGAGTTACATACAACAAGTACATGTATCTTATGGAAGAGAAGGTGAAAATGTTTATGGGAATGTTGGTAGTGCAACCACAACTATTGTTTACAATGAGCAATTGACAAGTACAATGAGCCAATTCAACTAATTGGATGAGAGAGAGAGAGAGAGAGAGAGAGAGATTACCCAAATTATCTCTGCAAAGTAGACACATTGATTAATGATAACTAGATATGCCAGTTCTTTTCTCAAATTAAACTTTGAATGGTAACTAGGTATATCAATTCCTTCCTTGAGACTAGGCAATGTGGGTAGATACACATAGATCACAATGGTTTTAAGCAATGTGGGTGGGGCACATAGGTAGAAATGTTGCTTCCAGTTCTCTATTTAATTGGTACAACTATAGCAATAGTTCATCTCAGATGGGTAAACTACTGGTGACAATCTCTTCATCACCACTATAGCAATGTAACTTAATTTTTGGGTAGACCATTAAGTGTAGGCTATTAGATGATGGCTTGAGCACAACTTTGGTATCTCTCATTTGAAGAATTTAATTCTCATGATTATATTTATATTATGGTCTCTCTTACTCTTGTGTTGTGTTTTTGTGTGCATTGAATCACACGAACTACCTACTACTTTGTTAAACAATATTACAATTTGGGTGTTGCATATATGTACAAGATAATAGGATGACCCACAAAATCAAATATTTTCATGTCAATTTCTTAATGTGAAAAATTAGTCCTTGATTGGTTGTCTCTCATTGTTGATGGTGATGAGCACTTTTCTGGCTCGCCACATGAAGGGGCGAGAGGGGAGAGAGGAACATCCAACCAAAGAAGATCGGATCCATGAGAGGATGATGAGTCTATTGATGGCGAACCCCCATATCTAAGATGTGCCATAGGATCATGTGCTCTAGTTGGGCTATCTTTTAAAGCCATATCATTTGCAATATTTTCTATCCCTCCAATAGTCCCTATTTTAATTGAAAATGTTGCCCTTTCACTTGGTATACCTCCTTTATGATCGAAGCCTACCCTCCGGATTGAAGATCACATTGTTCTCTTGAGCTCAAAAACTACTAGATAGTGATTCCCTACCTCCATTCTATGATCCATGTCTTCAGGATATAACAAACTTTGTGGTATTGCTTGCCATGGATGTAATCTTTCTATCAAACCCATGAAATTCACTGCTAGAGAAGGACCTTCTTGCAACAAAAAGATCTCCAAGGGTTTGAAATTCACTACTAGAGAAGGAACTTCTTGCAACAAAAATATCTCCAATCTTTCTTTAGTTTTTGAATCCTAATCCACATAATAATGCGGATCCACTTGATACATGAAGTGTAGATCAAGTCTAGCCTAGCTTGCATATGGAGTTTGTAGAAGAAGAAACCGAGCGCAATAAAAAATACATTAAAGATGGGAAGATGAAAATGAAAATGATGTAGCTAGGGTATGAATTTGATGGGGATGAGGTGAAAAAGATGAGTTTTAATATGTGCTTTCACATGCCAAGTGGCCTAGAAACTATACAATAAAAACATCACAATGCCAAGGGTAATGGTGGTGATCATGATAGCTTAAGGCAAGTTACATAGAGTGTGGACACGATGAAAAATAAATCAAAGTGCAAAGTGCAGGTTCTTCATTCACATAGGCCTCTTAAATAGGCTTTTAGCTTTACATCCATTGCATAAAGAGGTTTTACCCTTCTCTTATTGGACCATGTCATTATCTCATGCTTAATAGGTTGCTAGAGGGATTTCCCACATGGTGCCATAGGTGTGGGCTTACCCTAACAATCACCCCCTTGAGACAAGCTTGAGGCAAGATACAAAGGTTTGTTTTTGTCATAGAATACTCATAGGTCTATATGAGTCAACTACCATGATTCAACATGATGGTCCAATATGATTCATCATTAGGGTTTAATGCCTCATGATTCATTATAGCAATGCTCTACCGGATTCACCATTATGGTTCATAGGTGAGACTTAAGATAGGTTCTCTAATGACCTAGGGTTTCTACATCATTCATTTCATGGGTTTTAATTCAAAAGTGAAAAAGGGTTGTCCATGTCATCCCATTGCTGATCTTTTCCTTGATATTTATTGTGTGGTCCTCATCTTTGTCTTCATAGAATGTTGATTTTTTCATGTTTTTGGTCCAATTTTCCAAGTGTAGAAGCTCCACAAAAATTGGTGAAAAACGCACATAAATTTCAAGTGGAATGCTTGTGTGTGAGTATGTGATGATGGGGGGACTTATCACAGAGATCTAGATCTTGTGTACAAAGATGTGCCCTGGGTGTTGGTGGGTATTAATGCCCTCTTGAGCCTTTGTAGCTTTTATGAAAAATAGGTTTGTGTTGGTGGAAAGCCGTGGGGCAGTTGGCAGCATGGGCCACATGGGCAAGCAAGTGGAAAAGATGCAACAAGCAATTGCATAATTTGTAGGGCTCGTGAGTGGCATGGAAACAGTGGGGTAGTTGGGAGCTGTACAAATTAGTTTCTCTACAGGTTCTTACATCGATGAAGGTGCAATTGAGACAAAGTGATGGAGGCCACTAGCACTGATGTGGACAACAGTTAGAGCTTATAATTAAACCCTCAACCTTTGGTGTTGTAATGAAAATTAATATAAAATTATTTTGCTGTAGCTGACAGGTGGAAAAATCATAATCAAGCTCTTTATGAGCTATGGCCATTTATGTTCAGCCAGCCAATCTGCATTCATTTTGAGCATTCGGCTACATATTGAAAAAAATTGGGGAAGGCCCTACAAAATCAACATACTTCACGGCATAAGACATCAGATTTGCATACCTGGCTAATCCCACAACACATTCAAAGGCGTATGCAAAGAGAGAGAGAGAGAGAGAGAGAGAGAGAGAGAGAGAGAGAGAGAGAGAGAGAGAGAGAGAGAGAGAGAGAGAGAGAGAGAGAGAGAGAGAGAGAGAGAGAGAAAGACATAGTGAGAGAGAGACACATGCAGATGCACCTCCTAGAGCGGAGTGCTACACTGGCACATTGATAGATATGAGAGGAGAGGATATAAGAATAGACAGAGGCACTGGGTGCGATCGCCCCCCCCCCCCCCCCCCCCCCCCCCCCCCCCGTGCAAGATTGAGCATTTTCCTCTTATACGTATTTATTTATAGATTTCTTGGATGCTCAAAATGAATACACATTGGCCAGTCTGACATAAATAGTCATAGCTCATAAAGCACTTGAATAATAGAATGTACATAAAGTTTGATGTCCTTTTGCATATCCCCTAGCTTGATCATACCTTTTCCACCTGTCAGCTACAATAAAATAATTATATATCAATTTTCATTACTGGTGTCACCTCTATGCTTATTGAGGAAGAGCTTTGTGTCACAAGGAGGCAGTGTTGGATGCTTGATTTGTTGTCGTGTAGGTCTTGCTTTGCTACTAAGTGCAATCACAACTCTTCGGTGTATTTGAGGCCGTTCATGGAGAGTTATGGCCATGTTTGCCTATATATTGGCAAACACGGGACCCAAGCATTGAGAAGCACACTGTCAAGCAATGATGTTGGATGGATCTTGTCACTGATGAGAAGCAAGGTTGATGTGGTAGATATGACTGTTTTTAAACTATTAGTGATGCAATTTTTTGTGAAAAAGACTCAAACTCTCTCTTAAAATAATCACAAATTTAAAAAGACACAGAATTCTATAGTAATACTATATTACTAGAGAATAAGTTCACAACTATCATGTTGAAAAATCAGTCCAATATCAAATGAAAGCTTCTCAAGTGGAGAGTGTGAATATGACAAGAGAGTCGTATCAACTATTACTTTACCATGTGCATTGATACCACTTGATAGGATAAGGGTTGTGTTCTCCATTACACCATGAGTGACCTAGTAGGCTATGGAGGATGTAGCCTCAAACTCTCCATGTTTCTAGGGTTAGGGTTAATGTGATAAGAATTAGGGTTATAAGCCTAAGTCAAGTTACATAGAGTTTGGACACAATGAAAAATGAATCAAAGTGCAGAACACGGGTTCTTTATTTACATAGGCCTCTTAAATAGGATTTTAGTTTTACATCCATTGTCTAAAAAGGTTGCACCCTTCTCTTATTTGACCACGTCATTATCTCATCCTGAGATAGGTTGATAGAGGGGTTTTTGAAGTGTGCCACAAGTGTGGCTTACCCTAACACAAGGATGCTTGGTGTCCTTTTTATCACTCCATTAACTCTACTTCAAATGATTTTCTGGTATTGAAGTGTCAATGATCATACTAACTACTACTTGAGATATGTTTGAGTCATAGTATCTTTATCACTTGTAGTGATGAAGCACTTAAGTGTTTAGTCATGTGCAATGATAAGAATTTCAAGGGTATATGGGCCACGAATCCTACCATGTGGCGAGCGAGATTTTTTGAGAGAGAAAAAATCCGAGCAAATGAACGAAGAACTAGTTGGAACATTTAAAGTTTTCTTGTGCCAAAATTAATAGTGAGCCTACATCAAGCATGCATCTCTAGCCAATGGTATTGATTATGTATATGTAGCTCAAACTCCATGGATCATTACTCTCTCAACTCATATCAAAACCTCATCATTATTTTTCACTTATTTCAAAAAAATAATTGCTTGACACACACTTTTCTTTGGAAGGCCAAAAACTATCTACCGAAAAGAAACATCCCATTCAGTTTGTATACAAAGACTTGTTAGAGAGACACATATGAAGTAGAAAATGTCATCACAATCATTTCCAAGAAAAAGCACGTAGAAAACCAAGATTGTGGCATAATACAAAAGTAGTCAAAATTGTCAAGAACCAGGGGGATTATTGACTAGTATTATTGACATGACCTTGGAGAAAAGGACATGTCCATAGAAATGTCTCAACACCACAAACCATATTAAAATAAATCCCACAAAACTACCACTCAAAGGAACATGATCCTTAGGGAAATCACAAGCACACATCCACCCATTGAAAATAGAAATAATGCACTTTTCTCTCCAACACTCTCAAGAAAGCCATGTGCGGTGTATTGGGGGATACACTCAGGTATTGCTTTTCTTTAGGTTGTTCAAAATGGTTAAGAAATATAGGATTTTAATCAAACCAATGAAGAAATCACACATGACCTTGTCTTCTTTGATACATTAAGACAGACCATTCTGATGACTTTTTTTACAAAGACCAAAAAACCAAAACCATTTCAAATTACCCTTGCCAACACGGGAAGTTGGATAGGAGTGCAAAGAAACATTGATCCTTTTTCTTCTAGCTCTTTAGTCTTGCATCCTTTATAGCACCTCTTAGGGAAAGGGCAACCATGACCATTAAACTCTATTTTTAAAAAATAAGAAACAAAATTGAAAGAAAGAACTCTTGCTCCTCAACTCTAATTCTAAAGAAGGACTAAGGACACAACCAATATACATAAAATTCTATCACAATGGCTCAATAGAGTGCACTCTTGAAATACATGCCGCTTCAAAAAGAGCAACACAATTTCCAATAGATTTTGAAGTTTTGTGGGTAGAAGCCTAGCTGTGATTGATAGCCCACAACTCTCTTGACCTCTTTTGCTTGTAGAGATAAACATCATTGTTTCTATATTTACATTCTTGTTGTACAAGTACTTATGTTAAGAATTATGATAATGTATTCATCTTTGAAAAATCAAAATATTTTGTACTTTTTCCTTTAATAGATTTTTGTTTTGATTCTCATCCTTTGTGTACTCGAGTACCTAGCAAGTGTCAAGAGCACTGACATTTTCTCCAGATCATTTGTTATTTGCAATTTTTAGACAACGTGGATGTTGAAACAATGTACCATATGAAATTTTTAGAAGAACATGGTTTGCATTGAGGCCTACTCGATCATATTCAATTTTATTACCTAAAATTTCCAAATATTTTCTTCTCAAATCTGTAGGCAATACTCCATGGAGCTAAAAATAGCTAGAACAATATCCAAGTCAAACTCGAATGTGCACGATTAAAGATACACTTGCTAGTCTCACCATCCCATCCCTTTGTACTCATTGTGAATGGTGTAGCCATTTAAAATAAAAAATGGTCTAGTGATCTTTGCCAAATTCTAGTCCTGACTCCCAGATCCTTGCCTTGCTCCTCTGCCACCTAATTATTTTCATGCCTACTCATGTTGTTGCCCGAGTCCTGCCATCTACATGCCTTCTAATCTTTTACTCCCCAAGGCATAAAAGAAGTTTCATGGTAATAAAGGAATCATGCACTCTTCTTTGTAAAAGCCGTGAAGGCTTCGTCACTTTCTCAACCTAGTCAAAGGTGTCTGAAAGTGGCCACGTTGACACTGAAGGTTTGAGATGGACAAAATTGATAAAGCTAACATCTTTGAGTCTAAATCTTCTTAAAATCACCATGTCGACACGGATACTTTGGGATGATTTAGAGAAGCAATTGAAACTATGTTGGGTCAAAGGACTTGCTCATATGTGCTTGTTTAGTCACTTCGCAGTAGTAGCCATGGTCAAGCTCCACACAACTTTCACACAGTTTGCAAGAGTCTAATATCTAAATAAAACCAAGTCTACATTTGTTTATTGTGTCGACATGGATAATTTGGGATGATGGAGGGAAGCCATTGAAACCTTGCTGGGAAAAAGGCAGCTTAGCATTGAGTTCACGAAAAGTGTGCCTCAACTTAGCATTGAGCCGGTTGAAAAATCAAAACATCGGGTTGAAGGGAGCAAAAGAAGAAGAATTCCACTTTTTTGAAAGTTCAAGAAAATAGAGTTAAATTGTAAATGATGCTCGTTACTTTGAATATTTTCTTGTTTGGATCTACCCTAAAGGAAATCATGTATGTTTGTGAAATTGGTTTTTCCCAAATGCTGAGTAAAGCATGTTAACCTGCTCTCACTCTCTCTCACTCTCAAAAAATACTGAAAGAGCGTGCACCGACGCGCGCTATTTTGGAGAGATTTTTTTTTTATTTTTTTCTTGAGAGAGAGAGAGAGAGAGAAGACTCTAACAATTCATTGAAGAAGGCTGCTTGAGATAGTGACAGAGAGAAGCGTTGAGTCTAAGAGACACTCCTTCCATGCAGATCGCTGCCCTGTTCTGGAACTCTCAGTAGAAGAGGGTGGAGGTGCTAGCATTCTAGGCAAGCCCATCAAGGAGTGGAGACCCCTCTAAGGTCTTTCCCATGCTTGCTATTTGTACACCTCGCCACCCCATAGAAAAGGTGGAGCCAGGACCCGAAATGCAATGCTCCTTGCTATTCTGCATGAGTAAAAGCGTTGCAACTCGCTCCTTGCTATTCCACATGAGTAAAAGCGTCGATTGTGCTCCATCCCATTAGCAGGAAGAGAAGGTGGATGAATTGCGTTTGTGAGCATGTCACTGTGGAAGAGGAACCCTGTTCTCTCTCTCTCTCTCTCTCTCTCTCTCTCTCTCTCTCTCTCTCTCTCTCTCTCTCTCTCTCTCTCTCTCTCTCTCTCTCTCTCTCTCTCTCTCTCTCTCTCTCTCTCTATCACACACACACACACACACACACACACAAATTCTCTGAAAGAGAAAATTACCAAATTACCATAGTAGTTTGCAAAAATTGTGGAAATACCCCTCAAATTTCAACATTACCAAAATACCCCTAATATCTTGTCATAAATTCCCAAAATGTCCTTAAAATTTTCAAAAAATTCCAGAAGCCCCCTGGTTGTGAGAATAAATTTCTCCAAAAATAATTTTTGTTTTAGCTTCTCATAAGAAGACTTGTTGTCTATCGTACAAGATGACTTCCAGTTGGGTATGTAGGCTTTGGAGCTAAATTGCTTGATTATTTTTAGACATATTTGTCTTTTTTGCGAGGTAATTTGTGACAAATTACGTGCTAAGCACTCAAAAACGGATCTCAATTTTCAAAAAGGAATAAAAATTAGTAAATTTTGAACAATCCAACCAAAATACATACAAGGGTATTTGGAGAGTTTTTGTGAGGGGTATTTTTGGGAATTTCCAAAAATAAGAGGGGTATTTTGGTAATTTTTCCCTTGTGTGTGTGTGTGTGTGTGTGTGTGTGGAGAGAGAGAGAGAGAGAGAGAGAGAGAGAGAGAGAGAGAGAGAGAGAGAGAGAGAGAGAGAGAGAGAGAGAGAGAGGACTTCATCTTTGTCCTAATTGAATCACTGCTTCCATTCAATGCCTTCACAATCAACATAGACCCATCTTTACCCTTCATGTTCATACTACCTCCATGATCTTCATGTGACCTCCCCCTCCCTTGCCCATGAAGTCCTTGCTAGTAACGGTCTCCTCTTTTGTAGCTTGTCTTGAAAACTCAAAAAGAGGACTTTGAAAAAGTCAGGGGTCCTCTAAAAATTTCGGAAAGAGTTCGCGCTGATGCGGTAGAGGTTTGAAGAGTTTCTTTTTAAGGGTTTTGTTTATCTGGTCATCACTGGTCAAAATGAAGACGATTGATTTTCTTGCTTCAATTGGTGTGCCTCCAAAAAGCTTTTAGCCTTTCCTTGCCCAACCAGATCTACTGAATATGGACCCTCATATTTGCCTTTCCTAGCCAACACCATTGTGTTGAAGTTATTGGTTGTAGCACCCAATAACCCAATGAGCCCTTAGAGGGGGGTACCATGTCCCACCACATTTTCTTTCCGAAAGATGCTTCTATGACAAGAAGTAGCATGAACTCTGATGATCAGGAAGATGGAGAAATCGGCTCCGAGTAGGTAATGTCACAACTGAGTAAGAGCATGGATCACTGCCAAAATTTCTTTTCCATAAATCTATGCGGTCAATTCTCATCATCACTTTCAATGAAATTTAACGTATTGTCCTCTTCTTTTTCATCACCCTAAAAAACATTCATCAAAGCCTTCATTTTAACTTTCTTGTGAATCAAAGAGATCTCTATCACCTCTCTTTTTTAACAACTTGATTATTTTCCTTACGATGGGAATCTTCATTTCTATCCCATCCAACTCATGCAAGGTATAAGTTGCATTTCCATGTACATGCTTAACCACATAAGGACCAAACCATCTCTTTGAAAGCTTTATTTTTGTTGAAGGTTGGTTTTCAATACTATTATCATACACCATGTCAAAAAAACTAATATCTAAATTTCCCAAATGATTTTCTCATGTTAAAGTGATCATTCAATATGGGAAGACAAAAGAAGAACAAGAGCTAGAATATTGTTATATGTTGCTAGACTTATCTGAGCAGGAGACCAAAAGGACAGATAATAGGGGTCCAAATGGAGGTGGTATGCCAAAGATCAATGTGATTCCAATGGAAACTTAACAGACCCTAGGTTAAGATTCATTAAATCCTCCAAAGGATAGTGTTTATACCCTTAGGCTTAGGATCTCTCGATGGGAATTACGCCCAAGGTTGGGATGCGTGTCGTGCTCACAAAAGTCAAACCACTTGCTTACAATGAAGGGGGAAATTCCTAAAGGTAGGGGATGGGAGAGAACAGATACACACACACACACTCAAGACATGCGCAAGGAACAAGAGGAATTAAGGAAACATGTCAAGCAACTAGCTGAGTTGCCCCCATTCAAGCCTAATTCCTATTGGATGGCCTATGGCAAGGACCCATGAGAATTAAGCTTGAGTAAACTGAGCTTTAACAATTTCAAAAAATCATATTCAAAGAACCAATGAAAATTAAGACCCCTAAGGACAGTGTACCAAGGGGTCCAATGAGAATTAAGCAGCCCATAAGCTAGCTCAATTCCTATTGGCCGGTACATGTAGAGGTCCAATCAAAATCTAGCTTCATTTAGATAATAAGATAAGCTCTCTGTCAAAAGAGGAAAGGGCGAAACTTGTCACAATGCTACACCCCCTTCTAGTTATGAAGGCATCCTCTTATTGGCTAGCTCTTGGGATGGACCAATAGGATGCAAGCATGAGTTAGGAGAGAGAGGGGTTGGTCAAGATGGAAGAAAGGACTTGATTTCTCATTCACAATGCACACACACTCACATAACTCATATGTTGAGTAGGAAATCCATCTCCTTCTCTAAGCTTGATAAGTAGAGAGCCTACACCAACATCTCTTGGCTATGGAATGCAAATCCAAGCAAGAGTCAAGCTTCAATGGAATGCTCATCTTCTCTACCATCTACATTACTATGCTAAGCTAAGCTCTAAGAGTATTATATGGTAAGGAGAATACTTCTTGCTCATATGTTACATCTTCTTCCTATTCAATTTCCTTACTTTCTACCAACTCTCTCCACCTTTGAAGGTGTTTGAGGTCTTGAGATTGAGGCGGGGACAAGCTCTTGTCTATTTGAAGTAAGTTTACATCTTCATGGCATCAACAAGGTCTCGAGGAACGCAAAGAACCAAGTCTCTCTTTATGGGAGAATCTATAATACAAAGGCCTTTTGGAGGGGGGACCGGGCTCCAAGTAAAACCGTCCTCAACTGTTGTCCATTTCTCTATTTCTCTCTCTTTTACGAGTATTGTTCATGCCAAGCTAACTAGGTATCATGTTTATATTGCTATCTTGAATCAAGTACTCCCTCTCTATCTTTAATAGGAATTCTCTTAATGAAATGCTCACTACTGTCATTTTAATTCCACTACAATCAATGTTATTAGCCAAATTCTGCTACATTGTATGGAAGCTATTGGTTTCTCTTTTCTTGCTTAAGAGGAGAGGTCCTAAAATTATTTTATGAGAGGTTTTTTTAATCTACCAAAAAGAATAAGTTAGAATATGTTGTGAAGCATTTTTTGGATCAATATAAGGTCACTAGGTGATGCCAAAAAGCTTGCCCACTAGCTTCAAGTCTATATGTGTACATAGCCCTGCAAGTCTTGGAAGTGACCATGTAAAAACTCATGTACAAAGGTGTGATTTTGACAGGCTTGGGTGCTAATGTTTTTGGTTGTTTGAGTCTCCAAAACATGGTTTTCAATAATTATTTTCAGCCGTGCTTTAAAGCTCGTGAATCGGACTTGTACATCATGAGATATGTATGAGCATTCGAAGTGGGCAGTCTCAACTTAGAAAGTGATTGCGAGTGCATGCGACAAAGACAAGGGAGCCAAATTGATGATTGGAATTATAAATGCTGAAGTTTAAGAATTCTAGAAGTAGACAAGGACTTGGGATCCAAACCATGTGTTATGGTGTGTCATTCGGTGATCGGAGCAACAATTTATGCTTGGGGGAATTTTGTCTGAGAAGCTCTCTTGCTTTGGGGAAGTCTTGAAATTTGTGGGGCAGAAGGGATTTGGGAGGATTGAGGAGGAGGTTTCCATGTGGAGGGGGTATTATCCCACACATGGGAAGGGAAAAGTGGAAAGTGGGGGGTATATAGCCTAAAGGGGGAGTACCCTTTAGGTGTATCACTTGGTGCAAAGCTTGTCTTGATGGGCTCGTGGGCTCCTTCAAGAGAGAGGGTGCCTTTTCTAGCTCTCCATAATGCTTGGCCGGGCGCTTGGTCCACTTTTTGGTCCGTGGACACTTGACCCCACCCCATTCCCTTGGTCAATGGGTCATTGACACCTCATTTTTCACCCAAAAAAAGCCAAAAATGAGCCAATTAAAAGATTCCTACAAAGAAGGCCTTGTCGACCAAGAAGAGATATAATTTTTTGGGGTAAAAGATATGGAGGCCCCCTGTTTTAATAGCTGCAACACCTGCACAACTTTTTGAGAGCTCATTTTTTAGCAAGAAAGAGTACTTCCCGATTTCGAGCGACCATAACGCTTTCATCCTTCTTCTTCTTTTTGCCTATGGATACTCTATGGACATATCCATGAGACAAGCTTCATCATGATGTCGTTGATTTCTACTAATTTTGAGTGTGTTCCATGTTTGAAGGGTTTTTCATAGATCTCTACAGGTGGTTATCACAGGTGTTTTTGGCGGTGTCATAGTTCTTCCTTTCGACAATGTGATTTGTGCAAGGCTATAGAGGGCTGAGCCACTCATTTTTCTTGCCATTTGCATGCTAACATCGCTTTTCTTGTTGTTTATAGGCAGAGGATGTAAAGGGGATGTGGATCCTTATGGACAACCGTCTATGTATGTGCATATTGTGGACAATAATTGAGGCGGTCGTGTAATTGGATTGCAGCCTTTGGAGTGTTGTGAGGTTTTGTGAAGCAAAACACTAGGGATCGGGTTACCCATTGTGAATTGGATTAGGTATTGGAGTGATCCATTGACATCCATTGAGCTTTCGACATCACATGTTAGTGTTTTTGTGGCAATCAAACATGGCGGACGAGTTCCCAAAGTTTCATGGATTGCCTAAGGAGAATGCACATAATTTTATTGAAAAATTGGAAGTCAATTACTTAATGTGAAATATACTAGACCAAGCTATATTGTTGCGGTTGTTGCAATACAGCTTACAGGATAAAAGAAAAGTTTGGCTACAAAATCATGAAAAGTTGGTGTAGGCACAAACTCTAGGGGTGGTTTTGGACTACAATTGTGTGAAGCAAGCTTTTATGGCACAGTACATAACCATTAAAGTACCTGATGAAGTTTGGCATGAAATTTTGGGTACACTCAGAAGACTAATCAAAGTGTTGATGATTTTGTCATGTAGTTCATCACTCGTTTATGGGACAAATGGGCTCAAGCTTTGGGAAATGACATCCTTCCATCCATGTTAAAGAAGGACCATTCTGTGGAAAACTTAAAAGAAAGTATGAAGTTTAGAGTGGAGTTGAAAAGGCCTACCACCTTTGGGGAAGCAGTCAACTGGAGAAAGAATGGAAAGCTCAAAGAATTAATGAGTATTGAAAAGAGCTCCTTATGCAAGGTAATGGTGTCCAAAATGAGGGAAATCAAGCAAAGGCTGGATCCCACCAACTTGCTCAAAGGGTTGCTAATACTGAACAATTACGGTGAAATATGCAAGACATGATGACCATGATGTAGGAATTGCAACGCAGTGTTCTTGGAGGTGGTCGTGGTAGAGTAATGTCCCAAGCATGTGAAGCTCAAACTAATGCTAATGCGGGTCATGGACAAGGCATCTTTGAGACGCAACGGAGGTTCATCCCTACCTATCATAATTGTGGTAAACTTGGTCATATTTGCACTTATTGTTCAAAGACAACAAGGATGGGGGGAGATATGTTTCCAGTTTCTCAGAAGATTCCTAGCATGGCTAATGATTATGCATTGGTTATCCGGGAGATCAAGGTACTGAATAGGTAATATGGGTATTGCATGGGTTGAAAAGAAAGAAGCAGTTATGTTTCCCATAGGCAAAAGAGAGAGGGAGTGCTATGCCGCTCCAGGTCCTAGGAAAAATAAAGGGAAAGAGAAATAGGATGAAGATGCAAAAGCCAAGAGGAAGAGAAGACCTTATAGATGATTTGAAGTAGCAGATCTACCTTTAGGAGAGGGCCAAACAGCTTACACTTTAAAGGAAGACCTGATTGGGAGGAAAGTAGATTGTACTTTTGGACAGTTGGTGCCCAAACTTAAAAGGCATTGGAAATCATTAGTTTATCCAGAGCAAGAGCCAAAGCATGGATAGGTCAGAGTGTTCACTGTGGGAGAGCTACCCAACATTTTTCCTGTGTGGTGAACGCTTGGCACAAAGGTGTGGGCATGGTAGAGGTCTACATTGATGGAGGTGCTCAAGTTTGTGTGATCACATAGTCTTGTGTTGAGAGATTGGGTCTCATTACAGGCGAAAGCTCTGGGTTTTGGATTTGACTAGTAAACCATGCCAAAGTGAAGTTTTTGGGTATGTTTAAAACTTTGAATTTTGAAGTCTTTAACGTGAAGGTTATAGTAAACTTTCATGTTATGCCAGCTGGCCTAGGAGCTTTTCCTCTCATTTTGGGATGACCTTGGTTGAGAGCTATTGGTGTTGTGCAAGATTGGGGCAATGGAACAATCTGTGTGTATGGCAAGAAGGGTGAAAAGAGGGTGCTTGATGTGACTACCAACAAGCAACCTTTGGCACTATAAGATATGAGTGAAAATGATGACTCCAAAGTTACGAGTGAATACAGTACTGAAGATTCAGAAAGTAGCACTGCTTCTAGTTCTAGTGATGAGGGTGAAGTGTCATCCTTGTTGTTGGTGGACACGGAGAAGAAGGAAATGGGTGAAATGTTGCAAGTGTCAAGGAATATAAATGCTTTGAGTCATTTAGAGACACTTGAGGAGTTGATGCAGCCTAAACAGGAATTGCGAGTGAAGAAAGAGTTGATTCAAAATATGTTGTTGATTTCATGCAAGGAGAAAAAAGGGAGTACTTAACAATGTTAGATAGGTTTCAAAATCTTTTTATCACTTCATAACAAGAATAAGGGGTTTTGTTGGGGATCCGGTAAAGAGCGAACTAGTCAAAGGGGCAAAGCCAATAAGACAGAAGTTAAGAAGGATGGGTAAGGAGAAAATGAATGCTTTAAAAGAAAAAGTGGATAAACTTTTGGATGTAGAGAACATTGTGCCAGTGGATAATGCCGAATAGGTGAGCCCTGTAGTGGTCACTCCAAACAAAGACGGACATTGGAGAGTTTGTGTTGATTATAAGCCATTAAATGTAGTGACCAAGAAAGATCCTTACCCTTTACCTTTCATTGATCAGCTTTTAGATGTAGTGGCTAGCTTTGAAATATACAATGTCTGTGATGGCTATTTCAGAAATTTTCAGCTTATTATTTCTCCTGAAGGCCGGAAAAAAACTACTATTATCACGCCATGGGGTTGTTTCTACTTTTGTTGCCTTTATTTTGGGTTAACAAATGGGCCTCAAGATTTTGAAAGAAAAGTTGATTGGGTCCTTACCCGTTCCTTGGGAAGTCTGTCAAAGGATTCAAAGATGATTTTTGCATATACAATTCAAGGAAGAAAAGCTTGAGATGACTTTTGCAAGGTATGATGAATATGCGGGTGAATTGAACCCTAACAAGTGTCACTTGGTACAGCCAAGGGTGAAGTTTCTTGGACATGTGATTTCAAAAAATGGGATACAAGAAGATCCAGAGAAAGTGGAAGATTTTTTATTGGTGTCATCTCCCAAGGATACCAGACAGTTGGCCACTTTCATATAGAAGGATAAATATCTGTCTCATTTCATACCTTTGGCGTCAGAGTTCTTGTATCCATTGCAGCAAGCAGTTGAGAATGATCCCTTGCAGTGGACACGTGACTATGAAGATGTTTTTGACAGAGTCAAAGAAGGTTTGAGTACACTACCCATTATGCAAGCTCCTGATTGGGAAAAAGAGTTTTATGTTAACCCATTAGTGGGAGATGATGCCATTGGGGCCATGTGTTGTAAAAGGGGTAGGAATCTCAGTATATGAAGCCTCTTCATTATGCTAGTAGAGTAAAGACTCCTCATGAAAGAGAATACTGTGAAATTGAATTGGTGCTGAACAATATGGTTGATGCTTGTAGACAACTAGGACAATACTTGTTACAAAAGTCTTTCACTTTTCTCACCAATTATTCATTGCTTCCTCAGTTGTTCAATAATTCAAATGTATCAAAAACACGGATGAAATGGGTTATTGAACTTCATGAGTTTGAGTTCACCTTTTTGGTAGAAGAGAGTACTCGGGCTACCCTGGCAGATTTACTCACTTATAAAGACACTCTTGTTTTGGTCAAGGAATAGGTGGTGAGAAAGAAGGAAGCCGAGACTCTTGCCATGTCTGATGCTTCACTGTTTTATTTTGTCATTTATGATGCACAAGGAAAACTTGTAAGGAAACAAGGGCTGAAACTTGATGCAAAAAGTAACAATGAAGCAAAGTACATGGCTCTTGAAGGTGGTTTGCACATCTGTTTACAATTGGGAATTAAACGCTTACAGATCAAAGGAGATGCCTTGTTGGTCGTGAAGCAGGTATTGGGAGTATGGAAGAATAAGAATCCTAAACTAGAGAATTTATGCTTCAAGGTGAAATCATTGCTCAAAAAGTTTGAAGCATGGAGTTCGTAGCATATTGAGAGGTTTCAAAATGAAGAAACTCATGATGCTGCCCAATAAATGATCACTTGGGTGTTTGTGTTAAACGAAAATGCCCCTTTATATCATGGGAGGAAAGTGTTTTCAAAGGAGATAGATTTTCTATTGACAAGTGTTTTACCTAAAAATCTACCATCCTCCAAAAAATATGCTTTTATAAGAAAAGCTAAAAAATACAAAATGCTTGATGGTGTGCTTTACACGAAAGGAAGTGATTTGGTTTTGCGTCATGTGCCCTAGAAAGAGGGAATCTACAAGATTTTGGAAGAAAATCATGGTGGATCTTATGGAAGCCATTTTTCCATGAAAGTCATGTTACAATAAATTTTGGAAGAAGGCTATGTGTGGCCAAGCATTCAACGGGATTTTAACCATTGGTGCAAGTCTTGTTTGCCTTGCAAAAATATGGGAAAGATAATTTTGAAGCCCGAACTACAAAAAAAAATTCTAGCTTTTTATGTGTTTGAAAAATGGGGTCTTGATGCTATTGGACCCTTACCCATGACTAGCAAAAGGAATACTTTACATTTTGATAGTAGTCGATTATTTGTCACGATGTGCAGAAGCCAAGACTGTCAATCAGATTACCAGTAAGGAAATGAGGAAATTTATTTATGAGCATATATGGTGCAAATTTGGTGTGCCACTAGAGCTACTTTCTGATAGAGGATCAGGACTTAGAGCTTGGGAGTTGTTTGATTTCGTATGTGAGAACCTCAAGATACAACACATGTACATGTCTCCTTCTTATCCACAATACAATGGTCTCAATGGAGATTTGGTGAAAATATTGACAAAGATGACCCAGATACATGGAAAAACTTAAGATTCATAGTTTCCTTGTGCATTATGGGCCTACAGAATTGCTATCAAAACAAGCATAGAATTTTCTCCTTACCACTTGGTCTATGGCAAAGAAGCATTGCCAAGTGAAGTGGAGATTCCTGCACTCAAATTTTTGTCATTGGGAGATGAAGAGCAAACAAATACCTGACAAAAAAGACTATTGGATCTACAATATTTTCAATTGGACAGAGTTTTGGCTTTGAGCTACTATGAAGAAGTGTCAAAGAAGGCTCGGCTAAAGGCTAATGAATGTGTGAAAGATAAGGAATTGAAAAGGGTGATATGGTGTTGTGATACAATATTAAGGTGGACAATACCTTTCCAAAAAGGTTTCAAATCAAGTGGGAAGGTCCTTTTATTATTGTGAACAAGTTTGATAATGGCACATATCAGTTGGCATATTTGAGTGATTCACAGAATAAATATTATGTTAATGGTTATAGATTAAAGAGTTATCTGGCCCGTTTGATGAAAAATTGTGATAGATGAGATGCTATCAATTGAGTAAGACTGTCTCAAGACATCTGAGAATGTGAATGAGGTTTTTGGCAATGAGCTACAACAGTTGTTCACCCTAGAAACCTCTACCTGTCAATGAATGATCAAGCACGTTAGGGGGTGTTGGAAAGCTATGTCAGGCATTTTTTGGATGAGTATAAGGTCACAAGATCATGCCAAAAATCTTGCCCACTAGCCTCATGTATATATCTATACACAGCCCTACAAGTCTTGAAAGTGACCATGTAAACCTTCATTTACAAAGGTGTGATTTTTTCAGGCTTGGGTGCGGTTGTTTTGAGTTGTTTGAGTCTCCAAAACATAGTTCTTAATAAGTATTTTCAGCCGTGCGTTATAGATTGTGAATCAGACTTGTACATCATGAGTTATGAGCATCCAAATTGGGTGGTCTCAACTTAGAAAGTGATTGTGCATGCATGTGACAAAGGCATCCAAGCCAACTTGATGATTGGAATTAGAAATGCTGAAGTTTGAGAATTCTAGAAGTAGCTGGGGACCTGGGCTCCAAGCCGTGTGTTACAGTGTGTCATTCGGTGACCAAAGCAGCAAGTTATGGTTGGGAGAAGTTTGTCCGAGAAGCTCTCTAGCTTTGGGGAAAGTCTTGAAATTTGTGGGGCACAAGGGATTTGGGAGGATTGAGGAGGAGGTTGGAATGTGGCAAGGGGATTATCCCACATGGGAAGGGAAAGGTGGAAAGTGGGGGGTATATAGCCTAAAGGGGGAGTACCCTTTAGGTGTATCACTTGGTGCAAAGCTTGGCTTGATGGGCTCCTTCGAAAATGAGGGCCCCTTTTCTAGCTTTCCACACTGCCTCGCTAGGTACTTGGTCCACTTTTTGGTCCCCGAACACTTTCCCCCACCCCATTCGCTTGGTCAAAGGGTCACCAACACCTCACTTTTCACCCCAAAAAGGCAAAAAATGAGCCAATTAAAAGATTACTACCAAGAGAGCTTTGTCGGCTGAGAGGAGAGAGAATTTTTTTGGGATAAAATATAAGGAAGCCCCCCATTTTAATAGCTTCAACACCTACACAACTTCCTGAGAGCTCGCAAGAAAGAGTACACGTGTACACGTCTATACTATTATTTACCGAATTAATCTTCGTAAAGAACAGGGCATAAGGCCGTAGGACACCCCTGGTTTCAAGCGTCCATAACTCTTTCATCCTTCTTTTTTTTTGTATACGAATACTCTACAGGCATCTCCACAAGATGATATTTTTCATGATGTCCTTGGTTTCTCCTAATTTTGAGTGTGCTCCATGTTTGAATGGTTTTTCATAAATCTCTACAGGTGGTTATTACAGGTGTTCTTGGCGGTGTAATACTTCTACCTTCCCACGGTGTGATTCGGGCAAGGCTATAAAGGCACTCATTTTTCTTGTTGTTTGCATGCACATGAAGGTGCTACTAATGATGTCCCTATGCTTCTGAACTATCTTGTCACCAGGCTACAACAATCCATGGGCAACACCGCTTGACAAGATGAAGTTATCCAACAGATTTGCACACATGGGGTTCTCCAAAATCCCCAAGAAGAGAGAGTACATGGGAAGTCTCTTGGTGGGACTCCCAAAACAAGACTCTCTCTGGTGAGAGAAGAGGAGGAAACCTATGAAGGAGAAATAAATGAGTCTCCAAATCATTTGGAAGATGAAGCTTCATGACAACGGCGGTCACGCATATCTCCAATTCCTTCTAAGAGGAAAATATCACCACATAGTCCTTCTCCTTGTAATTCCAAGAGGGAAGAGAGGAATCAAAAGAACAAAAAGGAGAGAAAGAGGTCACCCTCTTCTCCATCTTCCATGAGGATGACGGTCACAAAGATCGCAACTCCTTCTAAGAGGAAAAGATCACTGCATAGTCTTTCTCCTCGTAATTCCAAGAGGGGAGAGAGTAATCAAAAGAAAAAAGAAAAGAGAAAGAGGTCACCCTCTTCTTCATCTTCATCACCTTTCGCCTCAGAGAGAAAGAGGTCACCCTGAGTCTTCATCCTCATCACCTTCCTCTTCTTCCGATGAAAGTAGTGGCTTATTCTCTAAAGAGTCAAAAAGGAGAGGGAATTGAAAGTCTTATACTACTTGGAAAAGGTCTAGCAAGCTCAAGGACTTCAAAGAGGGAGGAAATAACATCTCTTTTATCACCTATGATGGCACTTTTGGTGCTACAAACAAATTATTGACCTTCATTCAACAATTTCATGTGGCCTTTAGAGGTGAGGGAATCACAGAGTCCTCTAAGCTACGACATGTGACTATGCATTTTCAAAAATCCACTTGACAATGGTGGGCTAGTCTACGTGCTAATGGAAAAGCTCCAAGGATGTGGAAATACCTAAGAGCTTCCATAATGAAGCAGTTTCTTGCAAGTGATGCCAAAGACAAAGTTCTTACCAAATGGCAGAGTTTGAAGTTGTCTCCCTACAAGTCTATCCACAAATATGTGGACTAGTTCTGGGGTTTGCATCTCGAATCCACTATCTACAAAAAGATAGAATTTGGAGAAAAAAAATAGTAGTTTTGTGCTGGGCTATCTAAAGACATGGCCGAATATGTCAATTCTCAAAAGCCATGACCATCTTTGCGGTCATATAGCATACTATGGTTGCTTCACAAATTAATTTTCAACAAGGGGCTAAGTGTAATTTTAACCCCATGGAAACTAAAGACCAAAATGAGCCTAAAAAGAAGAACAATCCTCAAAATTATTCTAAAGGCAACCGTAACAACAACAACAAAAAGCTAAGGAGAAAGGAGTCTAGAAAGGAAAGAATAGACTCTCCCTTGAAGAGCTAGAGTATTTTTGCAAAGACAAAAAGTGCTTCAAGTGCAGAGAGCAAGGACATGGTTCTGCACTTGCCTCCAAAGAAATGTGCATGAGCCACCTAGAGCTTCTATGATTGAAACTCCAAAAGGAGACACTCATTGCAAAGGATCTCCCCTTTCCTCTGCTTGGGGAAAGGTGAGAGAGCATGATTCCTTTATCCTTTTCAACCCTAGCTAAAATCACAACTTTATATCAACTGATTTGGCTACCAAGTTAGGCATACAAGCTTTTGAGATGAGAGATACTATGACTACCAATGGGGATCTCAAGGGACAAAACGCTCCCGTTAGTCCCTTGATTGGGAAATTTAGGCTTCATGTCCAAAGATACTTTGACAAAGATGACCTTTTCATCTCCCCCCTCTAGCATATAAAGGGAAGTGCAAGATCGGTGGTAAGGTGCCACGGCCTGAGTGGAAATTTGATGAGAATGTAAGATCATTTATAGATTGGCACTCCAAATTATATGGCAAAGAAAAATCAGGAGGTGCACCTCGTATTAGGGAACACTTCCTTGGATCAGAGAATAGGGAAAATGGAGATAGATATAATGGCGTGAGTCATGAGAGTGCTACAAAATGCTTGAGTGAGTTATTAGCAGGTGTAGCCAATGCAAAGCGGCCTAGAATTCCGACTCCAAGCCGGTTGGCTTCGGAGTTCCAAGGTAGTTATGCCTCAACACAAGGCCGAGAAAATAGTGGGTGGTACACCCTCCATGCCGGCCAAAAAACACACACAAAGAGCTAGCACTGAAGATGGATCTCTCGCGTGCCAGTTTGGAATGCACAGAATGAGGCAACTAAGCCTAGAGCAAAGCTTTTGATCAACTGATCTTGAAGAGGCACAATGTGCTCTTGCACAGCTTACTATTTTACAAGAGGCTCTATGTTGATGTCCACACAAGAGCCATGGAAACATGCATGGAAGAAGACCGGTGAATATGGTGTTGGTTTTTCCCCTCCATTATATCACTAGATGTGCACAATGTTCTTAGATAAATGCTTTGTGAACACCCAAAAGTAAGTTGGTAGATTCAATCTTGAAACCAATTAATCAAACACGATGTGATATAGTCAGTAATGGATGGTCAAATGTCCTATGTAGGTAGCTAATAAAGTGATGCTATTCATTCCTCAAGGGGAGTGCTTTATTTAAGTGGTTGAGAGCGCAGGTGAGATAAAGTCAGGGAGCTATATAGCTGGTATAATAGCATAGATAATTCATCAAGTAAGTGACTCCAATATAGTACATGTGATCATGGAAGATTCAAAATATTGCGGAGCATTTGGTCATCTCTTCGGGGAGCACTTTCCTAGCTTGCACACGTTTGCTTGCAATGTGCATAGCTGGAATCTTGTGTTGCACAATTGGTATAAAAAAATGACACTGATTGGTTCAAAATAATTATAGATAAAGCAAGGAAGGTGGTGAAGTTTATTTTGAAGAGAAAACATGTACTAGACATTTATCGGCAATATATGTCCACATTATTGAAGTTTCCATGACAAAAACGATTTTCCACTAACTTCTACACTAGGGAAAGTCTTTTGCAAAAGAAAAATGCTGTTTTGGAGACATTTATTTGTGCTAGCTTCTACGAGTGGCAACCCTACAAGATATATGGCCTCGGAGTGCATGCAAATATCTGGCACAACACATTTTTTTAGCTGCAATCGTTCCTTTACTGATGGTGAATTCAGACACAGTCTACCATGCTTCCTTGACCATCTCTGTGGTGGCATCTTTGTTGATGTCTTTTTGTTTCTTGCCATTTGCCAGTGCCCACTCACTAGTCCATGCAACTCTCGCTTGGTTATTTGGGCAAAATACATGCGTGCAAGCGACCGTATGCTTTTTTGAATTTCCCATGCTCCACAAACACATTTACAATGTCTTCAATGTGCGATCAAAACTTAAGTTTACATCACAAAAACTCACTTACATTTGCAAATCCATTGGTACAAATTGATTTCACTTATCACAACACACCGCACTTTCTATTGATCACTTTGCACCATGGTCAATATTACAAAAAGAATTCACTTGCAAATCCAGTGTCCAAAATTCAACAAAAACTTTCACAACAAACGAGATACAGTATTAAATTGCTTTGCACCATGAATCCATCGTTTTTTTTTTAAAACTTAACTTGCAGATCTAGTGGATAAAAATTTGATATACACTACAAGAGGTTATGTGCACTTGTGATGGTTGTAGCGACAAAACAACAATGGGTTTTAATCCTCCGGTGTCATTAAAACGTTGAAACAGGAACATCGCTATAGGCGTCTCTATTAGCATCTCTAAATAATGACACTTATAAAGATGCCTATAGTGATGCAACCAGTTCTCATTTAGCGATGATAATAGCGACACTGCATAACTTTATATAGAGACGGCTCTTGCGACGTGCAAGAATAAATTTTTTTGGGTGGCAGGGCATTCAACCATATTGAACATGGTTTCCAAAATAAAGATGCAAAATTGAGCGATAAAAGTATTTTGATGAAAGTGAATTGACGAAATTATACACATCATAGGCAAGATTATTTGATGTAATAGCTACAACATAATTCTCATTATTGAGAAAATACATCGTTAACCATTAGTTACAAAAATGACGTGCACATGTCATCATATATACATTCTATGATAAAAGAAAACTGGTGCTATCTGGCTACGGCTAGATTGATGTCATCTAATCAAACGTCTCATCGCATCCAAGCGGTATATCTGTCAGATTCTGCAAAAAAAAACAATAAAACTTTTTGTTGAGATGTAGAGAGAAAGAGAGAGAGACGAGACAAGAGACACACCATGTACGCTCCCAAAGACTGATTCATATTGAGGACAAGATACAAATATATAGGTGAGACCAAGTTGAGTAGAGTGGACCATATATAGGTCCAACATGTTGAGATGTAGAGAGAAAGAGAGAGAGACGAGACAAGAGACACACCATGTACGCTCCCAAAGACTGATTCATATTGAGGACAAGATACAAATATATAGGTGAGACCAAGTTGAGTAGAGTTATCCATATATAGCTCCAAGACCCCCACTCAAACAAAGGTCTCTAGCTTTGGATGAAAAAACCCTTGGGGAGTTCAAGGGAAAAACCCAAGCCCCTATAGAATGTGAAAATATGAACCAGCGATGATGATGTGAAAGTGAATTGTGTATCTATGTACAGATGTTCAAGTGACTTAGAGACCACAATGTGCAAATGTGGAGTGTGCATAGTGCATGGTACCTAAAAGATTACAATGTCATACGTACAAAGCTATTACAATAGCAAAGAAGCTAATCTAGAAAGAGTGAGGCCGAAGCAACTCCAAGCTCCGAGCGCAAGAGGATGAAACGTGACTCGCTGAGGCCTTTGGTCAAAATGTCAGCAATCATCTGGTCACTTGGACAGTGTTCAACCATAATGGTTCCTTTGCGTACTTCATACATGACATAATGATAATGGACAGCAATGTGCTTTGACTTATTATGTTGAACATAGTCTTTTGCAAGACTAATAGCACTTTGGTTGTCACACCGCAAGGGTGTGCTAGAAAGAGGAGAGTGACCAATATCAACCAGCATTTGTCGAAGCCAGATCAACTCACGAGCTGCAAGTGATGTCGCAACATATTCTGACTCAGTCGTAGAAACTGCAACACAACGTTGTTTCTTGCTGGTCCAAGAAACAAGACAACCATTTATAAAGAAGCAATTTCCACTAGTAGATCGCATAGATAAATGTGAGCTTGCCCAGTCTGCATCTGTGTAACCCAAAAGAGAAAGAGATTGCATAGAATCCGATGTGAGTTGTCATCGATAGAATAAACCAAAATCTGTAGTTCCTTTCAAGTATTTCAATACACGCATTGCAGCAGACCAATGCTTAAGAGAAGGACATGCAAGATGTTTTCCAAGATAATTAGTAGCAAACAGAATATCAGGACGAGTGTTCATGCCAACAAACTGAAGACATCCAATCAAGTTAGCATAAGGTTGATTTGTGACAAGTTGACCGCCATTGTCAGAAGTGTTCTTCGTAGAGCTCGCAAGACTAGGTGTGTTCGCTGAATGTGCAGATTCCATACCAAATTTTTGAATAGTATCTGCAATAAACTTTGACTGTCAAAGGAATAAAATACCTTTTGTACGGTTCCATTGGATTTGAATGCCAAGACATGAGTGAATCTCTCCAAGATCCACCATATCAAATGCAGAGGACACTAACTTTTTCACTTGCTGAAGAAATCCCAAATCATTGGAAACAAGGATGGTATCATCCACATAAAGAGCAAGAATCACAAAACTGCTACCTTGGCATTTTATGTATAAGTTGGGGTCTGACGAGCAAGAGATGAATCCTTTAGAGGTGAGAAAAAGATCAAATTTTGTATACCAGGCGAGTGAAGCTTGTTTGAGACCATATAGTTCCTTATGGAGTTGAGCAACAAGGTCTTCTTTACCTGGAATAACAAACCCTTCTGGTTGTTCCATATAAATTTCCTCTTCCAAGTCACCATTAAGAAAAGCAGTTCGCACATCCATTTGATGAGCTTCTAAATCAAATTGAACAGCAAATGCCAATAAAACTCGAACACTTGTAATGCGAACAACTGGTGAAAAAGTCTCTTGATAATCAACACCAGCTACTTGGGAGTAACCTTTTGCAACTAAACGTGCCTTAAACTTGTCAAAAGATCCATCTGCTTTTACTTTTGTCTTATACACCCACTTACATTTAATAGTTGTACGACCAGGAGGTAATTCAGTTAGTATCCATGTACCTTTAGAGATAAGAGAATCGTACTCTGCTTCCATAGCCTCTTGCCATTGATCCTTTTGTGATGAATAGATAGCTTCATCATAAGTAACGGGATCTTCAGAAGTAGAAAAAGCATTATCGGCAATATCGTCATCATAAACATGACATGAGCCATATTCAAAATCAATAGGGAGATCAACAAAAATATCAATATCATCATTGGCAACATTCGGAATGGATGGTTGTGAAGAGGAAATTTTCTCTATAGGAAGACTTTCATCTTCTGAAAGAAATGGAAAAGCCTGAAGCAATGATTTAGTATCATCAGAATCATCCATGGACCATGAGCCTCCCATAAGATGTTCATTAAAAGTAGCATCATGATTCACAATTACTTTCTTGGAGGAAGGGTCATAGAATTTGTAGCCTTTGGAAGTGTCAAAATATCCAATAAAAATCACTTTAAGACCAGGAGCATCAAGCTTTGTTCGTGTTTCTTTGGGAACATGAATATAAGCAATACATCCAAAGGTTCGAAAATGAGATACAGAAGGAATGTCACCTGTCCATACTGTGATGGGTATCTTACCAAAGGGTGCAGTAGTAGGAAGATGATTTTGAATAAATACTGCTGTCAAAGTAGCTTCAGCCTAGAAAACACGAGATAAGCCAGAATGAATCAGCATACATCTTACAACATTGAGAATAGTGAGATTCTTTCGTTCAGCAACACCGTTCTGTTGAGGCGAATATGGAATAGTGTGTTTATGATGAATTCCACTGTCAGCATAGTAACTCACAAACTCTCGAGAAACATATTCGCCTCCATTGTCACTACGAAGCTTCTTAACACTAGGTTGGTAACCTAACAGGACATAAAAGTGTCCTTTCAGGGTTTTGAAAAAAACCTCCAAAACCATAGTAGATCCACTCATTTTGTAAAATCCTTTCATGAGGTTATAGTTCAAAGCCTACCACACATGGAAAAAATAAGAAACTTGTAAAATTTCTCATCTTTTGGTCACAACAAGCCTCCAAAGTTAATGGACCAGTACATTTTCATCAAAACAGTCATTTCTTACATTTTGTTGGATAAAAATAAGATTAGGGATTTTTGTAGGACTTGAGATAAATTCCCTAGTTAACTTGAATGGGTTGGTGATCAGAACATATGATTGCTTCTCACTCACTATTTTTTGTTTTGCCAAAAGAAATAGGTACAAAAAAGTTGAATTTTTACCAATCTGCAAACCTGTCATCAAAGTTTCTATATCCACGCTCAATACAAATAATATATGCATGTTTTCTTAGTTCCCTATTGTCCTTTAGGTTCATAAGAATCCATGGAGCATGTCAAAAGAATAATACATCTCTTACCAACTGGAATCTTGGGGACAAAGATGAAGTGCTAAATATAGCAAACATGAAAAAAATTGGGTTCAACATTATGAGTTGTAGAATCCCATAGAAACTATTCAATATCTAGCCAAATTTGATCCTTATGACTAGATATGGTTACTACCTACAAAATGCATGTAGTTGTCACAAGAAACTAACAATATTGAAAAAGCTATACTTGATATTCTAGAATGTTTCGTTTTCTTCTATAATTAAAAAAATCAACCATCGTTGTCTACTATGCAAAATAGGGTATTAGGTGCCCCAAAACTCAAGGAATATTAGCTTTATGTTACAATATGCGACATAGAAAATCAAAACTGCATTTGGATATCATGAAAGCCACCAAAAAAATCATAGGAGAGCTAAAATTGGCTAAAAGACAGGATTTGACAATTTTTGTAATTTGGTCATAACTTACAACTTTAACATTTATTTCTCCCTAGAAGCATCAGGACATGTTGAGGACTACTAAAGATAGTTCTCTGGCATTGTAGACCTCACAAGCATGAATTCTAGAGTGGTATAGTTACAAAAAGTTGAAAAAAGCCAAAAATAGGACCCGTTTTTTCACACAGTTTAGGTTTTGAAATGTTGTGCAAGGACAAGGTTAAAGATGGAATTGATATTCCAAAAAAATGTCGAGTTTTTTTCAGCTCACGAGACAACTTTCTAGATAGATAGCACCTCAAAATACATTTTGAAACTCTTGACATAATTCAAGGAAAATGGTCACTTAACAGGACATAAAAGTGTCCCATTACCAACCTAGTGTTAAGGCGACGACCAGTTTGAAGTTCCGCAGCCCTGTGGAATTGTTTGAAAACAGATAAGGCTTCAGATTTTTTTCTAAGTAGAAATAGAGTCGTATACCTTGAGAAATCATCAATGAAAGTAATGAAGTAGCAATATTGTGATCTCGAAGAAGGTAGAGGTCCACATATATCAGTATGAACAAGATCCAATATGTCATGAGAATGAGTTGTATTTGAAAGAGGAAAGGGTTTACGAATGTGTTTTCCAAGAGCACAAAATTCACAAATTCCCATATGGGGATGGGCTTTAAGATCCATGCCATGAACAAGATCACGACGTTGAAGATCAAGGAGTTTTGAGAAATCAGCATGAACAAAACGGTGATGCCATACTTTGCAATCATTATCACCTGGAGCAGTGACAACATTTGCTACAGCATCGTTGAGAGAGAGTTCAAACAAGTTACCCTTTCGAGGAGCAGTGGCTATAGTCTGTCCATCTTTCTCAATTCGGAATTTGGTATGATCAAATCCAACAAACAGACCAAGATCAACAAGTCTAGCAACTGAAAGAAGATTACGTTGAAGATCTGGTACATGTAATACTCCTCACAAAATTCGAGTGGAAGAAGATAAGGTGCCAAGATATAAGTCTCCAATACCCTTTACTTGACAAGTAGTATCATCAGCAAGATAAACAACACGTTGAACTGGCAGTGGATGATAGTTATGAAGCCACTTAGACTGATATGTCATATTTCTTGTAGCACCAGAATCGACAATAAAAAGTGATCCATCACGTACATGAAGTTTTCTGTCTGGAGCAGCTGAACATAGGACGCAACTTGTTTCTGGTACAATGTTGTTTCGATGTTCAATAGCGTATGCTCTATTACGATCTGTGTCGAATCGACGCTTATAGCACATATGAGTGGGGTGATTAGATCCTCCACAATAATTACAAGAAGAAGAAGAAGAAGAGTCTCTAGATAAACGTGGTTTCTTTGTGGTAATATTGTGTTCTTCATCATATTGACGTGCCCAACAATCATCTTCAGTATGGCCATTTCTGTTGCAGTAAGAACATTGCTTATTAGGAAATTTGAGACGAGAGAAAATATTACCGCGACGGCCACCTCTGCGGTTGCCTAGTTGAAATGGACGCCTTCGAGCATAAAAAGCACGTTCCATCTGTTGTGACTCAGTCTTCTCTTGTGAAATCATAGATGTATCGTGACTAGCATTACGACATTCTTGACGTTGAGAGTATTCAATTAAAGACATGCAGGCTTGGTCGAAATCAAGACCATCTTTATTAGAGAGAATAGTAACAATGTTATCATAAGAGGAATTCTTCACCGTATCAAGGAGAAGTGTAATCAATTGCTTTTGTGGAACAGGCTCACCAACAGCAGCAAGTTGATTAATGATAGATTTGAAAGAATCAATATGTCCCGTCATGGCAGTACCAACTTCGTATTGTAACTTGTTAAGCAACCCTCTCAAATAAAGTATTTCTGTAACAGATTTCTTTTGAAAGTTTGCAATAAGGTACTTCCATACATCGTGGGAAGTAGGCAGTTCATACATATCAAGCAAAAGGGAATCAGAAAGAGCAGAAAGAATATACCGACGAGCTGCTTTAGCACGTCGTTGCCAATCCGTATAGGCAACATTCCAAGCTTCAAATATAGGTCCTTCAATGATAAGCACGTTATCATTATCCGCATCAACAGGCTGAGGCGAACAAACACGATTTCCAAGAACAACATCGGAGAGTTCATCGCCTTCAAGAATTAACAACATCTTTGCTTTCTAGCCTGGAAATCCTTGACCTAGGAAAGGAGGAACAGAACGCTGGCCAGAAGGAAAGCCGTTTACGAGAATATTCATAGCCATATCTTGTTGCGAGAAGATGTATAAGATAAGATCGCAGAATCTGCACACCATATACGGTGAAGGCCGCAGAGAGAGATATGAGTGTTACCATATACATGTGGTAGTGATGTGTGTGAACACACTAGGACCGCCGGGGCATTTTTTCCCTCTTTAGGAGGTTTTTTCCCCCGTGCATTGTATATACGCCCATCACTCTAGGGCTATCTATCTTTCCATTGCACACTAAGTAACACACTCTCTATTGTGTGCCTTGAGCTTCCTTCGTCTTCTCCAAGCTGTGTGTGTTTCTCTGCAACCCTAATTCCAACAATTGGTATCAGAGCAGGTCACGTCCTCCCGGGCTTAGTCGCCAGCTGCTCCAGCACACGCCTGCTCACTTTCTCCGATTTTAGTGAGCTTTGGCAAGCGTTCGCAGGTCGACAAATATTTTGGGTGAGCTCGAAGAGCTCGGTCTGCTCAGAATTTTGATTTGGGCTCATTTCGGCCTCCGTTTCCACTACGGGCAGTACTGCACAGGTTATTTCGTCATTTTGTGCAGATTTTCTGTCAGTGCCGTTTTCTGCATAACAGGTGCCTTATAGTCTTCTACGGTTTGTGCTATATAGCACAAGTTGTTCTCGCTCCATTTCTCCTATTTTCGGGCAGTTTTCACATCAGGTGCAGCATTTACCATGGCTGACAACAACAACACAGATGTGTTCAAGATGTTTGCTGCTGAGGACAGGTTGGATGGGGACAACTACCCTATGTGGGCTTATATGATGCAACACGTTCTTGTGTCAAAAGGTGTCTGGAACATTGTGCAGGGCATTGATGTACGTCCTGGTTCTGAAGATGTAGGCAATATTGAGGATGTTGCAGGTCTTGCTGCAAGGATTGCAGCTGTTAGAGTTGTTTTGCCTACAGCAGAACAAGCTCGTTGGGATGTTAAGGATGCACAGGCTCATGCATTGATTGCGTTGTCTGTGAAGCGCACCATTATTCCTCACATCCGTTCAGCAAAATCTGCAAAACAGGCTTGGGATATTCTAGCAGGTCTTTATGCAAGCCGCAATGAGGCTAAAATTGCTTTGCTGCGTAAAGAGCTAGAGTCGAAGATTATGCATGAGGAAGATGATATGGACACTTTCCTTGCTAGTGTCAAGGATATCAATGAGCAACTCATTTCTGCAGGTGAAGTCATTTCTGACAGTTCCCTTGTGCAGACTGTTCTTGATGCCTTACCAGATTCCTACCAGACTTTTGCTAGTACTTGGAGACTGATGACCCAAGGAAATCCTGAAGTTGTCAAGTTTGATGCATTATGCACATTGCTGTTGCAAGAGTCACTTTCTAGAAAAAACAGGACTAGGCAGCGTGCAGTTGAACAGGCTTTTATTGCTTCTCAAAGAAAGGGTGGTAACAGTAATGCAGCCACTTCTTATGGTTCTGCTGCGAGTGGCAAAAATTCTGTTCCTAATGCTTCTGCTGGCAGCACTTCGTCTGGCAATTCTGGTGATAAGGGCAAAAAGAAGATGCGTTGCCATTATTGTAAAGCCAATGATCACTTGATCAAGTCGTGTCCTAAGTTGAAGGCCAAAGAGGCTAAGAAGAAAGAGGGTGGTTCCACTGCAAATGCTGGTTCCACTACAAATGCAGCCATTGTTGAGTCTTCTGTGAAAGGAGATTGTGATGCTGATGTTGATGCAGAATGGGCTTTTAGCGCAGAGTGCACTTACAATCCTGCTGTCCATGATGCATGCTTGTCAGTTGCTGCAGATTCACATGTGTGGTATTTCGACAGTGGTGCTACAAAGCACATTACCTCACATCGTGAATTGTTTACCTCTCTCGAGTCTGTCCCTCATGGGAATTCAGTCACTTGTGCCAACAACGCCTCTTATCCAGTTCAGGGAGTTGGAAAGATTGTGCTCACTGCTGCTAATGGCAGTTCCTTCACACTTGTTGATGCACTTTATGTACCTGGGATCAAGAAGAATCTATTGTCTGTATCCGCACTTGCTAGACTTGGACTTGTAGTCAAATTTGTGGATGACAGATGTACAGTTCATGATCTCAGTTTTGGTGATGAAATTGTTGCATCTGGGCTTTTGTGCCGTGGGCTGTATAAGCTCACTTTGTATGACAAGTGTGGACAAAATTTTGCAAATGCTGTTGCAGATTCAAGGGCTATTTCAGATGCAAAGCTTTGGCATGCACGTTTTGGTCATCTGAATTTTGCCAGTTTGCTGCGTTTGCAGAAATCTGATATGGTTGCTTCTTTGCCGCCTCTTGAAGCACCTATCAAACATGTTTGTGAAGGCTGTATTCTGGGTAAAATGCAGCGTTCTAAGTTTCCAAAGGATGGTTCAGTTAGGGCCACATGCAGGTTGCAGCTTGTGCATAGTGATGTTTGTGGGCCCATGCAAACTCCGTCCTTGGGCAATTACCTGTACTTCGTGACTTTCATTGATGATTACTCCAGGCATGCATGGGTATTTCCGCTTAAAGCAAAGTCCGAAGTTTTTATGTGCTTCAAACAATTTTTGGCTATGGCTGAAAATGTCTCAAAATGTACTATGGGCACCCTCCGTTCCGATCGAGGGGGGGAGTATATGTCTCATGAATTTAATGCATTTCTGCCTAGTCGTGGGATAAAACACCAATGTACAGTGCCTTATACACCTCAGCAAAATGGTGTTGCTGAGAGGAAAAACAGGTCACTAACGGAAATGGCACGATGTATGGTCAAAAGTCAAGCTTTGCCGCATTCTTTTTGGCTTGAGGCCATCATGTGTGCCACTTATGTACTTAACAGGTGTCCTATGAAATATTTGCAGTCTATTACTCCATATGAAGCATGGCATGATAGAAAGCCTTCTATTGAGCACATGCGTGTTTTTGGCTGTTTGGCATATGCTTTGGTGCCACAAGTGCAGCGCAGAAAATTGGATGATAAGGCTGTCAAATGTATTTTTGTTGGTTATAGTGCTGAAAGCAAAGGTTACAGGTTGTGTCATCCGCAAACAAAACGTATTCTGGTTTCACGGGATGTAGTGTTTGTGGAAGATTCTGTTCAGCCCTTGCTGTCATGTACTAGAGACAGTAATGTAAGCTCACATGACATTTATGACACTTTGTTGCCTCTTTTCAGTGGTGGAAATACGAATGTAAGTTCCAATGAGGCAAATGTACAGCCTATAGGGGTTTCTGAAAATGTTTTAGAACAGCCTATTACTGATGCAGATGTACATGATGTACTTGATGAGGAAAGGGCTGAAAATGAGCAGGCTAGAGGTATGCCAAAATGGCTGGTGCACACTTTGCGTGACAGTAAATTGGATGCACCTTTATCTAGTGGTACTCGTTCAGGCTCTCGCCATGCATCTTATGAATCAGATTGTTATGCTTTGGCTGTGTCTAGTTTACATGATGTTGAGGAGCCTCTGTCTTTTGATGAAGCACAAAATTCACAAGATTGGATTGCTGCCATGAAATCAGAATATGATGCACTTATAGAGAATGACACATGGACTTTATGTGCTTTGCCTCCTGGCAAAAAGGCCATTGGTACGAAGTGGGTTTACAAGTTGAAACGCAAGCCGGATGGTGAGATCGATCGCCATAAGGCTCGACTTGTTGCAAAGGGTTATGCACAACAAAAAGGCATAGATTATGAAGAGACTTTTGCTCCCACTTGTCGTATGACTACTGTGCGTTTTCTATGTGCATTGGCAGCTCATTTTGGTTGGGATGTACATCAATCAGACATTGTTACTGCTTTCTTGAATGGTGACATATTTGAGGAAGTTTATGTAACGCAGCCTCGCGGTTTTGTCATAAAAGGACAAGAGGACAAAGTGTGCAAATGTAAGAAGGCTTTGTATGGGTTGAAGCAATCTCCTCGTGCTTGGTATGAGAAAGCTGACACTCATTTGGTTAAACGAGGCTTTCGTAACAGTCCAACAGAAAGCACATTGTATGTAAAGCGTGAGGATGATGTATTTCTCATTGTGGTTCTTTATGTTGATGATTTGCTGATCACTGGACCAAATGAGAGACATATTGCTGAATTTAAGGCTGATTTGAATGCTACTTTCAAGATGAAAGATTTGGGGCTGTTGCATCATTACTTGGGTATACAGTTTAAGCAGTGTGATGGTGGTATTGCCTTGTGTCAGAAAAGTTACATAGAGACATTGCTATGTAAGTTTGGACTTGAGGATTGCAAACCTATTGCCACTCCCATGGAAACAGGTTTGAAGTTGAGTCTACATGATGCTGGCGATCCTGCTGATGTCACTCTTTACCAAACTGCTGTTGGCTGCCTCATTTATGTATGCAACACGAGGCCAGATATTCAGTTTGCAGTCTCGCAGGTCAGCAGATTTATGCATAGCCCAGGGTCTAAGCATTGGCAGGCTGTCAAGAGGATTTTCCGCTACCTTAGTGGCACTTTACATCTTGGCTTGTTTTATCCCAAGGGGGGATCATTGCCGCCAGACTTACATGCTTTTTCGGACTCAGATTGGGCTGGTTGTTTTGACACGCGAGTGTCCACAAGTGGTTTTTGTTTCATGCTTGGCAGTTCATGTATATCATGGTTGAGCAAGAAGCAACCTACTGTGGCCACTTCGAGTTGTGAGGCTGAGTACAGGGCAGTCTTCACAGCTACGGTTGAGTGTGTATGGCTCAGACGCCTTATGGCTGACTTGGGTGTTGGACAGGACACTGCCAACACTATCTACACTGACAGTCAGAGCGCATTGGCAGTTGCGAGGAACCTAGTTTTTCATGCTCGCACAAAGCACATTGAGGTGCATTACCACTATGTCAGGGAGAGGCTCTCAGCAAGAGAGATCAGCTTGGCTTATGTGCCAACACAGGACAACCTTGCAGATCTTTTCACAAAGGCATTGTCTCGTGAGAAGCTTGAAGCTTTCCGCAAAGCTTTGGGCTTACTCCCCTTTGTGGACTGATCCTGTCCTCAGGGCATGGCACTTCCCTTTACTCATGTGCCAGCTCTCGTTCACCGCATCACTCCAGGGGGGATTTGTTACCATATACATGTGGTAGTGATGTGTGTGAACACACTAGGACCACCGGGGCATTTTTTCCCTCTTTAGGAGGTTTTTTCCCCCGTGCATTGTATATACGCCCATCACTCTAGGGCTATCTATCTTTCCATTGCACACTAAGTAACACACTCTCTATTGTGTGCCTTGAGCTTCCTTCGTCTTCTCCAAGCTGTGTGTGTTTCTCTGCAACCCTAATTCCAACAATGAGTACTGCGTTTTGTCAACGATAAACGTAAGAAGGATGCTCAAGGAACGTCCAAAGATGTGAGAGACGTCACCCAAAAAGGCAGGGTAAAGGAGACGTTAATAATAAAAGAGTCCTCAAAATACAGTGGCGTGAGACGAGCAAGAGATGAATCCTTTAGAGGTGAGAAAAAGATCAAATTTTGTATACCAGGCTCGCGAAGCTTGTTTGAGACCATATAGTGCCTTATGGAGTTGAGCAACAAGGTCTTCTTTACTTGGAATAAAAAACCCTTCTGGTTGTTCCATATAAATTTCCTCTTCCAAGTCACCATTAAGAAAAGCAGTTCACACATCCATTTGATGAAATTCTAAATCAAATTGAACAGCAAATGCCAATAAAACTCGAACACTTGTAATGCGAACAACTGGTGAAAAAGTCTCTTGATAATCAACAACAGCTACTTGGGAGTAACCTTTTGCAACTAAACGCGCCTTGAACTTGTCAAAAGATCCATCTGCTTTTACTTTTGTCTTATACACCCACTTACATTTAATAGTTGTACGACCAAGAGGTAATTCAGTTAGTATCCATGTACCTTTAGAGATAAGAGAATCGTACTCTGCTTCCATAGCCTCTTTCCATTGATCCTTTTGTGGTGAAGAGATAGCTTCATCATAAGTAACGGGATCTTCAGAAGTAGAAAAAGCATTATCCGCAATATCGTCATCATAAACATGACATGACCCATGTTCAAAATCAATAGGCAGATCAACAAAAATATCAATATCATCATTGGCAACATTCGGAATGGATGGTTGTGAAGAGGAAAGTTGCTCTATAGGAAGAGTTTCATCTTCTGAAAGAAATGGAAAAGCCTGAGGCAATGATTTAGTATCATCAGAATCATCCATGGACCATGAGCCTCCCATAAACTGTTCATTAAAAGTAGCATCACGATTAACAATTACTTTCTTGGAGGAAGGGTCATAGAATTTGTAGCCTTTGGAAGTGTCAGAATATCCAATAAAAATAACTTTAAGACCAGGAGCATCAAGCTTTGTTCGTGTTTCTTTGGGAACATGAATATAAGAAATACATCCAAAGGTTCGAAAATGAGATACAGAAGGAATGTCACCTGTCCATGCTGTGATGGGTATCTTACCAGAGGGTGGAGTAGTAGGAAGATGATTTTGAATAAATACTGCTGTCAAAGTAGCTTCAGCCCAGAAAACACGAGATAAGCCAGAATAAATCAACATACATCTTACAGCATTGCGAATAGTGCGATTCTTTCGTTCAGCAACACCGTTCTATTGAGGCGAATATGGAATAGTGTGTTCATGATGAATTCCACTATCAGCACAGTAACTCACAAACTTCCGAGAAACATATTCGCCTCCATTGTCACTACGAAGCTTCTTAAGGCGACGACCAGTTTGAAGTTCCGCAGCCTTCTGGAATTGTTTGAAAATAGATAAGGATTCAGATTTTTGTCTAAGTAGAAATACAGTCGTATAACTTGGGAAATCATCAATGAAAGTAATGAAGTAGCGATATTGTGATCTCGAAGAAGGTAGAGGTCCACATATATCAGTATGAACAAGATCCAATATGTCATGAGAATGAGTTGTATTTAAAAGAGGACAGGGTTTACGATTGTGTTTCCCAAGAGAACAAAATTCACAAGTTCCCATATGGGGATGGGCTTTGAGATCCATGCCATGAACAAGATCACGACGTTGAAGATCAAGGAGTTTTGAGAAATCAGCATGAACAAAACGGTGATGCCATACTTTGCAATCATGATCACCTGGAGCAGTGAAAACATTTGCTACACAATCATTGAGAGAGAGTTCAAATAAGGTACCATTTCGAGGATCAATGGCTATAGTATGTCCATGTTTCTCAATTCGGCATTTGGTATGATCAAATCCAAGAAACAGACCACGATCAACACGTCTAGCAACTGAAAGAAGATTACGTTGAAGATCTGGTACATGTAATACTCCTCCCAAAATTCGAGTGGAAGAAGATAAGGTGCCAAGATATAAGTCTCCAATACCCTTTACTTGACAAGTAGTATCATCAACAAGATAAACAACACATTGAACTGGCAATGGATGATAGTTATGAAGCCACTTAGACTGATATTTCATATTTCCTGTAGCACCAGAATCGAAAATAAAAAGTGATCCATCACGTACATGAAGTATTCTGTCGGGAGCAACCGAACATAGGACGCAGCTTGTTTTTGGTACAATGTTGTTTCGATGTTCAGTAGCATATGCTCTATTACGATCTGTGTCGAATCGATGCTTATAGCACATATGAGTGGGGTGATTAGATCGTCCACAATATTCACAAGAAGAAGAAGAAGAGTCTCTAGATAAAGGTGGTTGCTTTGTGGTAATATTGTGTTCTTCATTATATTGACGTGCCCAACAATCATCTTCAGTATGGCCATTTCTATTGCAGTAAGAACATTGCTTATTAGGAAATTTGAGACGAGAGAAAATATTACCGCGACGGCCACCTCTGCGGTTTCCTCTTTGAAATGGACGCCTTCGAGCATAGAAAGCACGTTCCATCTGTTGTGACTGAGTCTCCTCTTGTAAAATCATAGCTGTATCGTGACCAGCATTACGACGTTCTTGACAATGAGAGTATTCAATTAAAGACATGCATGCTTGGTCGAAATCAAGACCATGTTTATTAGAGAGAATAGTAACAATGTTATTATAAGAAGAGTCCTTCACCGTATCAAGGAGAAGTGTAATCATGTGCTTTTGTGGAACAGGATCACCGGCAACAGCAAGTTGATTAATAATAGATTTGAAAGATTCAATATGTCCCGTCATGGCGGTACCAAGTTCATATTATAACTTGTTAAGAAACTCTCTCAAATAAAGTATTTCTGTAACAGATTTCTTCTCAAAGTTTGCAATAAGGTACTTCCATACATCGTGGGAAGTAGGCAGTTCATACATATCAAGCAAAAGGGAATCAGTAAGAGCAAAAAGAATATACCGACGATCTGCTTTATCATGTCGTTGCCAATCCATATAGGAAACATTCCAAGCTTCAAATATAGGTCCTTTAGTGATAAGCACGTTATCATTATCCGTATCAACAGGCTGAGGCAGACAAACACGATTTCCAAGAACAACATCGGAGAGTTCATTGCCTTCAAGAATTAACAATATCTTTGCTTTCCAGCCTGGAAATCCTTGACCTTGGAAAGGAGGAACAGAACGCTGGCCAAAAGGAAAGCTGTTGACAAGAATATTCATAGCCATATCTTGTTGCAAGAAGACGTATAATATAAGATCGCAGAATTTGCACACCATATATAGTGAAGGCCGTAATTGAGAATGAAAGAGATATGAGGACTGCGTTCTGTCAACGATAAACGTAAGAAGGATGCTCAAGGAACGTCCAAAGATGTGAGAGACGTCACCCGAAAAGGCAGGGTAAAGGAGACGTTAATAATAAAAGAGTCCTCAAAATAGAGTGGCGTGAGACGCAAGATTGATGGCCACAATACGAATAGCAAAAAGCTAAATCTTCTCGAAGAAGTTAACGACAAAATAAGAAAAACGATCGCGGACGCTTCACGAAGAAGTAGGACGAAGAAAGCTGCGTCAAGCTCAATTGCAGTAAAAACAACATAACTTTCTGCTGCGAACTTCAATTAACGCAAACCTAGAGCTCAAATTGAAGAGCTCGAGGAGACGAACAAGTTTTGGATGAACAATGCATTGTGCTTTTCCCGTTTCTCCAAATTTTGAGCAGAACACCTCGAAAAATTGAGATGAAGTTCAGGGTGTCATCAACAAGAAAACGTAATCAACGATTAGATTGATTAGCAATAAACGCCACTCAAAACACTAACCATATTCTTCTTAACACAAAACAATCACAGTTAACAAGAATCAATGCTAAAAAATAAAATTTGTATCAATTTTGAATCTTACATGTGAATCGCATACACATACTGTTTTGTCACCATGAATTGAATCGGCGCGTGATCGTTACTGCTGTGATACCATGTTGAGATGTAGAGAGAAAGAGAGAGAGACGAGACAAGAGACATACCATGTACGCTCCCAAAGACTGATTCATATTGAGGACAAGATACAAATATATAGGTGAGACCAAGTTGAGTAGAGTGAGCCATATATAGCTCCAACACTTTTTGTAACTATAAACATATAATTACAAAAAAATCTATTTTCTTAGCTTATCCTTAAAATACAACAAATGTAAGAGAGTAAAGTGAAATACTAACCATGCGTACACGAGATATAATAATGTTCATAAGGGCGTGTAAGCCCTTTCTGCCCACATACTTGCGCTCGTATGATGTGGGGTCATGTACACTCATCGACCACTATTCAAAACATAAAAAGAATATGTTATGTTAGAATTTAAAGTTGCAATAATCCATAACTACCAAAAATAAAGGGCAATGCAAAAACACTTACAAAATCAGCCTCAAATGATGCCCACCCGCCGCTCCCCAAGCAGTGCGAGCTCCTTGCTTGTACTCGGACTTTGGCTGCCTCCTTTTGTTGCTTCCACTTGTGAGGATTCTCGTGTGCTTCTCGCTTTGCATTCTTCCAATCTTCTTTGGCCAGCCAATCTGGCCTGTTCCACCCATGATTTATTGTTTTTTGCACTTTAGAACGCTTGTGCTTGCATTATTTGCGCATCTGCACTTTCATCAGGTCTTCATTGAAGCGCTCATCCCGACTTAACACGGGAAACTTGTCATGCAGCATGTTGATGACTCTGTCTTTTAATTCAGTTGGCACTTCACTCCTGGTGTTTAGTATGTATTGTTAAAACACCTGAGAGCAAAGGCCATGCATGCGCGAGATTGCCTTCTTGCCATCGTCATCCAAGATGATGCTGCCATTGATGTCGGTCGAGTTTTGTAAGCCCTCTCGCCTATGACGTGTGAACCTAAGTGTCTTGGGCAGACTCTCGATTGGCATATTGCATGGTGTCTGGATGGGGGTACAGATGATATATGTCTCACTGGATTCTCGGCCAGGAAATAAGGAGTGTCGATTGGGGTGACTCCCGGAGGAGCAGCGAGTGATGTCTAGCCAGGAACGGCCGATAGCCGTGCAAAACGTGGAGTAGATGGCAATGTCATGGCTAGTGTGGGGTGGTAAAAGAAGGGGAAGGTAAGGAGCCTCCTCCAGTACAAGGTGGTGTTGAAGCATCAGAGGTGGCATCTCCACAGCAACCACCACCGCCACCACTAGAGCGTCAGTGCCTCGAAGAGTGTGCTACGGAACTGAGGGAGACACTGAAAGAGTGGAACAACCCAATGGTGCTTCAGAGCGATGACGCTCCTCATATCACCTCCTCTGCTGAGGTGACAAGGAAGAAAGAAATTGATCATAATCCATACCTGCACTAAACACACAAACATTAAATCTTAATGATGAATGGAGAAGAAAATTTGATCAAGTTATAGTTTGATTAGACACAATTTAAATCTCTCAAGTATAGCATATAGACAATAATGGACAAAAATCCACATGAATATAATATATATTATAAAAAGGAGCAAAATTGCTCAAATACAATGTTTATGGATTTAAGAGGTCTCTCTCTCATCCTCGCATAACTCAATATTACTCCCTATGTCGATATAGAGCTCTTCGTTTAGGCAGATGTCCTCCATTTCATTTTGTAGATCCTCTGAATGCATCCCATACACAGTAGCAGCGTCAGTCTCATCTTGTACCACCTGAGCTTCTTCCGACTCAACATCCTCTCCGATCTCCTCCACTAATGCCACTATGATTGGCACATGGTAGCCCTCATACATCCATGCGCACTACAAGAGGCTACCTCTATGACATACCACCAATTTGATGCAGACTTTGTAAAGATGAAATACCACCTGCAAGATCCACATAGCTTACATGAGTGCTTCCAGACCACCAATCCTCTAAAATTGGATGTTCACAGACTTACTTGTTCACAATGCTCAGGTAGTACGAAAGTGTCTCTTAGGTCGGTTCATTTTTTAGTTGAATCCACCTCAAGAAAACTTGACTCTCCTCTACGCATTGTAGCATTGCAACCCTCCATGTTTATCTTGAACCATTGCACTTCAAACAAATCCATAGAAAACCTCTATAATCAATCCTCAAAATCTCTTGTAATGTGTTGAAGTAAGTGAGTTCCACCACCACAAGATCTACATCAGAGGACCGGTGTCGACTAGACTGTTCAAATTTTGCCATGACTCCATAATCTTGTGTAAAATGTTCTCGATCCGTTCTACCCTAAAATGTCAACCTTTACACCTTGCTCTTGTGTATGAATTATACTACAATCAACAAGATTATGAGTGGCCATCGAAACATCTAGAAATCCACGAGTCCTACATTGAAAACTTACCTTTGTTTGTGCAAACCTAAGAGTACTCCCACTCCTCCTCATTCACTTGTTCATCGCACTCTTGTCCGCTTTTCAATTGGTTGTGCAACCATCTTAAGGTCATGAATGTTGGTAGGCTCTCAAGACCTGCAGGATAATGCATCAGTGGTCGTCTCCACTCGATTTGTGTCCTTTGTTGCTCTTTCTTTGCATCCTCGTATGTGAAATCCACTTTTGCATCATTGGATTGTGAAGCATGCAAAATTGATTGATTTTAGCTTCTATATCTTTCGTTGTTTTTTTTACAACACTGAGATTGCACATGACCATCCCAGATATGCGCTCATCATCTATGATTCGCCATAGTGTGTCTCTGGCTTTATCAAATCCATCTAGCCACTCTCCATTGTAAACTAGAGACTCTAACCAGCCAACCTTCTGCCATGCTACTCTCTGGACGTGCCTTCCGAGGCAAATATCCCTTGAGACTTTTCATGAAACATTCTAAAAAGAACATCCATCTGGAATGCACTGCGCCGGCTATTTCCACCTCATCAACTACGTGAACAAGAAGATGCACTTGAATGGTTAGCATGGTAGTAGGAAAGTGTTTCTCAAACATGCATACAACCTCCACAGTGTTTCATTAATTCCCATCTTGTATAAGATCTCTACAAGCACTAGGGTCCATATTTAGACCCATAGTATTCAAATCAATAAACAAGTTTAGAGATTCTTCCTCCTCTCCACCACCTCCTGTAGAATCATCATGGCTTTCTCCCTCTTCCTCCTCAAGATGACTAGTTGCAAGGCTTGGATGACCTTCTTCAACTTCAACTACACCTTCCTCTGCATCTTGTGATGATGGTATGATGGGATCAATTACTGGTTCAATGTCCGTCGCTGCAAAGATAGATCTACCCTGCGGCGTGACTGGAATGACTTACCAAAGTCTTCTTTGATATATACATGGCACATAAAAAACATGTATGTCACACACAAAGAATAAGATGATATACATATATTAATTTTTGAATTTAAGTTAACTGCACATAGCCTAAATTACCTGCTCGCAACTACTAGGATACACCAAGCTGTCAGTTTTTCCCCGATGGAATTGGCTAGAATCCACCATAATGAGCCCATTTTCATGTCTTTTGACCTCACCCGCAAACCATCGGCACTCAAAGAGGAATTTGTGAAAAGATCTGAAATCCACTTTGATTATTCTCTCTATAGTACCACAATATTTGACCTCATCTGTTGTTGTGTCAAAGTTTCCCATCACGCCACAATCATTAGTCGTCCAATGCTCATCTATCTTGCGGGTGCGGAAATGTCAGCCTTCGGACCAAATGGAGTTGAAAGTGAGACCCTACAATCACAATACATAAGAGGTTACATCGCATTTCATTAAGTGATTTTCATACATGCATACATAACATATACACACTCACCTTGCGCAAGCATCCTCGCGCATACTCCCATTCTTTAGGGGTTATTTGTTCTCCTTGTGCTTCGGCATTGGTCATGGAATTATGGATCCACTCTACTTGAATCAAATCAGGATATTTTGCAAGCTCTTGAGGAAAAGGAGGTGTGTGTCTACCTCCATGGGACCTCTTCCATGCATCTCTATCCCTTTCTCTAGCTGCGCGGGCTTCCAAGTACATATTGACCCATTTGTTCATGATAGTGGCATTGAGTAAACAGTAGTTGTTGACTATGTCATGAAACTCTCTATCCATGACCAAGAGTGAGCCTTTTCCACTGGGAATGTTTGAGTGCTTCCTAGGATCCTCTTCCTCACTCCACAAACGAGGCAATGATGGATCCATTGTGATGAGATACTGTGAGACATACACAAATGCGTTTTGCACCACCCAACCTTCTGCCATGCTCACCTGAAAACATTAAAACCACATATTTTTATTAGTAACTCGATAGCGTATAAATGCTATCTATATTGTATTGATTTTCCATACCTTCGATTGTGACCTCAATCTAACAAAATCCTTCAAAGTCTTCAAGAATCTCTCCAAGAAGAACATCCATCTAGAGTGAACCACCCCACAAATGGCAATCTCCTCAACAATGTGAAGCAATAGGTGCACTTGTCTAACAAGGATTGCACGTGGGAATGCATCCTCAATAGCATACACTGCCTCTACTGCTTGCTGATGGGCTACTGGTATGGCTTCCACTTCTATCTCCTTGGAGCTCACAAATCCACATGGCACAAATAATATAGTACATGAAACAAAATTCCATTGTACATGGCACAACATGATATAGTACTTGAAAAAAACCCATTACCTCACAATCTCACCCACTTTGAATTTTTCAGCCTTCACCTTAATGTCTCCATAACCACCAATAGTTATGGGAAGTACAAACTACAAACAATAAAACATCTTAGTGAATATCAACTTATATATAAGGACACATAGACACCACAAACTGTTCTACTCTTACCTGAAGGATTTTATGCCAATCATGGGATTTCAATCCATATAATTGAGTGGAGCGACCCTTTTTGGTTTTTGTGAAAGCACCTTTGAGTGACCGCATATATCCCGTTGGAGTTCGGATGGATGCCATAACTTGATTTGTCTTGGTCTACCTTTGACAGTATCCACGGTGATTTTGGGAGAATCATCTTTCCCCGCTCCCCATGTGGGGCATGGCTGAAGGGGGGAGACGTCTCATGGCTCTTAAATCTTCCCTAGAACCCAATGAATCCTTCTTTCCAATTATGTGATCCCATATAGCTTGCCCGACATTTTTAAACACATGCATAGGGTCCAACAAGTGCTGAATTTTCAACGAAGCCCAATAGGGGAGTGACAAGAAGATTGAGTACCTCGACATACCTCTTGGCAGCCCATTGGGAGGGGGTGAGGTATCATGATGCTTCCCCCAAAGCTTCGCCCAAATCAGCCATGTTCCAATGGAACGGCTTCACTCCATTGATAGGGGGAGCATATCTACGATGTGAAGGAGGCAGGAAGCGATGGTTGTTGGGATAGATCGCCATCCCAAGAAGAGGAGGTCTCTCTGTCACAAGGGAAGGGCCACAAGTGAGACACGCACTATGTCCACATGTTGCCAATCCTGCCAAGAGGTAAACAAATGTTACACATGAGATGATAAACCTAAAGCAAAGAGTACAATTAACATGTTCATACTTACCAGATACCTCTCCAAATCCTGGGTAATCATGCATGGTCCACATGAGGATGCAATTGATGATGGCTTTGCGGTCTCGTGGTGGCCGTGAAATGTTAATGACATCTATACCTCTCCATAGTTCTTGAAGCTCTTCAATAAGAGGCTGTAGATATATATCCATGTTTTTTACCTTATGCTTTCCTGGAATGAGAACTGATAGTAAAATGTTTTCCTTTCTTGTTGCCTCCCAAGGAGGAATATTGTAGTTCACAACCACCACCGGCCAAGTGCTCCACGAAGTAGAGCGGTGCCCAAATGGATTTAGTCCATCACTAGCTAACCCAATCCTCAAGTGACGAGGCTCATCCCTAGACTCTGGCCATGTGTCCTCTATGTGCTTCCACGCTGGTGAGTCAGTTGGCACTCTCATAATACCATCTGTGGAGCAATTTTTTGCATGCCAACTCAAAAGCTCGCTCGTACCCTTCGATCTAAACATGTGTTGGATGCGAGGGATGAGTGGAAAATGTGTCAAGACTTTACGTGGAATTCTGTTTCTCTGCATTCCTTCTTTGAACCTAGGCTCCATGCACGATGGACATGTGTCACAATCGGCATGCTCATTATGAAAGAGCACACAATCGTTTACGCAAGCATGAATGAGATCATAATCCATCCCTAATCCTGTCACCACTTCGCGTGCTTTTCGTCTATTCTCTGGCATGTGATTGCCAGATATCAGCATCTTTCCTAGCAACCTATCACAAGAAGAAATTACATTAAAAGCTAATTTTTGCACTTCACAAGCATCCTTCACAATCTGTATACAAACCTCAAAAGTGCGTCGGCACTAGCATTGCTCCATCCAAACATCACCTGAAGGTTAAGGACTTCGAGAGATGCCCTTAAAATGGAGTAGGAGCATCTCTCATATAGTGCAGTGTGTGCCGAATCGAGTAGCTCACTTCTCGTTCTTTCGGAAGCTTATTCGCATGCACACTCTGGTTCATGGTCCTCCTCTCGTGCAAGGAGATCCTCAACCATTCTATACAAATGGTTGTCTTCTGCATCCACGTAAGGAGAAGGGATGTGGTCACTTGTAGAGGGAGCAACAGTTGGCTGATTTGATGTGCTTCCTCTCTCTCTCTAATGGATTCTTGGCGCATGCGCTCTTCCACCCTCCTTTCCCCTCCTCCACCAGCCACACACCAATGAGGGGTGACGTCAATAGACGCTACAATTCGCGGATCGTTTTTTTCCATCCGTGCATGCTTGCGAGGATCATCCCAAGCATGACTCAAGCATATCCCGAATTCGAGCAATGGCGCATTTGCGCCGCACGCATTGGCATGGTAATCACTCAGCCAACCACCGTGATCTATCCGGTTCAGTGGACGGGCCAAAATCATCCCAAGAAACCTACATTAATAAATTACATACATTAATTAAAATCAAATTACAAAAATGGTTAATAAAATATCAACAAAAAGTTTTTTAAAAAAATTTAATATACATGGTAATAAAAACTTTTAGGTAGAAATGTCATTTTCAAAGTACTAGGAATACTTCCATTTTATATACATTTCATAAAAAAACATAGTACCAATAGATTTTGGAAATCAAAAGTAATAATGTCAAAACGTGGCCTTCTCTGCAGTTGGGCCGAAATTGTGCTGCGGTAATAGTAGCGGTAATAATCGCGGTAAAGTATGCGGTAATACTCGCGGTAATAGGCGCAAAAAATCGGTTTTTAAATTTTTTTATAAATAGGGGCACCCACGTGCCCTGCGAAGTTCAAAACCCTAAATTTTGAATTTCATCGTCTTCTTCACAGAAGCCGAAAGCAAGAACTTCACAACCTTGAGCTCTTCCTCCTTTGCTACCTACTCTTCGACTCTCCACCATCTCTGCTCTTCCATCTATACTCTCTTATTCTCTCCCAACAAGCTCTTCAATTCCATGTAAGTTTTCTTGTTATGTTTCTTGATTTTTACATACACAGGCATACATACGTATACACACATATGCATATATCATACACATGCATACACAGGCACAAGTTAACACACATGCAAATACACATACACATGATGCACAAGTTAACACGCATGCAAATACACATATGCACACACATGCATATGTTAATTTAAGTTATGCATTAGTATGTGCATACACTAATTAGTGTGTGATTACACACACTAATTAGTGCATGTGTTCTTTACACACACTAATTAGTGTGTGCATTATTCTAATGCACACACTAATTAGTGTAAGTAGAGACACACCAATTAGTTTGTGCACATGTTACACTTACTTGTAGAACCTAAACTTAACACACACTAATTAGTGTGTTAACACACATTATTCTAATGCACACACTAATTAGTGTAAGTAAAGACACACCAATTAGTTTGTGCACATGTTAAACTTAACACTTACTTGTAAAACCTAAACTTAACACACACTATTTAGTGTGTGATTAGTGTGTGCATTGACCAATGTGATTGGCCAATGCGCACACTAATAAGTGTGTGATTAGTGTGTGCATTGGTCAATGGGATTGGCCAATGCACACACTAATTAGTGTGTGATTAGTGTGTGCATTGACCAATGTGATTGGCCAATGCGCACACTAATTAATGTGTGCATTGGTCAATGGGATTGACCACATAATTAGGGTGTGTTAACACACACTATTTAGTGTGTGATTAGTGTGTGCATGGACCAATGTGATTGGCCAATACGCACAATAATTAGTGTGTGCATTGGTCAATGGGATTGGCCAATGCACACACTAATTAGTGTGTGTTAACACACACTATTTAGTGTGTGATTAGTGTGTGCATTGACCAATGTGATTGACCAATGCGCACACTAATTAGTGTGTGATTAGTGTGTGCATTGCTCAATCACACAAGCCAATGCACACACTAATTAGTGTGTGCATTGTCCTAGTTAGTGTATGTTAACACACACTAATGAGTGTGTGCACAAGCCAATTACACAAGCCAATGCACACACCAATTAGTGTATGTTAACACATACTAATCAGTGTGTGCACAAGCCAATGCACACACTAATTAGTTTATGTTAACACACTGATTAGTGTGTGCACAAGTCAATTACACAAGCCAATGCAGACACTACTTATTGTGTGTTCACGTCAATTACACACTAATTAGTGTGCGTTCATGTCAATTACACACACTAATTATGTTAAATTAAACATTAATCAACACAAAAACATAAACATACCTCCATGATTAAGTCGTAGGTGACGTATTAGGTCCCAATGGCCGTCCAAGTGATCGCACAATCGGTCACACTAATCATAAACACAATAATCTCTTATTAGCCAATACACACACTAATATCTTATTAGCACTCAAGGCTTTGTAAGGTTCTTGTATAGGTGGTAGACACACCTTGGAATCTTTCCACATTGGATCCTTTCAACATTGGATACTATAGAGAATCCAATGTTCGAAAAAAATCAATGTGTAAATTTTTAATCATATATTCCAATTTTTATTACCTAGTTTAATCTTTGCCGTAATAAATACAGACCATGTCTTCTTCTTCCACACCACGCTTTCGCAGCATTGAGGATTTCATGGCGGACGGGATGTCATATCCCGACGCTCTCTCTGCCTATCATTCACAGCCTATCATTCACAGCCATCACCTTAGAAGTCATCATCAGGGTTCGGCTGGTTTCGGGACGCTCTTGGTGGGTCCGCTTTCGTACCTGTGACCGATCCAGATGTGGAGAGGGTATTGCGTCTTCGGGCTGAGTGGTTAGGTCTGCAGCAGACCCTTACGCAACACTATTCACCAGTGCAGCTAGCAGTTTTTGGATTATCTGAGGTCTCTACTCCGACTGGTGGCACTCCATACTTGCAGAGTTTTCCACCTATAGCTCCAAGTTCATCTTTTCCTTCATAGGGTCCGATGCCCCAGGGTCCGACGTCGTTGGGTGCAAGGCCACAGGGTGCAAAGCCACGGGCGTCCACCTATCCATCACATATCCCACCTTCTATCCTAGATTCACGTAGGCGCTCTTCTGGCAGTCAGCGCCAGGGCAGCTCGCGCGCTAGCGCCGGTCGATCTCGACGAGGGAGCGGAGCTAGTTGTTGTTTTGGAGGGGGGGGCAGGGATTACTACAGATTCTCCTCCACAGTCACCGCTCCCTACTTCAGCAGAAGATGAGGACCATGACATGCCTGCACCAGATGCTCGCGGGTTATACTACCAGGTTCATAGAGGAGATATGGTGGATCTCGGGACAGCGCAGGGCAGGAGATTTCGCACACACGTTAACCAATTAATCCACTCCACATATATCAATTGTTTTCTCAAATTTGATCGGCAGGATCCTACAACCTCACATATATAGAGACAACCATGCACATGCGTTTGCCCAACGTTGAGGGGCAACAAATCTCAAGGCAATGGTTGCAAGAGCATGTCAAAACATTTCTCAAAAACAAAAAATCTAGTGTGAGGAGAGCTGCAAAGAAGATAATGGAGTCTCCTGAGCATAGCTATCGGCTAGGAAATGTCCATGATGTGGAGTGGGAGACAGCTATGGAAGAGAAAAAGGACGAAAGGGCAACGGGCGCGTGGATGTAAACGCGCCAAGCTGAGGCCAGATCCCATCACACTCCTATGCATTATGGTTCAGGAGGAAAAACGGCTTGGAAAGACAAATATGTAAGTAAAAATATTAGTCTTTTTGTAAAAAATCTAGTGTTTTACATTTACTTAATTGGTTGCTATTTTTTTGTCAGTATAATATTATCATGAGTCGCCCGACCAGAGATGTGCAGAGATATAGAGAGAACCATACCGAGTATCAAACTTGGTGTTGGTTGTTTGAAAATCAAATGGTCTCTCGAGAGGAGTTCGAAAATGCGTGCAGAAGTTTGCAACATGTAAGTTTAATCTTATTTAAATTATCAAATTGTTGATTTTATATCAAATATTAAATAACAAAGTGTTAATTGCTTCTTTTTTTGGTTTTGCAGAGTCAAGGAGTTCCACGTGAAATGCCGCCCTCTCCCCCATGAGCAAATTGCACAAACGCATTAGCATTTTGGCCATGACCATCCTCTATTTTGTATATGCGGGCTTTTTTTGCCCTCTTTATGTAAATGCAATTACCTATCATTTTTTGGCTCAATACCTCCTCCAATGGTAATTCCACTTATGTAAATGAAATTATCAATCTTTTTTTGGCTCAATGTATTTTCCAATTGTGATATTTTGTTGTAATTAAATTGCTTGTAATTAATAATAATTTTGTAAAATATTTTAAATAAATAAAAAAATAGATGACCTTTTGGATGGTCCTGCAAAGGATCATCCAAACGGTCATCTGTTTTTTTGCAATAAACCCTTTTGCGGTAATGCTCGCGATAACACCTGCACGGTAAGAATCGCAGATATGCTTGCAATAAAACACGTGGTAATACTCGTGGAAATGTAGCCGCATCCATTACCGCTAGACCATTACCGCAATGTTTTCCGCATACCGGAAATTTCATATTACAAATTTGTTTGTTTTTCTGCGGTAATGCGGGCGATAACACCGCGCATATGTTATAGTGATTGTGAGTAATATTCACAACAAAATCAAGTGAGTTGTGGAAGATTTGAAGCTAGATACACACTCAAAAAGAAAAATACTCCATTCATGAAAGATTCTTTTTGAAAAAGAACCAATATCAACTCAAAACTCTTCCGTGTGTTATGATTTGGTGTAGCCTCGCTCCCAATTGCACAGTTGAAGTGACGTTTTGCCCTGATAAAAACCTTAAACAAACGCTTCAACTCTTCGTGGTAGACATTTCATGGGAGCTTTACAAATTCATTAGACAATCCAAGTAGTATTTGAAGACTTGAAACCTTAAATTGTTGGCCTGATAGCCTCCAATATAGGGTTGGAACATCATGGGACTGCACTAGCAGATGGTAGGTGTAGGATATGTATCACTTCATAGAGGAGTTCAAAATGATGATATTGTCCTCATAAAATGTTCCTTTGGCCCTCATAGTCATGTCATTGTGAGTGGTGTCAAATTTTGAGCCATTTTTCGGTCATTTTTTTATCATTTTAAAAAAAAAGACCCTTTTTGTCTGTAAAAAGCCCAAACGAGCTGGTAAAAAATCCTAAAATTGTGGGAAAATCCCATTTGGCTCAATTTCATCTTGAATTTGATTTTTATACTCAAAAAGCACTTTGGATGTATCTCTTACACCCGAGCACGAAACTTGCTATTTTTGGCGGGTAGTCAAAGTTGGGTAGCTAAGCCAATAAATGAGCAAGGTATTAATATTTCATGTGGTATAAGAGCCTTACCTATTCTAGGTACTACTCAATCTTGCATAGTTGAGCATATCTTGGCCAGGTCGCTCATGTTGGTACGTATTTTAAGCTTGAAGGAAAGAAGGACAAGAGTCCAAATGACACTCATGCAATTAGCACTAAGATAAGAGTGAAGGAGCTTCTACGTAAAGTATCCTTCTTGGGAAAGTGGAAGCTATTGAGAATTTTTTTGATGTCACAAGGCTACATTTTCTTCTTGAAGAATCCATATGTTATGGAATTGATATTTTACTATTTAGTGGAGTTGACAGTTGGAAAAGGCTTAACCAAGCTATGCTATTGCAAAAGGATATTATATTTTATGTATATTTGATTATTCAAATGCTCTTTATGAGCTTTGGCCATTTATGACAGGCCGCTCAGTTTGTACTCACATTGACCATTCAAGAAATCTATAAATCAAATATGTGCAAGAGGGAAATGGCCACTCTTGCACGGGGGGAGATTGTACCCAGTGCCTGTGTGTTTCTTCTCTCCCCTCCTCTCTGCTCTCTTGCCGTTGATACAGCCAAACTGTATTGACCATAGAAGATGGCATGGGCAGATATGTGCAGGCTAGCAGAAGCATGGAAACAAACTGGAGCAGCTAGAAAGATCGCGGTCTTACAGGTAGCAGCGGAAATGTATGGCTGATGTGGCTTATAGGCCAAGGACGACAGTTTTTAGGTCTAGAAATGTAGATCTTGAAGTACTGAAGGAGCAGGTCAAGACGGCTCATCAAACCGAGCAACGGAGCCCAGGTTATCGAAGGTTGAAGGTTCAGCATGTTGCAGATTCTTGCCGGACAGGCAGTTGGGGACAGGTGGCCCTAGTGGATGTCAGTGTATAGGTGCGTAGTGCTTGATTTATGGAGCCTACCAATCTTTTTAGATTGCAGTTTATGGCCAATTGAAGTTTTGTAGGGGCCTAGGTTGGTGCCCACCTCTGACCACATGGGGATTCATGCCATCTTGCATTTTCTGGACCACGACAGAGTTCAAGAAGGTGCTATGTAGTGTAAGGAGTTAGCAAGAGTTGACTGCTTATCAAACGGAACTTGGAGCAAGAAGTTACATAATCCGACAAAATTGGATACATTTGCTCGAAATTGGCCACAGATAGTTTTCTCGGTTTTTGCGGCCTTAGTTCGGGGACTTGGAGAATCTCAAAGTCTGGCTAGAGCCAGGGATTTTCAAGTCGACATGATGAAATTGCAGCCGGGTTTTGCGGCTTGGCTATCCGACATGGGAGCATTACAGAGGGACATGAGGAAGAAGGGTTAAAAAACAAAGTATTATATATACTTTTGGTGAAGTCTTGAGGGCTTGGAAGCCATGTTCATCTGGAGCAGGCAATAGTCCCACATGCAGAGCTCCGTGGTGAGATGCACGTGTATAAGACCAACGGCATGTCATCCTTATGACTGTCGCATGGGAGACATGCTCCCCTTGGAGCTCCTCAACGATGGCGGACCCCATTATGGTGGCACGCAGGCCTACATCGATAGCACCGCGACGGATTTTGGAAGGGAGTGGTGGTGCAGTAGTGGCCGACGGCATTGTGGTAGTACAATATGGTGACGTGGTAGGGTGCTGGGGATCATTCCCACATCCCTTGTCTTTTTTTAGAGTGAAGGCAAGTGTGCCCCCCCCCCCCCCCCCCCCAGCGAGGTCGCTATTGCTCACCTAGGGGAGGGGTCCCGTATTAGTGAGAGAGAGCTAGTTATGGGCACAATCAAACGGCCATCTGGGTGAGGATCCCACGGCAGTGTTGAGTCAGAGAGAGAGAGAGAGAGAGAGAGAGAGAGAGAGAGAGAGAGACAGAGAGAGAGAGAGAGAGAGAGAGAGAGAGAGAGAGAGAGAGAGAGAGAGAGAGAGAGAGAGAGAGAGAGAGGGCAAATGCAAGGGCCAAGTTGGGCAGCCAAGTCGAGCGAACAAAGGGCCAAGAGCTTTGCACCATACAAAGGTTTCCAAAATGGACTATACCAAGTGCTAGCAATACAAAGCTAATTCTAAAAGGAGCTCAAAGAGAACTACACGAGCAAGAGAGCTCACCTTTTTCTTTTTTGGGTTTAGTTTCCCCTATAAAAGGATGTACACGCTCATTTTTTGGGGCTTTTTTGCCAATGTAGCTTCTGGCTCTTGGAGCCTTTTGTCATTAGGCTTTTGGCCTCTTGAAATTTTTTCCGAGGTTCATGCCGATAGTGTGTTGGTTGTATATGGTGTTGCATATGCGAGATAGCTGCTCACTATTGTCTCTGGGTGTCATTCCCCCTTCCCCCATATCTTCTGTGCTTGTGTGCGTGTGTTTCCGGGCGTGTGTTGGCATGTGCTCCTCCCCAAAATTTTTCATGCAAAGGGAGATAGAGAGAGTCTGTGTGCATGTGGAAGGCTATGAACTGAGCAGAGCGGAGTGATTGGGTCTACCTAGTGCATTGCAAGGTGTGTGTGTGTGTGTGTATGGTTGTGTGCAAGTCGTGGTTTGCTTGCGGGTAGTGTCAAGTTTTGAAGGTGAACTCTAGTGGATTGGGGCACTATGTATACCCTCGGCTATAATGAGGCATTGTGTTGTGTGCTGGGTGTGTTCTCCTTTCCCCCTCTTCATCTTTTGGTGCCCCCATTGAGGAGCTGTCTAATGCTCGGATTTGAGGTTGCAAGAGGTGTTTTCTAATACAGCTATGTGATGGATGGTTCAACTAGTGTAGGGGTATATGCTTGAGGCCTCCACTTTATTTGGTTGGGAGGGAGGGTCAGAAATGTGTTTTTATGGTGATATGCTTGATGCTACTTGGTATGGAGATCGAGGGGTTCACTATGTGTAAAACTACCATATCACGTGCGTTCAAGACATGTTTGTAAAACTCCTTATTTGTGTATTTTTTAAAGAATATAATGTACCCTTTTCTTTTAAAATTTGTAAGTTTTTTTCAAATTTGAAAAAATAATGCCCTTTTGTATATATATTTTTGTAAATTTCAAGAACTGTAAAAACCCTTCTGTTGAACTCACGTGATAGGTTACATTTTTATTGGGTGACCTACCCGAGGTATGGAGTGGATGCTTGTTTGCTAAGGGATGCATGGAGTGTTAAAGGTAGGCTACCGGCAGTCTACACACATGATGTTCTATGTGCTGGGGTATGGCACTATGGTGAGCAGTTACAGATGGCTGAAAGATATCAAAGAAGGCAGTTGTTTGATCCAGGAGAAATCTATGTGATATAGGGGGTGGGGCAACCCACTTAAAGGTTTCATCATAGGATGCAATAAAAATGTGTACATATGGTTTTGGTTTTCCCATAGCGTGTGCTAGGTTTTGCAATGAGAAATGGAATAAATCTCTTTTTTGGTTGAGCATAAATACTCTACTAGGGGGTGGGCAATGATGGTACAACCAAAGTGTGTCGGCCATAGAAGATGGCATGGCAGATATGTGCAGGCTAGCAGAAGCATGGCAAAATACTGGAGCAACTAGAAAGATCAGGCTAACATGTAGCAGTGAAAATGTATGGTTGATGCAGCTTATAGGCCAAGAAAGGCTCCAAGAGGGGCTAATTTGGGGAGCAGGTGAAGGAGATTCAAGGTGTAGTCTTTGGGTCTAGAAATGAAGATCTTGAAGTGTTGAAGGAGTAGGTTGAAGGTTTAAGATCTTCAAACCGAGCAACGGAGCCCAAGTTATCGAAGGTTGAAGGTTTAGTGTGTTGCAGATTCTTGTCGTTCAAGGCAACTGGGGACAGGTGGCACAAGTGGATGTTAGTGTATAGACATATAGTGCTCAATTTATGGAGACTAGCCGTCTTTTCAGATTGAAAATCAGAGCCATGGATTGTAGTTTATGGCCAGTTGAAGTTTTGCGGGGGGCTAAGTTGGTGCCCACCTGACCACATGGGGAGTCCTGCCATCTTGCATGTTTTGGACCGCAACAGAGTTCAACAGAAATCCAAAATTTGGATGCAATTGCTCGAAATTGGCCACAGATGGTTTTCTTGGTTTTTGCGGCCTTAGTTCGGGGACTTGGAGAATCTCAAAGTGCGGCTAGAGCCGAGGGTTTTCTAGTCGACATGATGAAATTGAGGCCGGGTTTCTTGGCTTGGTGATCCGACATGGGAGCATTACAGAGGAACATGAGGAAGAAGGGTTAAAAATCAAAGTATTATATGTATGTTTGGTTAAGTCTTGAGGGCTTGGAGGCCATGTTCATCAGGAGACGCCATGTAGCAGGAAATAGTCCCACATGCGGAGCTCCGTGGTGAGATGCAGGTGTATAAGACCAGTGGCATGTCATGCTTATGATTGTCACACGGGATACATGCTCCCCTTGGAGCTCCTTAGCAATAGAGGACCCCGTTGTGGTGGCGCATGGGCGGCGCCGCGGTAGATTTTGGAAGGCAGTGGTGGCGATGCAGTGACTGGCGGCATTTGGTGGTACAATATGGTGATGTGGTAGCCCGTAGGGGCTCATGGCCGTGACCCCCGCTTTTTTGAGAGTGAAGGCAAATTGTGCCCCCCCAATAGCGAGGTTGTTATTGCTCACCTAGGGGAAGGGTCCCACAGTAGTGAAAGACAACCACTTCGGAGCACAATTAAAGGGCCATCTAGGGGAGGATCCCGTAGTAGTGCTGAGTCAAAGATAGAGATAGAGAGAGAAAGAGAAAAAATGCAAGGGCCAAGCTAGAAAGCCCAGTCCGGTGGACAAAGGGCCAAGTGGTGTGCACCATGCAGATGCTGCCAAAATGGACTATGCCAAGTGCTATCAATGCAAGGCTAATTCTAAAAGGAGCTCAAAGAGAACTACACGAGCAAGAGAGCTCACCTTTTTTTCTTTTTGGGTTTAGTTCCCCCTATAAAAGGATGTACACATTCATTTTTTGGGGCTTTTTGGCAATGTTGCTTCTGGCTCTTGAAGCCTTCTCTGATTAGTCTTCTGGCCTGTTGAAATTTTTACCGAGGCTTGTGCCGGTAGTGTGTTGGTTGTATATGGTGTTGCATATACGAGAACGCTCTTCACTACTGTCTCTGGGCATCATTCCCCCTTCCCCCTTCCCCCTTCTCTCCTTGTGTGCGTGTGTTTCCAGGCATGTATCGGTGTGTGTGCCTCCCCGAAGTTTGTCGCGCAAAGGGAGATAGAGAGAGTCTGTGTGCGTGTGGAAGGCTGTGAATTGAGCAGAGCGGAGTGTGTGCGTATGGTTGTGTGCAAGGGGTGGTTTGCTTGTGGATAGTGTCGAGTTTTGAAGTTGAACTCTAGTTGATTGAGGCACTGTGTATACCCTTGGCTATAACAATGATTAAAAATATGTCAAAATAATAACACACCTAAACTACAAAAATTTTACCAGTCCCCACTTTTCATTGGTAGAAGTACAATAGGTCTTTCCAATAGAGAGGTATGTTATGGAATTGATATTTTACCAGAGAGGGTATCTCTTGGCATACCCATGAATGTTGCAAAGCTTGTTGTATATGCACATCACATCAACTATACCACATTTGCACCTCAAGAGTAAGCAATAGGTCACTTCCTCTTCGTGGAGCGTTTCCAATACTTGCCTCTTACAATGTGCAAAAGAGATATTCAAAACTCCATCATACTACGGAAATTGATATAGGCATACCAAGATCTTTAGTGGTGGCATTTTCACCCACTCCTTTACGTGAGGCATGGGGAGGAAACCCCTTGATTTCTCCAACCGGTGGTTTCGATACACCACCACTAGGAATCTAGGATAGCTTGCTGGCTATGGCGATGGATTTGCTCACCTTCCTAGCCCGGATCTAGACGATTGCCCTGGCTATGACCAAGATGGACAACTGAGTGTGATCTGTGTCTAGCTAGCACCTCATCCATTAAACTCCAATTGTATAGGGTGAGTGCTCACATAATCTAGTCGCGAGATTCTCTTGCCATCAATAGCTAGCCTGGGGCTCTTACAATTGGTCGCTGGCAAGTAAAATCATAAAAATGAAATACGACATAGGTTCAATTCCCAAGCTCTGCACGATCACTTGTCATTGCTGTAATTGCAGATACCACTATTTTTTTTTTAGCATCACAAGGGATAAACCTACTTGCTCAAAATTATCAATGCCGCCCTCAACTTCCAGATGTACGTGGGCGTCATTGGCCATACTCTCACTGTTGTGGCGATCGACACCGAGTACACAGACCATTAACACTAGAATGGTAACAGGACACTTTTGTGTCCTGTTAAGTGACCATTTTGCTTGAATTATTTGAAGAGTATGAAAATGAATTTCTAGGTGCTATATATCCACAAAGTTCCTTATGAGCTGAAAAAAACTTACCTTTTTTTTTGAGTATCGATCTCACCATTAACCTTACTCTTGCACAACATTTTTGAAGCTAAACTGTGAAAAAACGTGTCCTGTTTTTGGCTTTTTTTCAAATTTTGGCAACTATACCACTCTAAACTTCATGTTTGTGAGGTTTAGATGGCTAGAGGTTAGGCCTTCATAGTTTTCAACATGTTTTGATGCTTGTAGGGAGAGCGAAGTGTTAAAATTGAAAGTTATGACCAATTTACAAGAATTGCATAATCCTGTTTTTTTCCCAAAATTAACACTTTTATGTTTTTTTTTGTGGCTTTCTTGATATCCAAATTCAATTTTGATTGTGTAAGTGTGAAGTATAACATAAAGCTAATCTTTCTTGAGTTTTGGGGGACCTAATATGCTATATAGCATAGTGTATGATGATGGTTGAGTTTTTTTATTATTGAAGAATAAGATACATTTTAGAGTAGCAAGTATAACTTTCTCAATATTGCTAGTTTCTTAGGCCAATTGTGTGTATTTTGTAGGTAGTAACCATATCTAATCATAGACTACAAACTTGGCTAGATATTGAGTAGTTTCTATGGGTTTCTAGAGGTCATAATGCTAGACCCAGTTTTTTCATGTTTGCTGTATTTACCACTTTATCATTGCTCCTAAGGTTCCAATTGTAAGAGATCCATTATCATTTTTACATGCTCCATGCCTCCTTTTGAATCCAAAGGCCCAAAGGGAACTAAGTAAACATGTATATAGTATCTGTATTGAGCGTGACTATAGAAACTTTGATGATAGGTCCGCAGAATGGCAAAAATGTAACTTTTTTGTACCTATTTTTTTTGCCCAAAAAAAAAGTGAGGTAAAAGCAACCATATGTTTTGGTCACCAACCCATTGAAGTTAACGGGGCATTTTATCTCATGTCCTACAAAAATCCCCACTCTTATTTATATGCAATCAACCGTAAGAAATTGCTGTTTTGGGCAAAATGCACTGGCCCATCAACTTTGGAGGCTTGTAGTGACCAAGGGATGAGAAAAATTACAAGTTTCTCATTTTTTCCATATGTAGTAGTTATTGAACTATAAACTCATGAAAGGATTTTTCAAAATGAGTGGATCTACTATGGTTTTGGAATTTTTTTCCAAAACCCTCAAAGGACTTTTTCATGTCCTGTTAGGTTACCATTCTAGTGTTAACATTATCCTCACAATAGACCAACCTATTGGCCAATACTACCTCATCGCCTCTGTCTTCTCTCCCATCATCAATTGCTTCGTCCTCCCCTTCCCCGCAACCCCGGCCAACGTAATCATTTGCTACACTGGCACGAGAAAAGTCACCTCTACTAGCCTCACCATCATTGCTTTCCCCATCTTCAATGACTCCATTTATGCAAGCCTCAAGGGACTCTCCAATTACTCTGCTCTTGAAGCTCTCCAATTACTCCGCTAGTTGAGATTTTTGTTGTGGGGCATGCTAGAGAGAGAGAGAGAGAGAGAGAGAGAGAGACATAGTGCAGTACAACAACATACCTTGTCGACGCTCCTGTTTGATCTCCTCTGTCCTCCAGTCTGCTTGTGTTGCTGATCTCCTTGCACTAAAATCTCCTTGTACCGCTGATCTCCTTGCGGTACTATTATCGGCAAAGCTTTTGAATCAGCACTGGTACTTTTTGAGGAAGATCGTAGTGCTTTTTTACTTCGAGCAAGGTTGTAGTCCATTGGATTAAGATCGGGAGTCTATGCTCAGGATTAATCCAAGTGGCTCAATACGGTGGCCTTATTTGAAAAAAGGACCTTGGACTCACCAAGTAAACATACACATGGAGAATTTTAGAGGTAAATTGACTATATTTGAAGATTGTTAAAGCATTCTCCCTAGGTTTTGCAAGTTTTTTTTTCAAAACTCACACTTGTGAGTGGATTACATTAACACAACCAAATAAATTACAATTTTCTTGCCATGCTCATGATGAGCCATGAGAACGATGCTAGACATAACTACATCGACTAATAGGGGAGATGTGCATTTTATTTGCGAGCTTCTATTTTTGTGCTTTTGTGATTGTTTCACTTTTTTCAAGCTTTTCCCATGATTTTGGTGCAAAATTATATCCCAATGTGTTGTAATGGATCTATCTCACCTTTGCCACATATTGCAATTCAATTTAAGCATCTACACGTTTTTTGATGGCATTTCTCAAAATCAACGCAGCGCATAAAATCTGAAGTGATCTCCACACTAGATGGAGGGGCCTTGTATACCTTGTGGAACAGGAACCTACAATCATCATGAACTAGGATTAGTTGCACATGATACAAGTAGATCTTTGCATTCTTCTTGTAGTCTTGCTTGAAAATAGTCATCCACCGGCCATGAAAGATTTCTTCTTCCATAAGATCGTGTGGAAGAACCCCCTCCATGTTCATACCATACTCCTCATGAAGCTCTTTGGCTATATAGAAAAATTAGGTCGGAAGAAGGTATTTCTCCATATTGTTTTTTCCTGCAATGTGGAAATATGAAGCTCATTAGACATTCCCTCATTATAGTAGAAGAAACACCTAAGCATGCTTCGTGTATTGGAAACATGAAGCTCATTAGACATTCCCTCATTATACTAGAACAAACACCTAAGCATGCTTCCTGTATGCCTTTATTTTGGATACATTTCAGTAATGTAAAATTCAACACAAAGATTTTGATTTACTCTTTATCACATTTATGAGCTTGCCAATGCAAAATTTGTATTGTATAGTACAAAATTCAGTATTGTAAAGTGCCTTATTTAATATGTTAACCTTCACTTCCCTACATAGACTTAAATTTTTGTTTGTCTCAAAACACATATACTTGCATGCCTGCAATGCAAAGAAAAAGGTGGGGTGGAAATGTAGTCTTAAGGTCGTTCTATAGGCCAAGAAGGCTTGAAAAGTGTCCAATTGGATTGGTAGTCTAAGTGCCCGAGGTGTGTTACAAATGAGTCCAAAAGGCTCCTCAAACAGAGTTGCGGTGCGAAAGTTATGGTTGATTAAACATGGAATGGTTTGCAAATTCTTGATGGATAGGGCAGGTGGAGACAAATGGTTATTTCAAATGTCAATGGCTAGGTATGAAGTTCTCAAGTTATGGAGCATGCCAGTCTTTCGGAATCATCAATCGGAGCTTGAACGGATAAGATATGGCCAGCTGAAAGTTTCCCCGACGCCAGTTGTGGGGAACTTTCAATGGATTGGTAGATGTGCCATCAGAGAGTTTTTAGACCTCGACCATGTTTTGAAAGTTAATATGTAGTATGTGAAACTGGCCGGACCTGACGGTTCGTCCATCAGGCTCATGGTTGCCAAGTTACGACTCGCTCAAGATTGATGCATTTAGCGGTGATAAGGTGCCACATGACTTTTTCACTGTTTTGACGGCCTTGGTTTGCAGCTTGGAGGGAGTGGAGGTTCGATGGGATGATTAAGGCTTGAATCGGGGATCTTGCCAAAGCAAAAACAAGCAATGGATGAGCATCAGGAGTATGCTCATCATAGGCTATGCTTAAAATGTCCATATTGCACAAGCACTCATTTGTCAAACTGAGGGATTAGCTCTTGACACAATAAATTTTGCTTTCCCTTTTGAAAGCCTATGGTAGCCTAGGAGAAAATGAGAAAGGTAAAAGAATACATGCAAGGGTTTGTCAATAGGGGGTTGTGAGTGCAAAACTTGGGCTTGGCAATGCATTTGGTGATGTGTACGTCAAATGTGGTGAACTTCCAAAGACACAATACGTATTTGCGGGCTTTTCATGGTGTAGTATCATGGAATGCACTACAAGAAATAAATGTTGAAGATGGAAGTGGTTAGAAAGCATTCGCCTATTTTGAAATGTCTAGAGGCTTAAATTGAATTGCAATATGTGGCAAAGGTGAGATAGATCCATTACAACACATTGGGATATTTTTTTGCACCAAAATCATGGCAAAAGCTTGGAAAAAGTGAAACAATCACAAAAGCACAAAAATAGAAGCTCGCAAATAAAATGCACTCCTCCCCTATTAGTCGGTGTAGTTATGTCTAGCAATAGTTTTTATGGCTGGTCATGAACATGGCAAGAAAATTGTAATTTATTTGGTTGTGTTAATGTAATCCACTCACAAGTGTGAGTTTTGAAAAAAAAACTTACAAAACGTAGGGAGAATACTTTAACAATCTTCAAATATAGTCAATTTATCTCTAAAATTCTCCATGTGTACGTTTACTTGATGAGCCCAAGGTCCTTTTTTCAAATAAGGCCACCGTATTGAGGCACTTGGATTAATCTTGAGCATAGACTCCCGATCTTAAACCAATGGACTATCACCTCGCTCGAAAAAAAAGTAGCAGCGTTGCTTCAAAAGCTTTGCCGATAATAGTACGGCAAGGAAATCAGCGGCACAAGGAGATTCTAGTGCAAGGAGATCAGCAACACAAGCAGACTCGAGCATAGAGGAGAGCAAACAGGAGCGTCGACAAGGTATGTTGCTGTATTGCACTATGTCTCTCTCTCTCTCTCTCTCTCTCTCGGTAGCACGGCCCACAACAAAAACTCAACCACCAAAGTAATTGGAGAGTCCCTTGAGGCTCGCATAAATGGAGTCATTGAAGATGGGGAAAGCAATGATGGTGAGGCTAGTAGAGGTGACTTTTCTCGTGCCGTTGTAGCAAATCATTACGTTGGCCGGGGTTGCGGGGAAGGGGACGACGAAGCAACTGATGATGGGAGAGAAGACAGAGGCAAAGAGGTAGTACTGGCCAACGGGTTGGTCTATTGTGAGGATAATGTTAATGGTCTATGTACTTGGTGTCGATCGCCACGATAGTGAGGGTATGTCCAATGACGCCGACGTACATCTAGAAGTTGAGGGCGGCATTGATAATTTTGAGCAAGTAGGTTTATCCCTTGTGATGCTGAAAAAAACAGTGGTATCTGCAATTACAGCAATGAAAAGTGGTCTTGCAGAGCTTGGGAATTGAACCTATGTCGTATTTCATTTTTATAATTGTACTTGCCAGCGACTAGTTGTAGAGAGAGCCCCAAGATAGCTATTGATGGCAAGAGAATCGCGCGATCAGATTATGTGAGCACTCGCCCTATACAACTGGAGTTTAAAGAATGAGGTGCTAGCTAGACACAGATCACACTCAGTTGTCCATCTTGGTCATAGCCAAGGCAATCGTGTAGATCCGGGCTGGTAAGGTGAGCAACTCCATCGACATAGCCAGTAAGCTATCCTAGATTCCTAGTGGTGGTGCATTGAAACCACCGGTTGGAGAGATCAAGGGGTTTCTTCCCCATGCCTCACGTAAAGGAGTGAGTGAAAATGTCACCACTAAAAATCTTGGTAGGCCTATATCAATTTCCGTAGTATGATGGAGTTTTGAATCTCTCTTTTGCACATTGTAAGAAGCAAGTACTGGAAACGCCCCACGAAGAGGAAGTTGTTGGGTTAAATAAACATAATTCCAACTGTCATGCCTCGAGAAACCAAGAGGCACGAATACCTTTTCAACGCTGACCTGCCATGCCACACACCCCATCTCTTGGCGCAAGTCAGATCAGCCCCTGAGGTTGGTCATGAAACCCACGAAGTCCCTTCTCCTGCTGCGCCAGAACATACTGAAGCCTTCCCACTATGTGCTGAGGAGGCTACCCTAATTGCAACCTTTCTTGCTGCTCTGCACGACCCTGAAGACTCTGACATCGCCGCTGACCCCTGTGTGGATGAAACCTCAGTCCGGCCCCTTGCTGCTGCTCACGCATGCGCTTCTAAAGCAAACCAAGAGAGCATTGCTAATGAAAATGTTGTCCTTGATGAAGAGGACCATGATAATGCTGTGCTTTTTCTTGGAGAAGTCAATGTTTCAGATGCTGATATGGACTTCCTGACAGCCGATCTCTCAGCCGATCTCTCCATGGCCGAAGAAACAGATGAAGCCGCAGCTGTGCATAAGGTGTTTTCTGGAGAGGTTCTTCCTCCAATGCATAGGTTGCCAGTCGGCACCCTCGAAGCCTATTCTGAGCATTTTATTGAATCAAAACTGGGACTGCCTCACCTCAATTTTGCTGCCTTTATGATGGCTCAAGACGCATCCGATTTTGAATATTTTTACATAGACGATGGCCAGCTGGTTGGTTTCCGTCTTCACGAAATCTTGGGTCTGATCCTCCCAAGAATCGATACAGTATGTTTTATTGTACGTAGCAAATGAACTTCAACAACCTCCAGAGGAGCAGACTCAGCCAGCCAATTGTATTCACATGGACTTTAAGATTACAACCTGTACAAGAGCACTCCAGCTTGGACCTGCTCACGATGATGAAAAGAATCTGCAAATATACACTGATCTTCAGCAGCCAGCAGCCCTCATAGAAAATCAAGGCCTATTTGATATGTTCGAGGCTCCCACACATGTGAACCTTGAAGCAACAACCCATGCTCTTACTGATCAGCGAAGCAGTGCTTCTGAAAATGAACCCACACCTACTGATGCTGATGTAGCCTTTTGTGCTGATGGCATTGAAGATTCTGCTACAGCCAGCAAGCCCCTTCTTTTACTTATTGCTCATGTTCTTCTCAATGATGGCCTTCATGGTTCCCGTTTGAGAGTCTCAATAGATAATCAAGACACTGATGCAATGAACCCTTCCCCAACCAGCATCCCATCAGTCTTGAGCTTGACCTTCAATTTCCTGATGGAACTTGCATTGGTGGACTGTTTTCTCCTATTGATGCGGATGATGCAGATACGACGCTCGTGTCAAGGTCGAAAGGGGGGAAGTCTTGCTGAAATGATTCAACCTCAACACTCGCTCGTGAAGCCTTGTGCGTTCGAAATTCTGGAGACAAATTTCAAGATAAAACCTTGCCAACAGCTGCTTTTTATCCCTCAACTCCTGTTTGATCCAGGATAATGAGCTTTAATCTCCATTGTACAAATTTCAAATTATGTCTTGCACCGGTTGCATTTGCGACCACAAAAAAAGAACGCACATAAACCACTTCACATAGGCACTATCTGATGCACATGTATCTAGGCCCATTCTCAATAAACGTATACACAATCTTCTCTCGGCATTCAGCTGAGGGGGGATGTTGGGTTAAATAAACAAAATTCCAGCTGTCACGCCTCGAGAAACCAAGAGGCACGAATACCTTTTCAAATCCCCATACACAAGCCTACTTATAACCTCTTGTAACCCACGAATATAACAAGAAGTGGACACACACCCCTTCGTCTACATCTCTGCGTACTCTCTCTTCTCTCCCTAATCTCTGTGTGTGTAACATGTAAGAATCTCTGATGTACACTCTTGATAGTGGACGCCCTCCTGGGCTAGTACAACAACAGAAGTGACATATTGCTTACTCTTGAGGTGCAAATGTGGTATAGTTGATGTGATGTGCATATACAACAAGCTTTGCAACATTCATGGGTATGCCAAGAGAACCACCTACAATGGCTCTATTCTGGAAATGTTTAGGTTTCATAATCGTCATATGTCAGGAAGGCTCTTATGCCTCTCCTTGTCCTAGTCTTGGAGGTTTGTGGTGTCTCCCATCAAGTCAAACGGCATCAATCACATGTGGAACATCACAATTTGATCTCAATGATCAATTCAAACATTTCGAGTCAAACGGCATCAATCACATGTGGAACATCACAAGTTGATATCAATGATCAATTCAAACATTGAGGCATTGCCCTTGTCGTGTTTACGGTTTCTGTAGTGCTACTTGTACTCTACTATGTATTTTTGACAAATTGTACTACATCTCTCAGCCTCTTAGTGAATCCATACTTTACAAAGCCCTTGTGAGAAAGGCTCCTATGCCTCTCCTCGTCCAAATCCTAGAGCGTGCAGATTGCAAGATATGTCCAAAATGGTTTTGACCTGGTAAAACACAGTCTTGCCTGCATGTGGACATTTTTCATAATTCCACAAGCCTCAAGGTGCAAGCAAAGATGATTGCATATTTGGAGTGTGGATTTCTCTTTGCATCAAGTGAAAGCAACCCTAAGGATTTTTACTGAGCATGGTAATTACTGCATTCCAGCAAACGTTGTTTTGACATTGGCTTGCCAAGGTGCTCGGTGAGATGCCATATGCATCTGGTACAACTTACGCTTGTCTACATCACTAGCTAGGTAGATTTGTGAAATATGCTTGTTACATCCTAAAACTCTAATCCATACAAGTTGAGCAGAGCACCGACAAGAGACCCGACTAGCAATCTTTTTGTGACTTGTCTCAACCAATTCAATGCCTTGTCGAATAACAAAAGCCTTCAACATGCAAGAATAGGTCATTGCATGTTAGTCATGGCTACTTCTGAGCACCATTCCTCGTTCTCATGGAACAGCTGGCTTAAAGCCTTTCCACTTGCATTTTAGACATGTTATCTAAAATGGGGAGATGTGGAGCTTGGATGATTGGCCTTTGAGCATGAAATAGATTTAGAGAAATGTAATGCTACAGCATCATGTGTTAGTGAGTAACATATATGCTGGAGGTTGCTTGGAAGCAGCCGGGATGCAAGGTAGTATGGGCTTCATAAAAACTACTAAATATAAAAACATCCCCGCCAGTCTTTGGCTCTATTTTAAAGGTGAATGATATCGAGAGGAACGCCATCCGTACTAATGCCAATGAGTGTAACCTAATAGTAGTTCGTCAGCTGCTGCGTTCTTGTATTATTAATGAGTGGACTGAATATGGTGCCTTCCGCTATGGGGACGCTGGCCTCAAGATGCTTATTATCATGTGGAGTTAGGAAGCACAATACATAACGGGGGTTAGTGAGCAAGGAGGCAAGAAGACATAATTGATGACCGAAGAAGTTTACAACACACACACACACACATAGAGAGAGAGAGAGAAGGTAATACCGATCAGAGAACATAGAACATAAAGTTACATCTGCGTGTTTTGTGTATGGCAGGGAGGACAGATATTCACAACACTGCATGTTCCAATTGCACAAGTGCGACTCCAACTCGACAACACTTCAAGGTCCGTTATCTGCATCCAATTTTCCATGCACATGTGTTTGCTTGGCGCAACACATAAACGCTACGAGGCAGGGCACGGCTTTCGTTTTTTATAAATTTTTGGAGAGACCACAGTGCGAGCTCTCCACCATACTTTTGTATGGCACCTCTATATGACGTGCGCTATATACTTTGTACTTTCAGTCTGTGACACTTCATTGCAAGATGATATGTTTAACTATTCACATTTCTTTTTGGTAGCTTGACTCAAATATCGGCCTGTACTAGATTGGACAATCGAAAAGGAGCAGTACAACATTGTAGGCTAGTAAAGCACCTCATTTATTGCAGTTTATTCATGCTTTACCTATTTACTTGTTTTGGAATTTTTTGCATTACTTCCTTTGCTTCGGTTTCTTTGTATCTCATTTTCAGATTTATATACTCAATGTCGATGAACATATGTATATGTTAGTTACACATGCAACTCTCTGCATATGATTGCTAGCCAATGCATGTGATGTATTACAATAGTGAATACACAAGTAGTGAATGCATGTGGTGTATCATAGTAGTGAATTCACCTTGTGCATCTTTACTTCAGCTCTAAATAATTGATGCCAAACTATATATGTCCTTGTTACTCTCATACTAGATTTCAGTATGAAGTTTTCAAGACCTAGACGATTACAGTCTAAGCGTCAATAATCTAGGGAGCAAACTGTAGCCAACTTGAAACTATCTTATCATCCATATGCTAGGTTGTCATGGTATACCTCACAAATATAGCGATAAACGAGGTTGACAGACATATAAAATAGACACTCATGCTGCCCTCACTTCTGTATTATTACTGGACTCTTTTTGCCATTGGAGCAGCAACAGCAAGACTTAGTAGCAACATTGCATCTACAGTCCATTACCATTTCAAGATACCAACCACAAATTAACATTATCTCCCTCTCTAATCATGAGATCGATGAGCAATATTTGGACATAAAAGAGGTATATATTTTAATTATACACGAGCTACCAGCCATTCGATGAAAAATTTATTTTAAAAGACTTTTTGTTTGCAAGAATTTACATGTAGCACGTATACTAGAAAAAACATTCATTAGTAGACATAGTCGTACAACCTCACTTGGATATAATCTCAACTGCAACCATCCCTATTATCTCTAATAATTGATGCACTTAACTTTGTCTCCTCCCATAAAAATTATAGAATTTTTCAGATGTATATCCCTTTCACGCTGTGCCGTCCTTGCCAAATTAATCATGCTCATGTTCCCTTCAATGCTAGATGCTAAATGTCAATTTCCACATGTCCTGTTATATTCTATAGATGTTGTATGGAAAGGTCCACCAAGCAAGACTAGTTTCCAAGTTTTTATAAGAAAGTTTATTTCGAGCATTGTAGTGGAGGTTGATGTCTTTTAATCATAGCTTCCAAGCTGAATAAAAGCACAATTGTAAGTTTCATATGTGGCATCGTCATATGAGTGGGCCGATATTGTTTGTTTGTTTGTTTTTTTTTTTTGGGGGGGGGGGGGGACCATGACTTTATCTCACATGGGGTGTGAGCCATGGGATTGAATCTTGCCCATCACAGTAATCTTGAGGAGAATGGGAAACTTATCTTCTTTGTGTATAAAGGGGACATCCCATTGAAGGGCATTCCAAGCTTGAAATGCAATCAGCCGTTGTATCCACAAAGCGACGTTCCGGTCTAGAAACAATTGGCAAAATGTATGCCTATCGATTGGGCATCTAGTCCAAATGGCCATCAAGAGAAACAGAAGGCATTGTCAAGTGCATTGGAAGCCTTTACATATAGACAACCAAATTACAAGTGCAAGTACAATGAGTATGGCAACAAGGAGACATAGCTTAAACTTCATGTTTTTCAACCATAACTTCCACTTTAAATCCTTGGCCGTGCGATTATAGCTCTCTGCCTGTAAAGGCAAGAACAACAACAAGAGAAGAATTAAGTGGGAGCCTGTAGTGGGGTTTGAGCTCAAGACATATGGCGACAAAAAGCGGCCACCGTTAAAACTTGTGAAGATTTTGAAATACCTGTACACCTAGACTTTTGGCGTGGTCATACACCTTGGCAATGTTTGCCCCTCTGTTCATCGTCTGCAAAAAGAGAGAGAGTGAGAGAGGCAATGGAACGCTTTTTGCATGGATGCGCGCGAGAGAGAGAGAGAGAGAGAGAGAGAGAGAGAGAGGGGGGGGGGGGGGGGGGGGGGGGGGGGAGAACCTCATCGATGTTCTTCTTCATGATGTCGGTCACCTCTGTGACTTTCTTCTGTAAGTGGGCGACGTTGATAGTGGTTTCTTGAGAGCGATCCTGCTCACAATCCTCCATTTAACTGCAGCTGAGCTAGCCTTCACGTATGCCGCCTTGAGTAGGGAAGTGTGTGTGTGTGTGTGTGTTCGTTCCTTGAAAGAGAGAGCGAGAGGGAGCGAGATCGAGAGAGTATACGCCGGCAGATATACTTATAATGGAAGGGCTCAGGCTGGCTTGCCTCCCAAGTCCGGTTGACAGTGTCCACGCGCTCACACGCTTTAAGTGGCCGAAACTTCCGCGAAAACGGAGGGAAGCTTACATAGGGGACTCCTTATCTCCGATCCCCCAAAAATAAATGAACCCTTGTCGCCCCCAATAAGTGGGACAAAAGGCCGATCGTTGTTTGTATGTCTCCTCCACAACCTATCGCCAGGCGTCTCACCAGGATTGTTTTTTTTTACACCATAAAGGGGGGCGCTTGTGAATTAAATTAGAAGGGCAAAATTACATGATATGCAAAATTACAAGATAGGTTCGGAGCTAAGCTTCCATACAAAACAGTGCAATGTCCATATACATCCCTGGTTGCCATGATACCTTGAACTACAGAACTATTTAGAAGGATAGCTACATAAATATTCACTCTCTGGGGAGCTCATTCAGAACTTTTTGTATGTGTTGTAGCAGCCTGATGCCATTGTTGTACTGCCTTTCGAGCTTTTCTCCTTCATTCTTGCATTCGTCGATCATCCTTTGGAGGTGAGTATATGATCCGTCCAACAACACCTCTTGTTGTTTGTTTATATTTGAGTTGTTGTTTGTTGATACTAACCGACTCACCATGATTGTTCTTGATCATGCCAACATACAAATCTTCATTATTCATGCTAGGTTTGTATCAGCTTAACCATTGCATTGTTGTCCAATTCAAACATGTGTGCACTCACGTTGACATGATCCTCAACTCTAATACACAAGTATTTTGATGGCTTTACCAGTACACCGAAAGCTCGAAAGTGCATCCACATTCATCAAGGTGGTTAGGAGTACCAAAACAGATGCAGCAAGAGAGGGACTGCTCTAGTACTATAATGGTAGTTGCATGATGGCCGTGTGTACAAAGAGATTATGAGCTATATTACTTGGTGAGCCTAATGTGATTTTCTAGTTTCTTCAGACCACAAGTAGGCCATTCCCCTTCACACAAAATCACATGGCCAGGCGCATTGCATATTATCACGCACGTTAATCTTAACGATGATAAAGAAAAACAATGATAGGCTTAGCGACAATAGATTAAAAACTTTTGCTTTTTTTTGGGTATCGCCGCCATTGGTCACATGATGCCAGTATTGTTGCACAGGCGAGAGCATCGATGGCTCCCTCCACACAACTATTCATTCTAAACTTTGCAGAAGCTTTAAAGAAGGAATTACGACCTAATGGCTTGGAAAAAGTATTTGCAACCTTCGGCTAGCCTATGTGCATCACCGGCTATTGAGTATTGCAAGGGCAAAATCTATGTGTTGGCAAGATCGTGTAGCATAAATGATGTGGATGTTTTCAGTGAGGAAGTATGGGACGTGCGGAAGCAAGAATAATGGGTTATGATCTTGAGTTGTGGCCAGCGGAGTTCTTCTATAAAGCGAATGAATGCCCATATGTAGCTCCTGAAATAAAAGGTCACCTTTGTGCCGTCTCCAAATTAGCAAGCCATCATGTGCTATCTAGAGCATGTTAAACAACGAACACCTTGGCTTCATATCCTAGCCAACTTTACATCTTATTTCTTTGTCTTCGTGAACGCCTTTTGGATTCTAGAGTGTAGTAGCCTACAAGATGGAATAAACAGACAACTCAACATAACGACAACTAAGATCCAGTTCACGTGAGAGATGGGTTGCGCAGATGTTCGCAATTGACAACTCAAGCAGTATTGTTCCCATGAGAACTCGATGGCGCTGAAAGCAAAGTGATGCCTTCGAGGAGACAACAAGCACATACGGAGCCAAAAAGCAGCCTGACATTCAATTGCCTTGATGCAAAAGAAGCAAAACGTAAGAAAAGTTCTTTGAGAGGACATCAAGCACATCAACTTCATTGTTTAATTGTTTACTTGTTTACTTGGTAAGCCTAACATGCTTCCTTGGTTTCTTGAGCCTAGAGTTGGCCACTTGGCATGATCTAAGCCATTACCCTAGACCCAGATTGATGACGACAAGGAGCCTCATGTAAGAAAAACTCGTAGTGCATTTAATATTATCATAACATTTCGTTCTTGTTGAGCACACCTGCATTGAAAAGGAGCTCTCATGGCAATGATGAAACGCTTCTTGAGGACTTAGTCTCTCTCTCTCTCTCTCTCTCTCTCTCTCTCTCTCTCTCTCTCTCTCTCTCAAATAAGGCCATGCATGCACAAAAACATAGCTATGTGCACCTTGCATCAGGATGAAGCTTGCTATAAGGTCCTACTTTGTTGTTACTATTTCTTATCCTCATCTTCTTTTATGAGGTTCTCTTGAAGACGCACTGTTCTAGAACATAACAAGTCATACACAGATTGACAGCAAGCATCTAACACTATAGTAATGTATTGGAAAATTTTTAAAAATGAATTGCATGTGTATTTATTAAAAATATATGATAATTGATTACCTTCTTAGATTTCTTTAAAATGGTCCAATTTCATGGCTTTCTCTACAACTGCTTGAGGAGTAAGACCAAGGCACTGCTCTTTGCCGTACTTGTTTTGATAAATTTTGTAGTTGGTTTCTTGGCTGGTTGTGATTGACGGTGCCTCAAATTTTATTATGGAACAGGAGCGGATGGGTAGAACCAATTGATTGGAAACATCAATGGACTAGATTGGCATTTTCATACCCATTAGAAGAAAGAAAGTTGTGTCCCATAGGGGCCACTATGATAGAGGGCTAATGAAGGGGATAATTAAATCGAGAAAAGGGTCGCATCTTTATCATTATGCTTAAACCCTACTCCTTAACCTACATTGGTAGTTTGTTTGTAGATTTCCATTCTGACTGGTAATATCATTGACCATTTAGTCTCTAGATTGGGGACCCATATTAGGCATCCGTTTTACTCTGAATCAAACATGGTGACTATTCTCTCATTTCTTGTAGAACCGTGTGTGTGTGTGTGTTTGTGTGTGTGTGTGTGTGTGTGTGTGTGAGAGAGAGAGAGAGAGAGAGAGAGAGAGAGAGAGAGAGAGAGAGAGAGAGAGAGAGAGAGAGAGAGAGTTGCATGTTTCCAAAGTTGGAGAGTCTTGGATGTCGAGCACATAAGCTGGTGCAAAGCATATCTAAGGAGGAAAATGCTGGGATAAAGATTTGTCTTCGTCCTACAGAACGATTATTCAGAGAAGAACGTTGGTCTACAATATATAAGATGCATTGCCAAAAAAGGATATACGTAGATTGACATCAACCACCTAGGATTAAAACAAACATGTGCAGAGTGCATCCAGTATTGCAGTAAATAAGTTGGATTGACCTCATAATTTGTATGGGTGCCATCCAATTGTGCAAGCTGAAGGACAATGTTTGAGTCAAGCAACATAGAAGCAATGTGAATAGTTAAACATTTCATCTTGCAATGAAGCGTCATAGAGTGAAAATGCTAAATATGCATTGCACGTCATGCAAAAGTGCCATACAAAAGTATGGTTGAGAGTTGGCATTGAAGTCTCTCCAAAAACTATAAGAAATAGTCGTAGTCGTGCCCTACACTCCTGTAGCATTGTATGTGTTGCACCAAGAAAATGCATAGGCGTGGGGAATTAGATGTAGATAATAGACCTTGTATTGTTGTCGAGCTAGAGTCGTGCTTGTGTAACTGAAACGTCCACTGATATATGTCCTCTCTCTCAAACACAAAACACGCGTTAAGACAAATACAAAAGATGCAAAAGATAGATTTATCTTAAAAATAAGCAAAGATAAATTTATGTTCTATGTCATAGATGATTTAGGGTTTATTCTAGTGAAGCATTCTCATTTCATAATCTTGAATGCAATCATTGTACAATAGAATGCCTCAATCAATATAAAATTTGTATTCTAAGGGAACCATTAAAGTTTCTCTTTGATGCATCCATTAAGTTCTCATAATGGGGTCATGTGCCAAGGTACACACTTTTGTGCTTTTAATTATAAGGGCACCATTAAAGTTGGCACGCATATCAAACAAATAATTGCTAAGTCCAACATGCTAGGCTCCAAGGGCCCTAGACTATTGCTCCAATATCTTTGCTACAATGCTTTTCATAGTGTCAATTTTTTGTGCTCAGTCTATCATCACCAATGCTTCTATGTTGTTCCTCTTTTTACAACTTAGGCTCATGTTCAAGATCGTTTTGTAGATCTTTGATTCTCCCTCAGAAGCCCAAGCAAGAGTGAGTCTAAATGCTTACTTTTGCTAGCGTCATGTTCAAGCTCGTTTTGCAAATCTTTGGTCCTCCTTCAGCCACTTCCCCCCATTCCATAGAGGTTTGATGATACCTCTTGTGTCTTTCGCCATATCTGTGACGCTACCTCACACTACCTGACGATTTCTAGGTAGTAGGTAAGGAGTGCTCCTGTTGTCTCCTCTGTTGCTGCTTCATTAGCACTAAAGTTGGGCTTTTACCTGTCATTTTCCATCAATTTTTCTCGCATGTTGAACCTGCGTTCACATTGAGCGTGATAGTTGACATGAGGGGTTGCAAAAGAGATGATCATGGATATTTTAGTAGACATGCTAATAGTTGTATAGGCTGTCATCTTGTCCAAATGGCTTCAGACATAGACATGAGTAAGAGGATTCTTGCACTGTCTGCTCGATAATGTCTCTGCAACTTACAACTAGAAAAAAATCCAATGATTTTTGGAGGGTTAGTATTACAAAAATCATCTTATTTCCATGATGAAAACTTGTGTACAACATCATGAATAGGACCACCATCCTACCAGCAGTGAGAAGACCGAGTGCAAATTGGGCTCCATAATGTGCTCAAAAGACACTAATTTTTGAAAAAAAATCAAGAATAGCAAGAAATATTAATAAGTTTAAATTAATTTACCTGGTTGTCAAATCTAGTAGGCTTCTTTGTAAGCCCTTTTGAAAGTTTCTATCTGCTTTGAGAGATTTTCAGCAAAATGAATTCTCCTCCTGGCTGCTCCCTTGCAGTAGAGATTCCCCCTCAAGTACAAGGTTGATGATTGACTTTGAATCTCAAAAATCTTGATGCCCTCCAAATTTCTCGGATTACTGTGGACTTCAGTTCCTCTCGTAAGCATTAAAAGCTCTCAAAAGGGTCTCTAAGTTAATTTTTACCTTATCCCTGCTTTATATCTCCACAAACATGAGACCACCACCACATGCATTGGCATGGTTTAAATTTTTTATCTATTGACTTTCATAGGACACCCTAGAGAGGATGACAAATGGATGCCTGAAAAGTTTTTCCCCAACTTCCCAGACCTTCTCCACACTTTCCATCACTCAAGACAAAGTTGATTCTCTATTGAGCAGCTGAGGACAATTTTTATCCCTGGTGGGAGGGATGTTACAAGACTCGACACCTTCCTATTTTATGTGGTTAACTGCAATTGAGATGGCTGGCTTAATTCTTAATTATGTGTTGTCTATTTGATTTTACTAATACTATTAGTGAGTTGATGATGATTTGTAGATTGGAATTTTGGGAGTTGAAAAGGAGGCGCTGACAAATAATAACTCTCTCGGTCATTTTACCCTTGCACAGTATTTTATACTTTTTATCCCTCGTTCATATCTCCACAAAAATGAGACCACCACTACATGCATTGTCATGGTTTAAATTTTCTATCTATTGACTTTCATAGGCCACCCTAGAGAGGATGCCAAATGGATGCCTGAAAAGTTTTCCCCCAACTTCCTAGACCTTCTCTACACTTTCCATCACTCAAGATAGAGTTGATTCTCTATTGAGCAACTGAGGACAATTTCTATCCCTGGTGGGAGGGATGTGACAAGACTCGGCACCCTCCTATTTTATGTGGTTAACTGCAATTGAGATGGCTGGCTTAATTGTTAGTTATGTGCTCTCTATTTGATTTTACTAATAGTGAGTTGATGATGATTTTTAGATTGGAATTTTGGGAGTTGAAAAGGAGGCGCTGACAAATAATAACCCTCTCGGTCATTTTACCCTTGCGCAATATTTTATACTTTTTATTCAATAAGCCACTATGGCTGCTTGTAAATAGCTCTAGTGAGAACTCACTCTTGTGGGACATGCAATAAGTGATGTGCTCCACTCAAGTACTAAAATGGACTAGTTGTAAAAGAAGGGCATTTAATTTTGGCACCCCAAACTCAACAGTTAATTCGATAGCAAAATCCACAAGAAGGGTGTCGTGGAGTTTGGGGGTATGATTTTAGGCCTTTTTTGTGTAGATGCTCAAACTTTTCCCTTTCCCCTCTCTTAAGCTATCTCTTGGGATATGGACCTTGACTGTGGAATATTCTTGTGTAAGAGTGTGTAAGAGTTTGTCCCCTTCCTTATTTCCCTGTGTACTATTATGTGTAGATATGCCAACATCTCCATTCCATATTTCTTTGTCAACAACTTCTGCTTCCACCTCTCCCTTTTCCCTTCTCCATCAAGGCAAGGTCGAAGTTGAATTTTATGGCCAAGGGTGGAAGCCCACCCTTGCAGCCAACTCTCTCTCTCTCTCTCTCTCTCTCTCTCTCTCTCTCTCTCACAACAAAAGTAAACTCAAGTGGTTGAACCATGAGTTTGCACCTTGGTTCAATCCAAGTGACATTGACAGTTTTAAACTTGAAAAAGAAACCTCTGAACGAGCTCTTTATAGTAAACTTAAAGGGAATTTTCAAGCTCTCAACTTATACACTAGGGCTTGTAGTTGTTCTTTACTCATGGTGGGTACTATCGATTGAACCTCCTGTTCTTCCACTTCCTCTATTCGAGCATTAGAGAACAACATTGTTGCTGATATCTGTTATGGCGTCTCCTTCAGCTAAGCCTCTACTTGACCTGCCTCACCGATGAGCTCTCTTCGGCCGCCAAGCTGCCTTCTTTTCTTTGTATGGCAGCACTTTATTGGGTAGCTAATCTTGATCTTTGTTAGCAACTTAGTCTCCTCCTAGTTTGAACCTTTGATGGTACTGTCCCTTGTTGTAGTCAGCTTGCAAGTCTTTCACCTCTTGAATATGGTGACTCCTTTTTAAGTACTAGCCCACTCCCTCTCTCTCTCTCTCCCCTGGGCAAGAAATTATTCCTCTGCATGGCAGGACCCTTCTCAATATTCATCCCAATCATATGATGATGATTTATTGATAAAAGCTGCATTTTTATGAATTTTCTAGTACTGTATAAGATACAATCTAATGCAAATTTTGTAGCTCATATGGATTTTATATTAGATGATGACTTTTAATAGTCTGTATAGCTAGCGATACAACATATATTGGGATTAATTTTTTATTTGTAAAAAAGGAGAAATAACTATAATCTTACTGATTCAATCAAAAAGTCTATTTAACTTAATATTATATAAAAATTTCATGAAACCTACAATGAGGCCCCTTCTAATGCCTGAGTAAAAAGATTCTAACAAAAAAATAACACGAAAGATGTGACATCGTGGCAATGGGATCATTGGAAAATTGTCTCAACACCATTGACTCAAGGAGGCATGGTGATCCTTAACCATGTTATCCATACAGAGGCCCAATGTACCAAATTCCTTGCTGCAATCCCTGAGCAAAACCAAGCATGGGATATTAGGAAAAAGGATATGATTGGAAAGGCTAAACTTTTCTCTCAAGGTTGCCAATAGAAAGGTCTCGAGTCTCACAACAAGCTACTTGCTCCTCGATGGTCTAGACTTAGACTTGAAGAGACATCATTTGAGTTATTACAAAAAGTTTACTAGAGCATCGAAGGCACTGTAGTAGGGAGAGCTTACCAGGTATTTCTAAAACTCTATTGATCATTGGTCCCCTTGACTCTCTGAGGCAAGGCACATACCTTTGAACTCTTTTTGGAGAGATACCACTAGAAAGTGGAACAACAAAGGACTCAGACATCTCGCCCATTTTTGGCACAACAATATCAAGAGATGGAAAGTGATAGACCAATTCTCTTCCTAGTTTAATCTTAGTGGACAAAAAGACTGCCGATCATTAGAGTGTTGAAAGGGTTGGACAGTTATTGCATGTCATTGTGTGAGTCCAAGTTTTGAGTAAAAATTCTAGAGCTGGCCCAAGAGCAAACACTTTTGTAAACCAAAAACCAAGGATCTCTACCTTCTGTATGTGAAATGTGAGATAAAATAAAAATAAAAAACCACTTTTGTTACACTCACATGATAATTGAACAATTATTAAGTCACCCCCCCCCCCCCCCAGCCCACCACTTGCACTCATTGTGTGCAGGGAATTTCTACGCGTTGCCATGGTAGTTCTATCTCTAACGTGTTGTCACTTTGCACACTCGTGGTTGCTTTGACACAATTGCTCATACTTGCTGCTATCGTGGCTCATTAGAATGTATGCCACTTTTTGGTCCCTCTTCATCTTTATCCATTGCTTGGCTTTAGCCTTGTTTTTTATCCTCAACTACTCTTATTTCTATTATAGCTATCATGATGTGCCATCTCCTTGACGTGCATGCCTAGATGTAGATGAGGAGCATGCTAAATGCCTCAGTGTTTATGGATTTTTGTGTGCAGTTTCTATCCATGTTGGCTTCTTGCAAGCATGGAGAGTGTGTTTCATGGGAGGATGATTCTTGGTGGTTTTCTTTGTGTGGTCCATGGGGTAGGGTGGAAGCTCACTTTTGGAATGAGAGAATAAACAAGCAAATATTGAGTAGAGCCTATATTTATAGGGCCTAATTTTCAAAGGACCCTTTCAAAACATAAGTTTCATTTTTCCAAGGGTTGCCTGTCACACTCAAACTTCAAACAAAGAAAATCTATATACATGGAGAAGTTAATGACTTTGAGTTTATCTTGACCCCGTCCACACTCTTTGTTGGTGCCATGTTGCATGGTTGGTTGGGCCTTGTGAAACTATACACTTTTTGCTTGATTCTTAATGACACATCACACAATCTTGTTACTTCTTTTCCAATCTTGGATGGTCATGCATGCTCAATGGTGAGGTTATGAGCAAATGTCACGTGGAAGGACAAGTTGAACATCTCTTCCAAATAAATACGTTGTACCACACCCCAACTATATTGATGGGTACTTTGAGTACCACCCCTAGAATGATAATGGGCATCTCCATGCCCTGGGTGTTGAAAATATCAAGCTTATTGCACTTGTGCATAAGAAATTCTCCATGCACAAACAAGATTTGTTACCCATAGAAGATAATGTTGTTAGGCCTACGATAAGACTGGCTAGGCCAAGGGCCGGGATTCACATGTGGTGTAGGGGGCTATACTTAGCAAGCCAAGGGTCTATATACATGGCATCGATGGGTGGAGAAGAGTATGCATTTGCTCCCACTCTCTTAGATTGGTATGAGAGCTCAAGGTAGAGAGGTAGTAGGGGAAAGAAGTGGACGCATGTACCTTCTCTCTCTCTCTCATTAGGAGATTTTGGAGGTCATTTGGAGGGCCTTGTAAAAATTCTACTTCTCTCTTTAGAAGGTTTCTTAAAATACACATGTACAAAAGAACAATTAGACACTCTAAAAAGTGAACCAAACTTTCCAGTGACTTTTTAAAGGGTCACCTTTTTATTCAATGCAATTGTCTTTTTCATGACATAGTTGCCTCTCATTTAATACTGCTTTCGTCATCATTGAAATGAAAAACATCATAAAACTATCATCTAGTGGTAAAATTTGAAGGTTTGAACACCTCCAATGCATCTGAAGTACCTAAAAACAAATATCTACATGCGCTGTTCTCACATCCAAAGAGGGAGAAAAGCCCAAACAACCATTGAGAACAACGTGGAGAGGCCTCAGTTTTGCATTCTCCAAAAAGTGTTATATATGCATATATATGTGTATGTGTGTACACACACACACACACGCATATATATACACACACACACACACATACACACACACATATACATAAATACATACATACGTACATACATATATATATATATATATATATATATATCAATTTTTAGAGAATGATGATATTCTCCATTTCTTTGGATAACGACGTGTAGAGTCCATTCCAAAATTTTATAGAATGGCCTCTACATGTCATTCTCCATAAATGTTTCTTGGGCTTTTCTCTCTCTCCAGGTGTTAGAACAAGGCATGTAGATATCTGTTTTTTATGTTTTTTGGCGCTCCAAATGCATTGGATAAGTTAAGAGCTTCAAATTCTACCACTAGATAATCAGTGTATTTTTTTGGCTAAAAAACACCAATTTGGCGAATCTTGAAATTTTTGAGCTTGTTTTGGCTCTCATTGGTGTAGACCTTAAGATGTTTTTCACCATACTTTGCTATAAGGTTTTGTATTTTGGGGTAGCTAGTCATCAAAGATATGCCCACTGAAGAACTTGATAGTAAGGGAGATTGAGGGCCAAGTAGGTTTGATGAAACACATCACATTATGACATGGGACCCAAAATATTAAAGCATACATGTGGTCGTAAGATTTTGCTATATGGAATTTTAATGGGCTCTTATCATCATAATTACTTTTCTTTTCACTCTGCTAACTTTTCTATGATTGTCCTATGCATGATTAACTAGATTTTATGTAGGAGGTCTGAGATCTTCACACTTCCTCATTTAGTTCTCATCTAGATTTCAAAGACCTTACCCTACTCAACAAGATGTTGTCTCCTAGCAAAACCCTAGTACATATAAGGTGTGTTGTGACATTGATACTTATTTGAAAAGTCTAGGTGGCACTACTTAGATCCCTTCTTTCTATTATATAAAAAGTTGTAAGAGATGTTTCTTTTATCCTTACATGTGATATTGAAAAAAAGGACCAATTAACGTCTAAATTAAATTTTGTTGAAGATATGATAAATTTAATTTTAAAATATCTTGCTCGCCAAATTCATAAATTTAGATTGAATTTCTTTCCAAAAACTTGAGTAATATTTCAAGGTCGGTGTCCAAAACAAATACACTATAGATAATAGTTTGTGATTTGGTTTAAAGAAATATTAAATCAGTGACGTTGGTACAGATAAAGATGGTTAAGGAAAAAAGTAGTGCTAAGTAGTTCCATAGGAGTGCACAAGTGCATGAAAAAGGGCTCAGGCAAATGTGGAAGACCTGGGCAAGCAGGTGCTATGGGAAATGTATGCTTGATGCGGGTTTTTTGGCTAGAAAGTCTCCAAAGTGGTCCATTTTGGATGGTAGGTAAAGGTGCACTAAGTGTTGGGTTGATGCCCTCAGATGTAGTGCTTGATGTACTCTAGAAGCCGATCCAGATGGCTCGTCAAATGGAACCTCGATGTACAAGATATTCTAGTTTGAAGTTAGAAGGTCTATCAGATTGAGACAGATAGAGCAGGTGGGGACAAGTGGCCCAGGCGAATGTTAGGGATAGACACATAGTGGTTGAATTATGGAGCATGCACGTCTTTTTGGATCGCAAATGTGAGTTCTAGATTACAAGATATGGCGATCAAAAGTTTTTCGGGGGTTAGTTATGGGCTCGGTTGACCGCGGTGGAGGACGTGCAATCTGGTGTTGTTTTGAGCTTGACCAGATTCTAGAGGACAATATGAATCAAGTGGTGTCATTGGGAATTGTCTGCGTGACAAACACACTCCTGATCAGTAAGATAAAGTACATTGAAGCTGGGAACTAATGCTAAGAAAGAGGGTGCGTATGATTTTTCGCCAAAGTTTGGGTGAGTGGTTCAATGCCACGGGGACACCCAGGAGCAGCAAGGCACTCAAGGTTTGAAGTTGGGGAGAAGGGATTTTGGTCAGAAGTTGTGGCTCAGGGAGAAGATAACTAAGAAAAAAATAGGTGCTTGTGAAGTGGAGGGGAAAATAAATGAGTTTTTGGGGAGTCTAGCATGAAAATTATGGAGTGTGGACGTGTAGGTTGACTGAAGGGTGCCACGTGGCCATTGCAGAAAGACATATGTGAGATCATGGCATAGGGGTGTAGTGTATAACTCTGGGGGCGTGAGCCCATTGCAAAGTGTATGTGGAGAGAGAGCTCTTAGGGAGCTCAACGATTGCGTGGGAGTGAGGTGGCACCTACGAAGGTTCTTGGCACTATTTTGGCTGAGGGAGTTGGTGTGTGGTGGCGGCAGCGATTGACGGCCGACTATGGGATATTTTGAGTGGCAACGTAGTGTGATGAATTGGCAAGGCCATAGGCTGCTAGTCCGGTGTCCACAAGGTCCCCCTCCATTTGAAAGAAAAATGCAACCCCCCCCCCCCCCCCCCCATACATATTCTTTCTTTGGTGATGCATGGAAAAGCCAAAGTTTGGTATGAAGCTCTAGAAGGTAAGCCGAGGCAAGCGTGGCCGTCTCTATGGGCAAGGTTTCTTCATAATTTTTGCAAGGATGCATCCCTAGTCAAGATGGATACGAAGCTAAAGGCGCTTAAGCAAGATGTAAGTAAGGACCTCAATTTGTTTTTGGATCGTTTTGAAAAGTGTTGGGCAGAATTAGCGATGGCCATGCAATTCACAAATAAGGATTACTTCAAGCTGGATAAATTCATGTCATGTCTATAGCCTAAGGAGAGAGAGAAGGTTTATTTTGAAAGCTTAGAAAATTACAATGGTGCTGTAGCAATTGCACAATCAAAGAGGAGAAAGATAAAGAAGAAGATAGAGTAGGGTGTGTTGGGCTATGAGACGATGGCCCCCCTTCAGCTGTAGAGTCCAAAAAAGGCTATGAATGACGAAAATCACGGAAATTGAGGTGTAGCAATTGCGCCACAAAATTGGGTACGCACGGTGCAAGATTTGTCCAAGCAGATGCAAGAATTGTGGCTAAGCATGGTGGATAGAGGTCAACCAAGAGGAGCAAGGGATAGGGCAAGGCTGCTTCCAAGTAGATGCTACAATTGTGGAGAAGAGGGACATTATGTACCTGATTGTTCTCAACCACCAAGAGAGAGAGGATACATGTACCCAATATTCGGTAGAGGCCGAGGTCAAGGGAAGTTCAATGGTCCAAGAGAGCACGGAGTGGACAATCCTGTGCAGCCAGCTCCACCAAATCGAGGTGAAGTCCCGAGGGTGAATATTATTGGGGTTGAAAAGAAGGATGTCAGAGTTTTGGCCAACAAGAGGGAAAGAGCAGAGAGAGAAACAGAGATACAGCGTGAAACTAGAGCTGGCAAGGGCAAAGAGAAGGTGTAAGAGTGTAGAGAGCAGCCTGAGACTAGTAAAAGAAGGAGACACTGCAAGATCAAGCAAGTAGATTTCCAATTGGGATGTGGCTATCTTGAGTATAACTTGGTAAGTGATGTTCAAAATAAAAAAAGAAAACATTACTTTTGGTTAAGTGTTGGCTTTAAATCCGAAATTGAGGAGGCAGTGGTCTACAAGTGTTAGAACTACGTTGCCAAGAGCTAAGGGGAATGTGCAAGCGGTGTAAAACATGTCCTTGAGGGTAGGTAGCTCCACTGATGTTCTTCCATTAGTGGAAGCGGTCATTGAGAAAAGGATGTAGGTACAAGCATACATAGATGGTGGAGAACATGTATGTGTCATGAAAAAAGCAGTCGTGAAGGAGAGGTGAGTCACGGTGATATCCAAGTTAAATGCACGCATGAGGATGGACACCCATACTAAGGCTAGGTGCCTCAGTGTGGCCCAAGATGTGAAGGTAAAGGTGATGGACATAGTGTGCCTAATAGATTTTTTTGTGATGAGGGTAGGTGATAATGCTTATCAAATCATCTTGTGTACGGCATGGATTTTGGCAATAGACTCTGAACAAGACTAGGAGAGCAAAGTGTTCACTTTTCTTGACAAAGAGAAAGGGAGACAGATTGTGCTAGATTTGAAGACCAAGGAAAGCAGTTATCATCCTATGGTAGCTAAATATGAAGGTGACATGCCAAGCTATGAGTACGAGACAGAGACAACCTATGATGAAGGCTACACTAGCATAGAGGAAGAGGAAAGTGAGGAGGATTTGCTAAGCATTAACACAGATCTATTTGTAGTCAACATAAAGGATTTTTGTGCAAATGAGGAGAGCACTGCTGACCTTGTCGAAGACGAAGTATGGGATGAATTTTTGTCTTGCCTCTTTGATGGTGTGATGGTAGAGCAGGTGTTGGAATGGAAAATGGAGGTAGATTGTGAGAGAAGTGGCAGTTCCAAAGCTGGAAGATGATCATCTTGGTCAAGTCTATGGTGAATAGGTTGAAGGTTTGATATAAAAGGTTCTTGAAGCTAAAGAGCTAGGTGTGGAGCCAGTCCTCGAACCAGTGAGAGGATCTTCAATATCAGTTTACAGAGAGAACAACTATGCTTAGCCATGCCATAGATGGATGAAAATGGTCAGATATTTGAGCTTGGTGTTGTACTATTGGTGAGTATATTATTGAAGGTTGCTTTGCAAATATCTTCACATAGAATGCAAGGTTTTCGTGGTGTTGGTTGTGCTATAGAGTCCTTTCTAGCATGCGGTTTGAATGTGATTGATGAAGAACCATACTAAGGAGGGTTTCAAGGGAGGATCATTCCATGGTCTAGGGATGAGGCCAAAGAAGTGGGTATGCATGTTTTGTAGCTAGATGGAAAGGCATCAAGGATTCACGATGTGAAGCAGCAGGAGGGACAAGTAGGGAACACCAAGCCAAGTTTTCCGGATAAAGAGATGCAAAAAGGGACCTCGGTGATGAATTATGAGAATTTTAAGTCTGAGAGTAAGTGGATGGGTCCGTACAAAGTTCAACAGGTCTTTCCAAATAGGACCTATCAGCTAGTAAGGGAAAATGGTAAGCTTCTTAGGCACATGGTGAACGGTGTGCGGGTCAAGGTATATGAAAGAAGTCTAGTGCCTGAAGTGCATCAAATTGTACCCAATGGGGGTGTGCAACCCACATAAAATATGTAGGGTGCAATAAGAGATGAAGCTTTGTACATAGATTGTACATAGGGTTGTGGTTTTGGAAGCGCATTGAGTTGTCAGTTTCGTGTGCCAGTTTTTAAAGATTTGTAAATATGCTTTTGGTCGAACATAAATGTTCACCGAGGGGGCTGGGAAATGATGGTAGAGATAAAGTTGGTTGAGGAAAAAAGTAGTGTTAAGTAGTGCCAGAGGTGGGCGTAGGTGCATGACAAAGGGCTAAGGAAAATGTTGAAGACCTAGACAAGCAGGTGCTATGGAAAATGTATGCGTGATCCAGTTTCTAGGCCAAAAAGGCTCCAAAGTGGTCCAATTGGGATGGGAAGTAAAGGTTCCCTAAGTGCCGTGTTGATGCCCTAGGATGTAGTGCTTGATGTTCTCTAGAAGCGGATCTAGACGGTTTTTCAAACAGAGCCTTGATGTACAAGATATTCCAGTTTGAATCTAGAAGGTCTAGCACAATTGAGATGGATAGAACAGTTGGGGACATCACAATGTCAGCGCATAGACACATAGTGCTTGAACTATGGAGCATACTCATCTTTTTGAATCAGGAATCTGAGTTCTATATTGCAAGGTATGGCCATCCGAAGTTTTTTCAGGCACCGACTATGGGCTGGGTTGACCGCTGTGGCATTAGGGCCAATTTGGATGAAAAAAGGGCTGTGTAAGGATCTGAAAAGGGGCAACCTAAAAAAGACCATGAAGATCTTACCAAAACTATTCAACATGGGTACTCATTGGATAGAGCTCATCAAGTGCCACCCATGGACCATTTGAGTGCTAGATTTGGAGTTCATATGAAAACGTTATGGCTAAAATAGTGCAAAATATTCCAAAAGCAAGTGAAGGAGATCTTGACACGTGTAAAAAAGTGCCATACTTTTGGAAACGTGGCTCCTCCTTGACCCTTAGATTAGGAATAGAGAAACCCTAAACAACCCTTATTTCATCCAAATTGACCCTAATGAGAACATGTCATCTAGTGTTTTTTTGGGCTCGACCAAATTCTAGAGGTCAATATGCATCAAGTGGAGTCCATGGGGATTGAGTGCGTGTCAATCAGGCTCCCAATCAGTCAGATACAGCAGGTTGAAGCTGGGAGCTAATGCTAAGAGGAAGGGTACATATGATTTTCGGCCAAATTTTGGGTGAGTGTTTCAGTTCCACGGGGATGCCAAGGAGTGGCAAGACACTCAAGGTTTGAAGTGAGGGAAAAGGGACCTAATAACTAAGCAAAAAATGGGGTGCTTGTGAAGTGGAGGGAAAATAATGAGTTTTTGGGGAGTTTTGTATGAAAATAATGGAGTGTGTAGGTGCAGTGAATTGAAGGGCACCACGTGATCATTGCAGAAAACCCATATGTGAGATAATGGTATGGGGTCACAGTGTATAACTCCAGGGGCGTGATCCCATTGCAAGGTGTATGTGGAGAGAGAGATCTTAGGGAGCTTAGCAATGGCATGGGAGTAATTTGGCACATGCAGCACTGCACGTGCACCTCTGGGCAGTGCTTGGCGTTGTTTTGACCAAGCAAGGCATCGCATGGTGGCAATAGCAATCGACGGCCAAAGGTGGGTCGTTCTGAGTGGTGGCACCATGTGATGACATAGCAAGGCCGTATGCAGCCAATCTCGCATCCACAATGCAGGAATTCAAAGGCCACCCAAGTGCGTCAAGAGACACATTTGAAAACGGCAAAGGTGAACAAAGGGTAGTTTCAAAAGGGAAGTTTGAGCATGAGCACATGAGGAGAGTATGGGCCGGAGATGAGATCAAAGAAGAGACAGAGGTCAAGAGCAATTCCAAGATCCGGACAAGGGTGAGAAAAAAGCCCTCCAACGTCTACGTCATGAAAAAGACCTTTGTTTGTGTGTTGGGTGTGTTCCCCCATTCCCTCTCTCCAACGTCTACGTCATGAAAAAGATACTTGTATTGAAGGAAAAGGTGACCATTTTTAACAATTGCAAGTTTATTAAATGAGCATTAGGCAAAATTTGGACTCACAAAGGGGCCCTTTAAGGAGTTTGACTTTATCTCTCTCTACCAAAACGGGTGCTTGGATAAATTCTTGCAAACAAACTCCAAAGTTGGCAGAGGTTTGATAGTTAGAATGTCCTCTTCAAGCTCTACCTATGATGTGACCTCCAAAATTTCCTAATGTAGGCATGGAAGGATTGTGGAGGTGAAGAGCTAAGGGTTGTGGAGCTTTTCTCTCTATGGAAATTTTGTGGGGAAGGTACGTAGCCCGTAGGAAACAACTCTTCCATGCCGAGACCAACTGAGGGAGATATTGTGGTAACAACCTCTTGAGGAAGGAGGTCACTATTAGGAAAAATATGGAATCTCCTTGGGCCTTTGTGATTAGTGAAGGCTTAAGGGAGAACCAATGAGAAGGCTCTTGGGATATCACTTAGAGGGGGAGGAATGGTAGGGGTGCAGCCTAATTGTCTCCCTCTTCAATGCTTGGTTCTTAGAGAGAGGTGGGAGGTAGGCTACGGGGGGGGGGGGGGGGGGGGGGGGGGGGGGGGTTTAAATAGGAGGAGAGAGGTGTCATAAAAGAGGGAGGAACCCCCAAAAAAAAAACGCGCATGCTTAAAAACCCAAAAAATTGATTTTTTTTAAAAGTTCCAAAGTTGACCCATTTGCCTCCAAAACTGCCCCAAAACATAAACTAACTTTAAAAAGTCAATTTTCCCCCCCAAAATCCACTTTTCTCTCTCTCCCTCATCACTTTTCTTCCCCACACTCTCCCTCTTCTCCCTCCTCCCATTCTCTCTCTACAGTCAAGGCAGCCATAACCAAAAGCTTTCCACCACTCTCTTCCTCTCTCTCCATAGCTCCCCCTTCTCTCACACCTCCATCAACCCTCTACAGTCCCACACTCCATAGCCCACAGCTCCACTATCCTCTCTACCTCTCTACCTCTCACTCCTCTCTTTCTCTATCGCCACTGTCAAAGCCACCATAGCCACCATACGCAGCTCACCTCACCCTCCCCTCAGCTCCTCATTCTCTCTCCACATTACTCAACTCTTTCAAATCCCTTCCTAAGCCCAACTTCCCAAGCATGTCCACGCATAGACGGCCCAAACCAGAGATAGAGGAGATTGTGTTGCACAACACAAAAGACTCAGAGGGGGTATGGATCTCACAAGTGTTCAAGAAGGGTGCATGGATCTACATGCAACCGTCACGTGTTGGACCTCATCGCGTACGATGTCGAGGCGTATTGGAACGTCATTGGAAGGGCCGGCTATTGACATTCAAAGAAACAAAGTCCGGAATGGTGGCCATTGTGCAACACGTCTACAGTGTAGCTGAGCTCCACCTCAAGAGAGCTTCTACTCAATTTGCATCTCATTGTAAGTTTTCATGGTTTAGCTATCCCATGCATATGTCATGTTTACGTTTATGTGATCATTATGTTTAACTAAGGACATTTGTAAAGATGTTTTTCCATCCAGCTTAGTTGAGGAGCAGCCGCTTGAGTGCCTCTCAGGCACGTTCATGGTTGTGCATGCTCACATTGGGGAGCTTATGTTTCCTAATGTTTCATCGAAAAAACTTACCGAGCAGCGAATATTCATGTACTCCCACAAGTACGTGGTGCCGAAGTCAAGCCAAAGCTATGGTAGGTTAGAAGCCGTGGAGACACCCTCATTGTAGAGTGCAGAATGGCCAACTCCACACCATTGGGCTTTGCTTTCTTTCAAGCGCAAGGTGCTGCAAGATTTCCAAGAGTCCCTAAAGTTTGGTAAGGCAACCAGATCGGTGGGTCTCAGTTGGTATTGTCCCATTCATTTGTTTGTGCATGCATTCCGCTCTCTACCGATTGTAGAAACACCAACAATGTTTGTTTGCAAAGAAGTTGACATAGATGCAATGGACACCATTCTAGGTGTCAATTGGGGCTATGTTGACGGTTTGCATGATGGTGACCATTATAAGTGCAATGTGTCCCCCACACAGCTTTGCCTTCTGTATTTGAAAGCAAGGTGCACCTTGTATGCACGGTTTAGCTATGAGAGGTGGATGCACAAACGTGGCAAATGGATACCCTTGCAGCTGACAGCCGAAGAGATTCAATCCTTTGAAATTCGTGTCCGCATACCCAATAACGAGGTGGAGGTAGTTGCAGTGAATCCGCATTGGACTCTTGCCAATCTTCGGGAACACTTTGTCATAATGGGATTCGAGGATGTCGGTAATGCAAGTTTCAAACTAGAACAATGCAAGGTCTGCTTTGTGCTTCCTTAGCTACCTTTTCTTATTTTCTGTGGGTTTTTGTATTTTGATTGCCCATTTTTGGTTGTATAGATTGGAAGGCGGATGGAGGCCACTATGCTTGTTTACAAAGACTGGGCTACAGACGAAATCATCTTGTCCAAGTGAATTGGCTTGTAACTTTAATCGTTTATATATTGGATATTTTATTAAAGATTTTGAAAAGTTTTAAGGTGTTGTACTTGATTTTGTACTTGAGTTTTAAGTTGGTGTAAATTTATTTTTTAAATCCATATTTTTTATTTTTTTTGAGATAGAATATGTCTATATAAGGAGGGCCACCTCCTCATTTCACCATTTTCATCCCAGCATTGCAGAGAGACCTAGCATACCCAATCATGCAAAGAGAAGACATGGCTACTACTAGTGCTTTAGATGCATTCCTTACTGAGGTTGGGCATGCAAATCGCCCTGAGCTTCAAGCATTTTTCACAACCCAACCCGATTTGGAAACCACCTTGACCCTCCACTCTCAATCTCTTGAGCACATTACTTCATACATTTCCACGTGCATGGGGAGATTCATTGTTGAGTTACCAAACCGACCAGGGCAATGGGTCCCTGAAGGCCTTCTCCGCCACATCTACCAAGGGGACAGGCCATTTCATCAGCGGCTTGCACGCTTTGCCACCATAGCACAACCCGCCGGACAATATGTGTGGCTTGAAGCTAATGATGTGCGAGCAATGTGTAAGGGAAGGATCGGAAACACTTTCTTCTCTGTTCAGGCCATAGTGATCTTCCTCCTTCACGAGTGCCCAGCAGGCCCTGACGTAGTGCTACCTCACTTGCAGATCGGCGGGGTATTGGCTGATGTGAAGGACCCCAAGCCCGCGTCCATTGACTCATCCGCAGAGGAGAGGACGCTTGCCTTGACCTACCTTGTAGGGATTCAAGGCCTCTTGGAGGCCTCTCCATCAGTCGGTTCATCCTCGGGACCGCCAAAAGGAGCCACCACTCGGGATGCCATCCCTGAGGTAGAGATTACCCGCTTCTCTTCCATTGTGGTGGGTGGGGAGGAGTTTGCGTTTATGCACGATCTGGAGAAATCCTTTGAGCTTCGCATGGATGAGTGTTTCATCATCCTCGATGCCCATGGAAAGTTTGAGCTTGATACCACCACCTCCCATGACGATGATCTCCTACTGCCCATGGAGAATACTTTGGCGGACACAGTGGCGATCGCACAAGCCGAGGTGGCAGCGGCCGAGCAGGCCAAGGTCCTTGGGGAGGAGTTTGTGGCCGTGCAAGCCATGTGTTTGGCTAAACGCGCAAGAGTGGATTCACCACCACCTGCTGCAACACTTGTTTTGCTTGATCCAAAGGGGAAGTTAAGCGTGGATCTTTACTTGCACCCGGATGCCGATGAGGAGGATCGTAGACAAGAGATATAGATACTCACTTACATTTGATTGTTACAAATGATGTTGTTATTGTTATATCATAATTCTGTGCCATATCTCAGAAAACCTATGTTCTGCAGGATGTTCTGGAGGTTGACGCCTGGGCGCGACGGTCAGGGGGGAGGAGGATGCCGTTCGGACCTCAAGCGGCACTTGCTCACTACCTCGGCACACTTCCCACTGGTGTCGTGGTGTTTTTCCATGCCGACTACTCTCCCAATGGTCGCTACAACATTTTTGCTCTCCGTTCACTCTCCAAGGCGTTGTGTTTAACAACACTTGCCCAAACGGCCAACCTTGTAGTGCTTGTAAAGAAAGATTTTGCAATATCCACTTTCGGTGTAAACTTTCGCGGGTGCCTTATTGCCCATGTCGGCATGAACCAAGCTGCAGGGGTTAATGACACCCAAGAAATCACAACCACTTTACTTAACAGGGAGCCACCCCAAAGGCCAAGCGCCAGAAAATTGTAATTAGAAAGATCCTAAAGCAAAATCCGGATATCATGTAAAGCATTGATTTCTTTAATGAAACTACTTTTTGCTGTCTATGACTCTCTTTCTTGCAAGGTTTTGAATTTCTTATATGTTGGGCTTCCATTGTGTATGAGAAGCACCATAATTTTTGCTATGAGTAATAAAGGGTTTGGCAGGCATTAAAATTTAAAAAATGTATACTTTGTTATATCTAGGCTTCCAAAGTTATGTATGTGCCTAGTAAAGGGCTTGGAAGTCCCTAAACAATGCTGCCACAAGGGTGTCCATTAGGGATTTCCATCAGCAGATGAATTGTGCAAATGCGCGCCCTTGTGGCAGATGAAATTGGACACATCTAAGAGCATACCCAAGTACAAAACAGAGTGACAAGGCATTAATACCCCGTTGCTAAAGAGAAACACATGGATACCCAGGTAACCTTAAGCCCATCTTGCCCCAGATACCTAAAGATGTATTAACAAACCACAAAACTGTGGCAATATGTAAACCCTTCTTGGAGAATAGGAGCATAACCAGTTACAAAACAGAGTGACAAGACAATAATACCCAGCTGCAAAACAGGAAGACATGGATACCCAGGTAACCTTAAGCCCATCTTGCCCCAGATACCTAAAGTTGTATTAATAAACCACAAGAGTAAACTTTGTGGCAATATCTAAGCCCTTTCTGGAGTTTAGGACTCACATGGACTAAGGGGGGATGAATTCCAGCAGCATCTATGCTAATTGAAGCATTGAAGCAAACAAAACATACTTATTGCTTGTCAAAATTGTCTAGAAACCACTGGAGAGTGTCAGCAAAGCACTAGGAGAGGCTGCCACAAGGGCGCGCATTATGTCCATCCATAGGCCTCTAGAAGCCCCAAATGCGCGCCCTTGTGGCAGCCAAATTGGGGGCATTCCAAGCCTTTTTGAACACTTTGTAGATGTTTTTGCCATGCAATAGTGAGTCACATAGCATGGATACATCAGGAAGTGCATGCCCCACTTAGCCAAGGTGCTAAACGTAGGCAATTTTTCACAATAACAAGCTAATGGCAACATACATACAGTAGAAGGTAGACAAAACTTGAACCAGTGCTACATTGCATGGTACAGAATTAAAACAATACAATGCGCAGTGGGGTATACAATAAAAGACGCTTATATTCAAATTCTTCCCAATACAATGCACAGAGTGGGATATAGAATCAAAAGACGCTTGTATTCAAATTCTTCCCAATCTTGGAGTTTCGTAAATACAAAAAGGTTGATGCCTAATTACAAGCTACTCCTCATGGCGCAAACGGCGAGCAAGCTGCATATCCTTGGGCATAATGGTTACACGCTTTGCATGGATGGCACAGAGGTTAGAATCCTCGAATATGCCAGTTAAATATTGCTATGTTGCCTCTTGGACTGCCTCTATGGCCACGGCGCCCATCCGAAACTGAGTGTTGTACAATTGCAAAACCTCCCTCCATAGCCTTGCAAAAGGGGCCCTTCGAATCAAGAGCTCGGTGCTCTTTTGATAGTGTCGAATCTCCGCAAAAGCACGGCTGCGCTTTCGTACCTTTTGAGGTCAACGTGGAGGTGCATTTTTGGCACGAGTCGGGGCAGCTTGCTTCCTCTTCTTGTAGACAATGCTCTTTCTCTTTTTTTTCTGCAGAAGCACTTCCAACACCTCATAATCGGATTCCACCCACTCTCCATCTGATTCGTGCTCTTCACTATCGACCGGATGTGATGGTGTAGGTCCACTCCCTTTAGGAAGTGTCTTACCCCCAATAGACATGTGAGCCTGATAAGTTTGTATTTGGACGCCAACCCATGGGGCATCTTCATCCGTTTGTGTCTCTTCGGAGCCTTCTGACGGCTGGTTTTGGCTGTTTGTTTCTTTGCCCTGGTTGCTCTCATCCTCCCTGTTGCCATCAGAATCGTTGGAGTCCGATGAATAGACAACAAGACGATGCTTCCGTCTCTCTTTTGCTGCTATAGAGGACTGGCCATGCTGATTTGAATCTCCAGCTTCTTATGTGTGGACTTCACCTTGAGCTTGTGAAGTTCCAGCTTCTGTTGCTGTACCTTTGAGTCCTTGGCCATCCGGCCCCTCTGGATATGCAATCCTAGCCGTTTGTTTTGTTCTTGCCATGGTTGCACCTAGTAGGGAAAATGACAAAATGAGCCCCTTCAACCTTTAAATAGGTTTTTTTGAGATTTGGGCCCTTTCACACTATGCGGCCAATTGAGTGAAACTCAAATAAAGCAATTGAATTGAACAACTAAACCTGGATCATGCGGACGGTTGACGCGATGCCCAAACGCTGCCTTTTCGATATTTAGTTGCACGCCAAGCTTCATGGCCGAGGGACGCTCGCGAGCGTTTCCACTTCTCGGATGCTGCAGTACAGGAAGCGTTACGTAACTACTTTGCTAACATCGATTCTCTTGCTTTCTCAATAGTACGAGTTCTCCCAAAGGTGTGCCTAAAAAACCAATTAAACTTGTCTTGGTAGTTGGAGTGTGAACTACCACCACCATGCCGAGTATTCTTGAAGTAGACTCCTTTTGCTCGATAGTGGGACTTCTCCATGCCTTGTGTACTCCATATAGAGAATGTGCTAAAACAACCAAAAAGGAGATAAGCGAATAGAAAAGTTACATTTTCAAACATTGAATATGTATTAAGTCCGTTAAACCAAACCATGTAGTGTGTAATCTTGCTTTCAGACCATCCGTCCTTAGCGGCCTTTGTGAATTCATAAAGCACCTTCTTGAACTGCTCTCGCTGCTCAACGGTGGTGCTTGAAAGATTCATCAATTGCACAACCTTTTGAAAGGATGACCATACTAGCTTGCGGTAGTTAGCAACCTCCACATTGGGATCTTTGTCTGTCGTGCATGAACACAAATCTTTCCACAACTCCCACCGCTTCTCACTTGCTAGATCGACACTTGCCTTGGATACCTGCATTGGAGACTTTGAAATGTTCTTGAAAAATCGACATGCTTTGGCTCCGTTCATGGAAACCTTCTGTGCCACCTCATATGTCTTCTCCCTACAAGTCTCTGCTACAATGTTCACCCTTGATCGGTGAGATCCAATCTCATTAAGGAGCGTCTCCACCCCCTGCAAGGAGTCTTTTGACCATTGAAGGGGCTTCATTGTGAAAGCATAATCAATGTGATGCTTTAAGATCCTATCAAATATTCGCATAAACGCATGCAATGTGCAAAAGTGAACATTGTTGAGGGAGAAGGGAATTATGGGGTTCCACCAAGGATCTTTGCTATCCCTATTAGGCACCTGCAGCATATCACATGAAAGAACCGAACTTTGCCACTCCCTATTTATCTGGTCATCATTATCATCGTCCTGACCTTCCACTTGAGTTGCTCGACTTGTCTTGTGCCCTTTCGTACAGAATGGACAGGGAAGTAAAGAATTTGCACCTTGTTTGCATCCAAGCATGCACTTTATGGTCTTTAGATCACCACCTAAATGCCATTCAACATCAAACTCCCCACATCCTGTAACCATGAGCTTATCACCGTTTATTTGAGCTTTAATGACCTCTGTGACCCATGGGATTCTACTGAAAATCCATGCAAGGACTTCATGTGTCTCTTTCGGAACTTCAATTGCACCAAGCCACCATATATCCTTCTGTGATTGCACACTAAAAGAGGGCTTTTTCGCTTCAGTAGAACTGCAAGATTGCTTGGCATGAGCTAGGGCTTCATTCATAAGCGTGATGCTCATTCTCTCCAACTTTCTCCCTTTAACAATTACACACTCATCCAACTTCAGCACGAACACAAGCTTGCCTTCAAGAACTGCCAACAACATAAAGCCTCAGAATGCATGTTATGACACATCATAGAGCATGTAGGCAACTCTAAACTAACCTGCATCACTCAAATTGTAGAAAACATCCATGGACTGCTGCAATCGTATCAAGTCCACAAAGATATTGTTGAATTTGGTGTAAACAAACCCTTCGGTCCGCAACACACTGTTAGAAACAGCACCGCTTCCCTTCCCACGGCCCTTCCTTCCTTGTGATTTGCTACAGAGAGACTGAAGAGGCATCGTGTCTTCAATATACAAGTAGTCCTCTAATCAGTGAACAACATCTTCATTTGACACCTTCTTGGCAATCTACACTCTGTGAGGAAGTGGGAATAGGTTTTTCGTGACTCCTCGACTTCTTAATGCATCTTTTAACACTTGATGTATTGCTTGATAACCCTTGGTACTAATCCCAACAGCATCACAAATATCCTGAACATCTAGATCAGTGACAATAATAGAAAAATCTCTAAGAACTCTCTTACTGATTGCGTCTTTCAAGTGTTTTGCCTATGGAGCATCAAGCATCCCAATAAAATCCTCTTTGTTGAAACAAGAATGAAGTAAAGTAGCCCTAGCTGACGCATTCTCGCCGCCACACGTTTCTTGGACGAAGTTCCTATTGCCCAAAACAACAATGATGAGCCGTATTAAACTTACACAACATGAGGGATAGAACATGTTACCTCATAGCTGTCACCCTTCGTTTTCTTGCACCTCCATGTGGTGCAAGAGTCTGAATTTCGGACAACTCTCGTTTCCTCACCCTACCTCCCATGGCAATACTCTTCATGTGTGAAAGAGTATCCTCAAGCTTTTTAACTACATTTTCCTTGGTTGTGATGGTGCTCTTTGCCTCCTCAAGCGCACTAGTAGCTGTTTGCATCTGAGCTTGGTCTCGGGTATCAGGTTGTTCTTTGATGGCATGTGTGCTTTTGGCTTTGTTTCGAGTGATTGCATGGCTTGTAGTTGATCATTCTGGTATTGTTGAGCAAAGGTTGTCACCTGTTGTTCATGTTCATGCTGAATTTTGACTACCTTTGCTTTCCAATCTATCTGCACATTGTACTCTTTTTGCCAAGGTTTCCCGAGCATCATTGGGTGTTGTGTGCTTTCATCTGTCACCACATAGAATTTGTGTGGGTAAATATATTGATGTATCTGTACATGCAATATAGTCCATCCCAATGTTTTCAACGGGTGTGATGTGCTACTTTCCAGAACTTGAGGGGTAGGATGAAGTTGACCTGTGACTTTGAGCTGTTGGTATAATCCGTAAGAGATCAAATTTGCTTGAGCTCCAGAATCAAGCAAGGTTGTTGATTCAACTTGATTGCTGCCCACTTTGACCACAATTATTGGCTCCACTTTTTCTTCATCCAACTTCGTTAGTCGAATGGCATTGATTCGCAATGGTGGTCCATTTTGTTGTGGTTGTCGCAGAAGTCTTCTTTTTGCAATGCGTTCTTGTGCTTCTGCTTGAGCTTCCTCTCGTACTCTCTGTTTTTCCTTCATTCTTTGTTTTCCTTGATGAATTTGTTGGAGCATCTCCTGTGTGAGTGGTAGATGATATCTCTTCAGTCTACATCCACTAATCCAGTTTGGCGTTTCTTCACCTGCTAATGTAGCAAGGTTGACAGCTCCACTTTGTGATAGATCACTAATCACAAATGGTCCCATCCCTCGCTTTTTAAGTTTCTTGGCATGTTGTTTCAAGGTATAAACAAGTACGTAATCACTTGTTTTGAACTCTTTAGTGCGCATATGTTTGTCAAAAAATTCTATTTGTCTTCTCTTTTTAGCATAGATTGAAGCTACGGCTCGTAAGCGGAGTTCATCTAGCTTTTCAAGATCATCAATTATTGAAGAGAGCTCATGCCCTATCCATTCTAAGCTTTTTGCTACTCGTAGAGTTGGAATTAAAAACTCTACGGTAGTATAGCCTTTAGGCCAAACACCATGTTGTATGGTGTTGTTCCAATCGATGTTTTGTAAGCCACCCTGTATACCCATAGTGTTGAGTGTAGCTGTTGATCCCAATCCGTTCTTGATTTTGACACTATTTTAGTGAGAACCATGCATAGTGTTTTATTTGTGGCCTCAGCTTGTCCATTGGCCTATGGATGGTATGGTGCAGATTTCCTATGTATGACCATGAATTCCTCTAGCAGGTATTCAATCACTTCATTGAGAAAATGTGTCCCACAATCACTGACAATTTCTATTGGTAACCCGTAACGTACAAAAACATTATCATACAAAAATTGTGCAATGGTGCGTGCATCAGCTTTTTGTGTTGCCTTGGCTTCGACCCATTTTGTGAGATAGTCCGTAGCCACAATGATATATTGTGTATGGGTGTGATATGCAGGGGGTGATATAGGTCCCACAAAATCAATGTCCCATTTTGCAAATGCTCTTGCTCCCATCATTGGCCGTAATGGCATCTCATCTCTTTTTATTGGCACCTTGGTGCGTTGACATGCATCACAATGCTTTACAAACTCTTCAGCATCCATGTGCAATGTAGGCCACCAAAGTCCTGCAGTTAAGGCAATTTTTACCGTCTTATCGCCCGAAAAATGGCCTCCACTTATTCCACTATGTGCATGTTCTAGAATCAGCAGGTATTCTCTTTCACTTTGCACAGATTCTAAGTTGATTGTCCTTTCCCCGCTTATAGAGTTGGTTCCCAATTAACTGAAAGTCACGAGCTTCTAGCTCTTAAGTTTTTTTCCGCGCTCTTGTGATGTTCTCAGGGAACGTCCTGGTGGTAAGAAGTCAATGATATATTGACTCCGTGCAGGTGCTATGTTTATCTGAAATAAAGTTGCGTGATCCACTGGTCTTTTGGCACTACATATAGTACAATTGGTAGCATAAAAATGTGTGTCCGCATACATAGTTGGCCAATAAACCCCTAACTATTTCAGTCTCTGGTGTGTTTTGTTGAACAATGAAATGCACAACCCTGGACATGTGCCTCTTCAAGGTAGCACTCGAATTCTTCTGGATTTATACATAATCGTAGGATTAGGTCCGATCCAAGATGATACAGCCGTCCTGCTATCAAATGGAAGTTTTGATACAGCCGTCCTGCTATCAAATCCGTATTATCAAACCTACTTCCAAAGGAAAGAATGCTAACAATTTCCTGAGACCATTTGGGTACCATTTCAATACTGAAAAGATAAGCATCTGGTATGTCATCATCTACTCCTTCAGGAGCTTTCCCGTTGTGTATCCTTGAAAGATGATCCGCTCGTAGATGGGTTTTACCATTTTTGACCACCACTGTGAAGTCAAATTCTAGCAATATAATAAACCAACGTACGATTCTCACTGTATTGCAAGGTTTATTTACCAGATACAAAAGAGCTTGATGATCTGTGAAGAACACAAATTGATTTGCGAGCAAATATTACCGAAATTTCTTTACAGCATAAACCATTCCTAACCCTTCTCGCTCGGTGGTTGTGTAGTTCTTTTCTACACTGTTTAACTGTCGGCTCGCATAGCAAACCGGAAAATCCATTATTCCGTCTCCAGGTTGACCCAGAATGCTTTCAATGGCATATGCAAAAGCATCAATGTGCACATGGAATATCTTTTCCCAATCTGGTGCCCTCAGTACAGGTGCTGATATAAGGTTTTCCTTCAGCTTTTGGAATGAAGTTTCACACTCCTCGGTCCACTCGAAATTGACTAGCAAACGATACAGAGGTTGTGCGATAACCGCATACATGTATATGAATCTTCGATAATATCCACAGTGTCCCATGAAGGATTGCACTTGTTTCGCATTAGTAGTCCTACGTAGGTCTAAAATGACTTTGACTTTGTTTAGGTCTGTGGTTATGCCATTTCTTGAACAATGTGTCCTAAGATGTAGCCTTGCTTAACCATGAATACACACTTTTTCGGGTTAAGACAGATTCGATATGTCTTGCATTTTTCAAAGACCTTTTGCAAATAGTCGATATGCTCCTCTCGTAGAAGAGAGTGTACACAAAGATCATCCATGTAAATTTCTAAGAATATTCTTAGGTATTCATTGAATGCGTGCATCATTAACCTTTGGAAAGTGGCTGGTGCATTAGTTAATCCAAATGGCATAACTTGATACGCATAAATCCCCCATTCTGTGGCAAACGCTGTTTTGTGTTGATCCTCCCTTGCTATTGCCAGTTGGTTGTATCCTGAAAACCCATATAGAAAGGAATAAGCCCATTTCTCGGCCACCCGCTTAAGTACATGTTCTGTGATTGGTAAGGGATAATTATCCCTTATGGTGGCTGCATTTACCTTTTTGAGGTTTACACATACTCGCAGTTTTCCATTCTTTTTGGAAACTACCACAATGGGTGACACCCAATCTATATGTTTAATCTCATAGATGAATTCAGCTTTCATCAGTTTATCAATCTCTTCTTTGATTCGTTTAGCAAATGTGTCATTATATGTATAAGGACGTTGTTTGCTAGGTTTTGCATCCGATTTCAAAGGAATTGTATGTTGGCATATCGATGGATCAACTCCTTTGAGGTCTTTAAAGGACCAAGCAAATACATCTTTATACTTCTTGAGAAGTTGTGTTAGCCGTTCTTCCTCTTCAGGCTCTAGATCGTTAGCTATATAGACCAGCTGAGGCTTTTCACCTGGTTCTGTGAGGTCTATCTTTTTTGCATTTTCAGGCCCATTGTAAGATTCTTGGTTGGTTCTTTCCCTGATTGGTGGTGTCATGATGATTTTTTTGTCTTAGATAGTAAATTTCCGATAGTGTGATGGTACATTCATGTTCCCCTTTTCTGACTCTCCTTTACCATCACTATCTTCTTCTGTAGTCCACATCTCTCTCAAAGACCGTTTCAGTTCTTGGTATTTCTATTTACGCTCCAGTTTGGTCCACTCTTGGTCTTTTGTTGTGTCTTTTTTTTTATTTTGAGACTTTTGTGATTTTGTTTCTGTTTTAGCTTTTCGTACCTGTTTTATTTCCTCTCGCGTTCTTTATTTTTGATGTTTTGAGAATCTTCCTGATATTCGATCTTTTAAACAATCCTCTGCTTTTACAAGCATCAAATAGTGAGTTTTACCTTTACTCCTGGGCATCAGGTTCTCTCTCGCTTTGTTTTCTGCTCGTTTCCTCCTATAGCATCTCTGGCGTCTAGGGTGTTGATTATCAAAATAATAAAACTTGATAGTCTCGGTTTCATTTCCACGCTCGCTTGAGGTGTCTGAACACTCATTATCTACTTCATCATTTACTTCCAAATGTTCAGAGCAGTTGTAAAACTCTTCTTGTTCTGGTGGTTCTACCGTCTCTTTTTCTCCTGGTATAACGCTTACCATGTAATAGGGTAACACATCATAGCCATCCTTATCTCAAAATTTTGTTGTTGGATTGTCGGTAATGGTACAAACATCCAATGTTGCTAGTATGTGTTCCCATTCGAGAGATTTCAAGGCATCTTCAGGGAAAGGTTCCAGAATATACTCTTTGTCCTCAATTGCTCTTTCTAAGACGCATTCCTCTCTTCTTAAGCTTCCACAATGTGAAGCTCTGCACATCTATAGCTCTTTTGGTTGCCCTAACCATGTTGGAAGTTTTGATCCTGCTACTGTAGCTAAATCAAACTCCTACACAGGTGTTTGGTTCACATCTTTGTAACTATGGTCTTTCAAGTGTATTTTAGTTGTTGTCTCGCCATGTCTGAGGTATATGTGATCATAACCCCAATCTTGGACCATCTTCAATTGTCGCATGAATGGTCATCCCAAGATGATCTCATAATTGTTCTTTTTGTCGAAATCGACTATTGCAAACCTATGCTCATACTCGATTCCGCACGAAGTGACAATCACTTTTTCTAAGAGTCCTAGAGGCTTCTCCATGAACCCATCTGCCAATTTCAGTTTCATTCTGGTAGCCCTCAAAGCTGGTTTTCCCCATTTTTTCCAGATTTCCTTGGTGGTGATAGCAACTCCCGCCCCACTGTCCAGAATAGCTTTGGAAACTACTCCTTGGAATTCTATTGGTAGCGTGGTGTTTCCATCTTCTCCATTGCAATATTCTCCAAACTTGTTCAATGGTACTGGCCTGGTGTTTAGTTGAGGCTTGTCCAACTCTCTGATCCCTTCCTAAAGCCTCAGGGTGGGGTCTTTCACTCCAAATGTAGCGTGGTGTTTCCATCTTCTCCATTGCAATATTCTCCAAACTTGTTCAATGGTACTGGCCTGGTGTTTAGTTGAGGCTTGTCCAACTCTCTGATCCCTTCCTAAAGCCTCAGGGTGGGGTCTTTCACTCCAAATTTTTCTAGGCATTTACCTATTGTGGTCCACATGTTTGGTCGTAACCTTAGGATTTTTTCTAATGTGATTGTGTATGCCACCAGGGTGGACAACAACTCAATCAGTCCTTGCGAATCCATCACTTTGTTAGAAGAAAGTCTTTGATATGGGATTGCTCTCACTTCCGACTTAGCTTCATACTCTCCTAGGTAAGAGGGTAAAGTTCTCAACGAGTCTGGTTGGCTGTGCCCATAACTAATTGATCCTTGGTCTCCCCCTTGTGAATGTATCTCAAAGTTCATTTGTGACCTTGCCTCAAATTCTTCAATAGGAGGTAAGATCACACTCTTTTCTTTTCTCGTGCTATTCATGTGGTTGCTCATCCTATTAGACTCATTGGACTCACGGATTTGCTTCCACAGATCGTCTAGACAGTTACAGTCCTTACCCATTTCTGCCAATATTTTAGGCTGGAACGTGTCACTTGTCCCATCTGTGGTATTTGGCACCATGATAGGCTCTCCTCTGGACTCATAGGCATTAGTGATTCTTTCCTTCGTTTCTACATGTTTCTCTAAAGTTGGTTGGATAGGGGTTGGAGCTGGTGCCTCATGCCAATTCGCAGGTTTATCCAGCGGGTCTTCCATCAATGATTGAGCTGTCTCGATCATCTTTTTTTACACAATTCCAGCCCTGTTTTTTCTATTTCTGCATAACGATAAGTCATCTACCTTTGCTTGGGTTTGGTTTTTTAAAGCTCTAAGCTTCATAATTTTAGAAGTGCATCCATCCAACTTAGCCTTCATTACCTTGTCAGCCCAGTACAGATCTTCTTGATCCTGATTTACTTTTGAGCTCTACTATTTCCTTGGGTGCTATGCTGCTCTGGTTGTGAGCTTAAGCTAGCTAGATCCTCTAACCACTCCCATCTATCCTTTGTATGTTTTCACCTCCTCGATAGAGCTGTTTTCTCTCGTTCATTCCTGCTTTCCTATGCGCCTTTTTAGCTTTCCAAGTGCTTCTCTATTTTTCTCGTTTCTGAACTTGGCGTCGTTTTTGGTTCTTCAACTATGGGTTCGTTCGTCCTTCTTTGAGCTGGGCTCGTGTGATCGCCTAAATGGTATGATTGTTCATTTTCAATCCCCCTGGAAGTACTGTTTCTAACATGTTCAAAGAGTGGCCTCTAGACAACCCTTCAAGGCTCCCGTGCTGCTCAATGGGGCTGTGGTCACAAACAACACAAACCAAAACAACAAACCCACAGCCAAATCCCAACTACACAAGGGGCCACCACCCAGTTTTAAGAGCGATCTAGGACGCAAAAGAGGAGAATCGTTAGTAGCAACCCACAAACAAGCAAGGAATTTACACTAACCCTAACACCAATGGAATCACTCTCACACACTAAGACACGAGAGAGGGACAGAGAGAGAGAGGGAGAGGGAGAGGGAGAGGAGAGAGATAGTGCTCGGGCTGCTTTGAAACGTATCGGCAATGATCAAGCAAACACAACTATATATTTAAGAAAGAGAGAGAAAGGGGGAGGGGTGTTTGTTGCATTAATACCTTCTTACAAATCTGTCATGACAAATCAAAGTGAGATTAGTATTGTTCAACATAGCTTGCATAAATTTCACCACAAACACATCACAAGAAAAGCCACCCCAATCACTGTCTTAAAGCCAGGGTAGTCCTCTCCACCCTGTCGCCCTCTTACAGTATGTGGGATTTATGGCTAGATTGATGACAACACCAGAGACAAGCTATCAAGAACTTAACAAAAACACCAAGACACTTACGCATCATTGTTGTCCATTACTTCACGTTGGAAGGAGACAAAGTATCCAAGCTTAGTCCAAATCCACCCTCCTTGATTCAGCAAATGTTGGCTTACACTAGTAGGAGAATGATAGATTTCCTACTCTCAATTGAATGATCACTCTCTCTCTTACAATGGCATAGAGTTCCCTTGCTAATCTCCTATTACAACACATGCACATGCATAAGACAATGAGCTTCCACTCAAGAGCTCCTTCTAGAGAGGTTGAGCTTGGCTTCTCAAGCTATAGCATAGTGCTCTTGCTTATGCTCCCCCCCTTGTTGTGCTAGCTACACCCTCCTTTTATAGCAATTTTGAAGGCTAGGGTTACTCCTCTAACCATGGTTGGGTTAGATTTTCAGCAATTTATCTAATTTCTTTTGCTTGGAATTATCAAGAAGTTGGTGGGGAAAGAGAGAGGAGAGAAATAGAGGTGATCGGACTTTTCATAGTGGGTTTGTTTAGTAGAGTTAGTATTAATTTACAAATGGAATTGGATATTTACAATGGGAGTATCCATGTAGATACAAATAAGAAGAAAAACTCTTAAGAGGTAAGAAAAGGTGGATTTCTAACAAGGTTGATGCTCCAAGTGTCTTGAGTAGGGCCAATTTTGACGCTTGTTGACGGTCCACTAGCTTTGACGGTACATTTTTTCTCCACTCTTGACCTTCCTTGAGAGACAAGGTAATTGAATCTGAGTAATCAACCACCATGATGCTGTCTTTTAAGAGAAGAGACTGAATTTTGTGGTTTTTTTATAGATATGGGTAATTTGGAGGAGGAAAAATGAGACTAGGTGGTCAATTTTGGAATGGAATTGTGTGTGGGAGGTATGAGTTCACCATGGTTTCTCTTATTCTTCAAGGTTGAGGAGAAGGTGAGTAGTGTGCAGAGAGGAGTGGTGAGAGAGATGGGGATGATGAGTGGAGAAGTGTGTGTGAAAGAGGAAAATGATAAAGTGGAAGAGAGAGTGTGGTTGCATAGCATGGGAAAACTGGGGTCCACTAAAAAAATCATAGCTCACAGCTCGTAGCTCAAAAAAAATATGAAAAAATTTGAGGCAAAAGTTCAGCCCAGGAGCTACAACTTTTGTTTGTATCACCTTTTCAAATTCGGAGAGCAAGTGAACTTTAAAAATTCAGCAAAACCGACCATTTTTTTCCACTGCAAAGGTCCTTGTGGGGTCCTTCTTTGGATGATTCTTTTGAATACCTCCAAGAGTGAGCCCTCCATAGTGCATGTATGCATGCCACCTACCCTTGACCTTATTTGGTAGGTCTATAATTGAAGATATTGTTGAGATTAGGATATAAGTGAATAGTACCACTAAGAAAATCAAATATTGAGGGGTCTAAAAAATATGTACATGTCAAATGTAAATAATATAAGTGGAAAAAAATATAAAGGGGTCAAAAGAAATCTCTCTCATTATGAGGCTACCATAAAAAGATAAATATTTTTGGTGTTCTAATTTTTTAGAAAAAAACAAAATAGATGTAGGAAGGGAAAAATCAAAATAGTGAAAAAATATACACATAAATAAAACTAGTTTTTTTGGGGTGGAGTTACACCAAATATAAGAGAAGCTTACATGAAAATATTTCTATATGGAATAAAGAGTATGAAAAATGGTAAGAAAAAATTGTGGTAATGGTGAGGCAATGTACAGAGTATAAATAACACACACCTAGGTAGAAATATTTAAATAAATACCAAAATAATTATGAAAAAATCTTTTATTTAGGCCCTATATACAAAGAAATATTTACACACAAAGAGGCCATAATATACTTTATTTTTTTATTTTTTTATTTTTTATTTTTGGCTCAACTAGCCCAGTGATTAGCTAGCTGAGGGTTTTTAAGAAGATATGGGAAAAGTCCCGTGACTCACGCACGCCTATGTACAGTGAAATGGTAGGGATAGCCACAGTGTTTGGGTGATTTTGGTAGGGTGAGGTAACTCACTGTGGTAATTACAAAGAGCCGAAAAACGGCTATCATTAGCCCTCCCCCTGGATGATGGTATATTCATGTACCATCATAGAGCATCTTTTCCAAAGAGAGTGCTTCAGAGTCCTTGACAAGATCTTCATTGTTTGGCCTCTCGGAATTTTGGCTAGAGTTACACTCATGCTTCATGTAACAATACTTACATGAGACAGTGGCCTTTTGATAGATCTTTGGTGGATCCTTTGGTAGAAGGCGACTCAAATAGGGCTTCAAGCGATACCCGTTTACTTTCCTGGAGTGCTCTTTACCATTCAAGTCCATAAGCTGATAGTAACTTGAATTGAAAGCCTTCTTGACTATGTATGGCCCTTTCCATCTAGTTTCAAACTTGGCATCAAAACGATTATCGAGTCGATTGTCATACCTTAGCACCAGATCTCCTTCATTGATGCCTTTGTCCTTTAGTTTCTTGTCAAGATTCTCCTTCGCCTGCGTAGCTTTCTTCTTGTAGCACTCGTATGCTGCCTCTCTTTTCCACTCAAGCTCAGCTAAGGTAAGAAGTCGATCCATCCATGCTTCTTGATCATCTTGTGCTGATTTGTGATGAAGTCGCATTGTTGGAATGTTTAGTTCAATTGGCTGTAAAGCCTCTTGACCATAGACCAAGTGAAATGGTGTGAACTCCGTGGCTTCCCTATATGTGGTTCGATACGCCCACAAGGCACATTCCAAGAAGTCATCCCACAACTTTGTCTTGTTTTTCACCATCTTTCTAATGATGCCTGCAATGACACCATTAGCTTTTCCTACCAAACCATTTGATTGGGGATAGTAGGGTGTACTGTGACGATGTAGAATGTGAAGTTCTTCACAGACTTCTGTGAGCAATCCCTTTCTAAACCCCGGACCATTATCAGAAACAATCTCCAAAGGTGTGCCAAATCTACAACAAATGTGAGTGTAGACGAATTTGCTCACTGTCCTCTCATTTAGCTTTGCCACACTTTGTGCCTACACCCACCTAGTCGTATAGTCTACAGCGACTAGAATGTAGAGTTTACCATTTTTTGTCCTAGGCAGAGGACCCATAGCATCAATGCCCCACTTTTCAAACGGTCCATTTGCAAGCACGATTTGCCTTGGACCATAAACCAATCTTCTATTCCCATTTACCTGACAATTGTGACAACTTTTACACCAATGTTGGACATCCACATGCAGACTTGGCCAAACATACCCCGCAAGCAAAATCTTCTTCACAGTTAATTCTTGGGCAAAATGACCACCACATGCTTCTTCATGCAAACCTTTTAGAATGGCTGGAATTTCCTCAATAGTTGGTACTCTTCTGCATACTTGATCCCTCCCTCTTTGATAGAGGGAGCCTTCTAGGAAGAGATATGCGCTTGCCTTCTTCATGAGTCTCCTCTTCTGAGCCTTCGTGAAGTCTTGTGGAAACTCGCCCTCCAAAATGTAGCTAATAATGAGAGTCAATGACTCCAATCCCTGGTATCTCGGTTGCTTGACAGTTGCTGCCACCATGATGACCTGCACTTCTTTCTCAACACATGTAACTACTTGCTGTGCAAGTAAATCGGCATCTTCATTCTGTTTCCTAGGAATATGATATAGTTGCACTTCTTCAAACTGATTAAACATCTTACGAATGGCATGAACTTTTGTCCTTAAGCTTTCATTCTTGCATGCCCAAATGCCTAAAATCTGTTTAACAATGAGAAGTGCATCTCCCTTTACCATGAGACGTTTTATCCCTTGGCTAATGCACATCTTCAAACCATGAAGTAGAGTGTCATATTCTGCTTCATTGTTGCTAGCTGAACTTGGTAGATTGAACTTCTCTTTCATGACCACCTCTCCACTTGGGTTGAGCAACACTAGCCCTCCCCCTGCTTTTCCTGTGGCTCAACGAAAAGCTCCATCAAAGAACAAGGTAAAAGCATTAGGAATACTTTTTGGTGGTGGCAATGGTAGGGTCTTTACTTCAGGCACCTTAATCTCCTTTTCGTGCACCCTATAAGTGAGAATCCCTACCAATTGTGCACGCACACTATCTTCTACCTTGAAAGAGTATTGAAACTCTTGCAACTCCATAATCCACTTTGAGATCCTAGTACTAAGATTCATTTGAGATGACACCCAAGGGAACAAATTTTCTGCAGTGAGAATTACAAAAGGTTTTGGTAGCAGGTAGGATCTAAACTTTCTCACCGCAAACATGAGAGAAAGCATCATGAGTTCTGCTTTTGTGTAGTCTCTCTCCAAAGCATTCATGACCCTACTAGCAAAGTAGATGGGTCGCATCCTTGTACTATGGGGATCTTGTTGTAGCAACAAAGCACCAATTGTTTCTTTCCCAGCACTAGAGCTAACAAAGAATGTGTACTCCCAACAAGGAGGCATGAGTGTTGGTAGCTCTGACAAAATGACTTTAATGTTACAAAAGTACTCTTCAAGCTCATCAGACCATGCAAATTCTACTTGTTGTGTCAACTTTTGCAAAGGGTGAAGTAACTCCGAGGCTAAGTGAATGAAGCGTGACATATACTTCACCTTTTGAATGAATGAGATGACCTCCTTAAGACTCTTGGGTGATGGTAGCTCAATAAGAGCCTTTGCCTTCGAAGGATCCACTTCAATGCCTTTGTAAGAAACTTTATGACCAAGCAAGATTACTTCATCCTCACCTATATGGCACTTGTCGGGGTTGAGTTGACCTCCCATGTCGTAGAGCTTCTTCAAACCTTCTTCTACCCTTTGTAGATGCAATGATTTTGAGCTATAAATGCAAAAATCATCAATAAAAACCCTAGTGGACCTTCCAAAGAATGCTTGAAACACCATGTTCATGAAGCGTTGGAAAGTTGCAGGAGCATTTGTCAGACCAAATGGCTTGACTCTAAAAGCATAACAACCCCAAGGAGTGATAAAGGTTGTTTTCAATTGATCCTCCAATGCAATCCCTATTTGAAAGTAACCTGAGTAACCATCGCACACAGTGTACTTCTCATGACCAGCTACCTCATTTAGTATCTCATCTTGGAATGGGAGGGGAAAGTGATCTCTTTTTGTTGCCTCATTAAGTGGACGATAATCCACACACACCCTCCACTTGCCGTTTTTCTTAGGAGTGACAACAACGGGAGAGACCCACTCTGAATTCTCCATTGGATAAATGAAACCTGCTGCTAGAAGCTTTCTTACCTCCTTGAGTAGAGCTTGCTCCTTAATGACTCCTAGCCTTCGTAGCTTTTGAGCCTTAGGTGTGGCCTCTGGCTTCAACTCAATCTTGTGTTGAACAACATCTACTCCACGCACATCGGTGTAGTCTTTAGCAAAAAGCCTCGGAAATTTCCTTAGCACACATTTGAACTCCTCTCTTTCATCCTTTGTAAGTGTTGTAGACAACATACCTTCTAACATTCCTTCATCTTGAACACCTTCGTTCTCTTGAGGACCTACCTCCTCCAAGCCTTGACAAGAGGTCTCTTGGTTGCTTGGCTTAAACCTTACCCCCATGACTTCGATGGAAGACTCCTCTTCAGTAATGCTGCCGCTACTTTCTTCTTCTGAAGTGTTTTCAGTCCAATCTTCTTCCGTCTCACTTCGAGATGATTCTTCATGGAGCTCCTCTTGGCGTTGCTCCTTCATGTCAAAGACAACCTTCTTGTGATTTTCATTCCTGCATATTAGCTTTCCACTCTCCCAATCCTGCAAAGCTCGCATTTTCATTAGCCATGGTCTTCCTAGGATAAATGGATAACCACTTCCCTTGGTCGACATAACATAAAAATCCACTGCCTTCTTAATGCCAAAGGCCTCCACAAAAACATTTTTACAAATGCCTACGCACCTAGCCTTGCTATTGTTTGCCATTTTCACTTTGATTTCAGGTGTCTCATGGATGTGCATGCCTAGTCTTTGCATGAGCCCTTCTGTCATGATGCAAATTTGTGCACCCCCATCCACTAGACCTTTCCTAACCAATCTTCCTTTGATGTAACAGTCTAGCACCAGTGTAATGTCCTCATTCATTTCAGCTTGTGCAATTTTTACAACAGGCACACTCTCTTTTACCTTTCTCCTAGTGCTAACTGCCCTTGTTAAATCCCTCCTAACTTGTGGACATAATGCAAGAAATTAAGGCCATGAAATATCAGGACCCTTACCTCTCATGTCTTCCAACAAGTTGTACGGAGCCATACCATGTCCAAGAGGGAAGTCTTGGAGGTTGATACGACGTCGAGTCCTCTTGGTTTCCTTTGCCTTCTTGCCTTGTCCATGGTCACTCTGTGATGTGACACCTTCTTTCTCTTTACCTTTTCCTCGGCCACGCTTAATGCCATTTGCTTCCATGTCAACCTCATTTGAGTTTGTCACCTCTACCACATGCACATTTGGATCTGGCAAAGGTGGAACTCCTTCTACCCCTTGTGGAGGTGGTCTTGGTCCATTTGGCCTTTGTAGAAGCCTTGGTTGTTGACAAGTTCCTTCACCTGCATTCATCACTGGGTAATTCAAGTTAGGTCTCCCTAGCTCCCCACGGGGCCAAGGACAATTATACATCCCATGTCCAGACTCTCCGCAATTCCAACATTGCAAGACTCTCCTAGGTCGTGGATCTCGCTCTTCAGACTTCTTTGCTTGTCCCTTTGGACCTACAGCTTGTGCAAGGTGAATTGATAGGCTGCTTAAAGATTCGTTTAACTTCTCAATTACTTCTGCCGTTACCTCAGGAAGCTCCCTCGATGTTGATGCTTGTGACTTACCTTTGGGTCTAAGACCTTCTATTGGAACCTCTCCCCTTAAGCACTTGAGTTTCCTATATTTCTCAGCAGCCCTAGTTTCAGCTGCATCAAAAGTAGTAGGTGCACCCGCCTCAACTTTTACCTTAAGGTCAGGAAAGAGTCCGGCTATGAACCTCTCCTTCTTTAAAAATTCTGCACCATCACCAGGGTTAGAAACATTTCGTATCCATAGAGCCCAAAGACGTAGAAACTCTTGCTTGTACAAGTAGTAGTCATCTAAGTCTTTTTGCTTATGAGAAACAATGTCTTGCCATAGTTTTTGAGTGTTTTGGGATCAAAGAAGTATCTCTTAAAACGATTCAAAACTTCTGTGTAATTCCCCTTAACTTCCTCAGGCAAAGAGTCAAACCAAGTACTAGCATCTTTCCTAAGGACCACCTCAAACATTTCTACACGTTCTTGATCGGTTACTATCCTCTTGATACGGCAAGACATCTTGAAATTTGCTAAAAATAATTCTGCATCCTCTCCAGGCTCTCCAAAGAAAAGAGGATATCCAGACATTTGGCGTTGGCTCTCCATTATTATGAAAGATTACAACACGAGTTACAATAAGGGATACAATAGAGATCTAGAACCACTCGCCTGCAAATGAAGAAGTGAGAAAGTACCACTCTAGGTTTTCTTCTTCAGCTATCCAAGCTTCAATAAGGTCTCGATTTGTTTGATCAAAACAAAAGGGTAGACTATTGATGAGCTCTAAGAAGGGTTGAAATTCTTCAAAGCTAAGGCGATAAACAGAAATCTCTAGAACTTCATTTTCTGGATCCAAAAGAGCAACCACGTCCCAAGTGATAAATTGCACTTGCTCTACAATTCCCAACGCACAAGCGGTTTGTATAAAAACTAGATCTTCATGCTCGTCGAAGGCCGTGAGAAAGTAGCAATTGACTAGGATCTCCTTTCCTTCGAGTTCCACACAGTCGGAGTTAGGAAACCTTCTCACAATTTCATAAAGAACATCCTCATCAAGTCCAATCAAGTTTGCAAGATTTAAAGACTCCACTTGTGCTACAAAATTCCTGGACAAAAACTCCTTAGGATTATGGTTAAATCATTCAAAAGCATAAAGAGATTTACAATGTCTCTATGAACAAAGTGTCATAGAAAGTAGAGAAGGATGAGAATTTATACAAATTTGCAATCTTCTCTATGCTCTCTTTATTAAGACAAGCTCTGAATAGCTCCCTATCTCCTTTGTTGAAAGCGAAAGAAAGACTATTAATAAGACGCAAATGAGGGAAAAATTCACCAAATGTGAGTCTATGAAGCATGAACTCTGGCCTCAAGTTTCCTGAAGAGTCTTCCTCAATGGTGAAATGCACTCGCCAAACGCCAAATTTCACTCTATTTACCAATCTTAGGGCACACACTAGTTGGATGAATGCGCGGTCTTCCTTAGTGCCCAACAACAAGAGGAAAATGGAATCCACGCGTAGGACCTTCCGTCTTAACTTCACCACCTTCTTGTTATGAGGGAGACGCCTTACTACTTGCTCCTGCAACTCAATTGGTAATAGAGCTAGATCTCTAAGGATTGAACTTTCACTGCACACACATTCCCAGTTAGAACAAATGATCGTTTTTTTGTTTCTTGTAACAACTTGGACAAAGAAAAGACAAACATACACACTATTTTGCCGGGCTGCACTTCATTTTAAAATAAAATGAACACATGTACATCAAAAGAAGTGTGGTAGTTGATGAGAGGTAGAATGACAGGGTTTGGTGATGCAAGAATTTCTCCTGCTCTTTGGGCACCAAACATGAACACCATTCGTTGTTGAAAATGGATCTTTCTACTAATTGCAACGTTTATTCTAATGTGCGGAGTAAAATGAAAGGGAAAAACCTCTATTCCTGGGCCATTATCCATGGCCTATGCATGTCCTAATGCTTAAAACAAAACAAAAATATAGACGTCCAAACTAAGGTCGTACCTAATGAGAGGCAAAATAAAAGGATTTACTGAAGCGTTTATCTCGGCCAACCTAAGAGGACCTAAAATTCTACGAATGACACGTTGAAATTGCAACTTAGTACTAACAATTATGTGTACCTTTTGCCTTGCAATGGAAATGAAGGGATCATACAAATCTTCGTGATGCTAAAGGATCATTCTACACCAAAATACACAAGCCGTCCTCAGTGGGGGCACCAATTTGAGGCGGTCCGGGGCGGGCAACAAGAAGAGTGGCCTCTAGACACCCTTCAAGGCTCCCGTGCTGCTCAACGGGGCTGGGGCACAACACAACACAAACCAAAACAACAAACCCACAGCCAAATCCCAACTACACAAGGGGCACCACCTAGTTTAAGAGCGAACTAGGACGCAAAAGAGGAGAATCGTTAGAGCAACCCAAAAACAAGCAAGGAATTTACACTAACCCTAACACCAATGGAACACTCTCACACACTAAGACACGAGAGAGAGAGAGAGAGAGAGAGAGAGAGAGAGAGAGAGGGAGAGGGAGAGAGATAGTGCTTGGGCTGCTTTGAAACGTATCGGCAATGATCAAGCAAACACAACTATATATTTAAGAAAGAGAGAGAAAGGGGGAGGGGGTGCTTGTTGCATTAATACCTTCTTACAAATCTGTCATGACAAATCAAAGTGAGATTAGTATGTGTTCAACATAGCTTGCGTAAATTTCACCACAACACATCACAAGAAAAGCCACCCCAATCACTGTCTTAAAGCCAGGGGAGTCCTCTCCACCCTGTCGCCCTCTTACAGTATGTGGGATTTATGGCTAGATTGATGACAACACCAGAGACAAGCTATCAAGAACTTAACAAAAAACACCAAGACACTTACGCATCATTGTTGTCCATTACTTCACGTTGGAAGGGAGACAAAGTATCCAAGCTTAGTCCAAATCCACCCTCCTTGATTCAGCAAATGTTGGGCTTACACTAGTAGGAGAAATGATAGATTTCCTACTCTCAATTGAATGATCACTCTCTCTCTTACAATGGCATAGAGTTCCCTTGCTAATCTCCTATTACAACACATGCACATGCATAAGACAATGAGCTTCCACTCAAGAGCTCCTTCTAGAGAGGTTGAGCTTGGCTTCTCAAGCTATAGCATAGTGCTCTTGCTTATGGCTCCCCCCTTGTTGTGCTAGCTACACCCTCCTTTTATAGCAATTTTGAAGGCTAGGGTTACTCCTCTAACCATGGTTGGGTTAGATTTTCAGCAATTTATCTAATTTCTTTTGCTTGGAATTATCAAGAAGTTGGTGGGGAAAGAGAGAGGAGAGAAATAGAGGTGATCGGACTTTTCATAGTGGGTTAGTGTTAGTAGAGTTAGTATTAATTTACAAATGGAATTGGATATTTACAATGGGACTATCCATGTAGGATACAAATAAGGAAGAAAAACTCTTAAGAGGTAAGAAAAGGTGGATTTCTTACAAGGTTGATGCTCCAAGTGTCTTGAGTAGGGCCAATTTTGACGCTTGTTGACGGTCCACTAGCTTTGACGGTACATTTTTTCTCCACTCTTGACCTTCCTTGAGAGACAAGGTAATTGAATCTGAGTAATCAACCACCATGATGCTGTCTTTTAAGAGAAGAGACTGAATTTTGTGGTTTTTTTTATAGATATGGGTAATTTGGAGGAGGAAAAATGAGACTAGGTGGTCAATTTTGGAATGGAATTGTGTGTGGGAGGTATGAGTTCACCATGGTTTCTCTTATTCTTCAAGGTTGAGGAGAAGGTGAGTAGTGTGCAGAGAGGAGTGGTGAGAGAGATGGGGATGATGAGTGGAGAAGTGTGTGTGAAAGAGGAAAATGATAAAGTGGAAGAGAGAGTGTGGTTGCATAGCATGGGAAATTTGGGGTCCACTAAAAAAATCATAGCTCACAGCTCGTAGCTCAAAAAAATATGAAAAAATTTGAGGCAAAAGTTCAGCCCAGGAGCTACAACTTTTGTTTGTATCACCTTTTCAAATTCGGAGAGCAAGTGAATTTTAAAAATTCAGCAAAACCGACCGTTTTTTTCCACTGCAAAGGTCCTTGTGGGGTCCTTCTTTGGATGATTCTTTTGAATACCTCCAAGAGTGAGCCCTCCATAGTGCATGTATGCATGCCACCTACCCTTGACCTTATTTGGTAGGTCTATAATTGAAGATATTGTTGAGATTAGGATATAAGTGAATAGTACCACTAAGAAAATCAAATATTGAGGGGTCTAAAAAATATGTACATGTCAAATGTAAATAATATAAGTGGAAAAAAATATAAAGGGGTCAAAAGAAACCTCTCTCATTATGAGGCTACCATAAAAAGATAAATATTTTTGGTGTTCTAATTTTTTAGAAAAAAACAAAATAGATGTAGGAAGGGAAAAATCAAAATAGTGAAAAAATATACACATAAATAAAACTAGTTTTTTTGGGGTGGAGTTACACCAAATATAAGAGAAGCTTACATGAAAATATTTCTATATGGAATAAAGAGTATGAAAAATGGTAAGAAAAAATTGTGGTAATGGTGAGGCAATGGACAGAGTATAAATAACACACACCTAGGTAGAAATATTTAAATAAATACCAAAATAATTATGAAAAAATCTTTTATTTAGGCCCTATATACAAAGAAATATTTACACACAAAGAGGCCATAATATACTTTATTTTTTTATTTTTTTATTTTTTATTTTTGGTTCAACTGGCCCAGTGACTAGCTAGCTGAGGGTTTTTAAGAAGATATGGGAAAAGTCCCGTGACTCACGCACGCCTATGTACAGTGAAATGGTAGGGATAGCCATAGTGTTTGGGTGATTTTGGTAGGGTGAGGTAACTCACTGTGGTAATTACAAAGAGCCGAAAAACGGCTATCAGTAGCAGTGTCCTTTGGGTTGTTGAGGTGCTCCTTGAATTCCTCTTTGTTGGTAAGTATGTCTATGTCCGTCCATGCCTCCATTGGCTATCATCAGTGTTCGTTCATCTAAGCTATATCTTCCTTCTCCTGATGCCTGTGCAGCAGTTGGTGGTCCTATATTTCCTATCATGCTCCATGGTTCTGGTGTCGAGGGTTCTTCCGGTGGATAATAGATAGGGTTTGCCGCATATCCATTGGGATCTTCATAATATGCATGCAAAGGCACCAAAGCCTTATCCTCTGATTCAGTTACTATTGGTGTGTATCTTATACCAACTGGTCGCAATCCTGGTAAGGGTGGCTGTTGCCCCAACACCGGTTGTGGTCTTTCTACACCTACAGGTCCTGGTAGGTTGCTTGCTTGATATCTAGGCATCGGTGGAACTTGATGGGAAGCTACCAGAGCTTGGGGAGCATAAGGTCTCTCTCTTACATATCCCTTGTTATAATAACATTCCTCGGTCTCATGGTTTGTCCATTTTTGTTCAATAGCACACCACTTGGGTTGTTTAGCCTGGGGTTTGGCGTACAAGTTAATCTTTTTTAGCACTTCATCTACAAGCTGCTCGTGGTTTACAGCTACTTCTCCTTTCGGTGATGTCTTAGAAGACTTGCTTCCACTTTGCTGTGAAGAGGAATCGTCATCAAGGTCCTTGAACTCCCCCTCTTTGTAGACCGCACAATTGTCCACCAGGTAAAGAGCTTCCTTGGTCAACTCATTCAACGTAGTACTCCTCTTCATATGTAAGTATTTCTGGAGATCTGCATTCCTTAGTCCTTGGATGAATATCAACATAAGTCTGGACTGAGTTGGCAGTTCTTCAACAGGACAGAATTTAACATATCTTTTTAGTCTTAGGGTTGCCTTTCGTACAGATTCTCCATCTTTCTGTTTGAATTTATGGATTTGTGAGACGGTATTATGGGCTATTCCCCTTTGTGAGAATTTCTCGATAAACTTGTCAAACACATTCCTCCATAGACTCAAAGTCTCTACGCTCTATAGAGTCAAACAAAGTGGAAGCATCATCCTCTAGGGTTAGACCAAACCTTGCAAATTGGGTAGGAAAGTCTAACACCTCTTCAGCTCTAATTACATGCACAAAGGCTGCTACATGATCTCTTGGGTCTCTGCTTCCTGTGTATTTCTTGTTTACCCATTTTTGCACTTGAGAAGGTCAAATTCTTCGATGGTCTACAAACCTCATCATTGGATCTCCCCGTCCTAATCGATATACCTCCTCAGGCCTTCAGTAATAGGCTGGTTCCTCTCCCAGTGGTGCTCTTAATCCATAATTTCTAACGGTTCTCGCTGGAGGTGGTTCTTCTCTTCGAACTCGCTCTACGGGTGGCCCTCCAAGCTCAGTAGACCCTTGAGTCTTTGGCTTACTCTCTGCCTGATAGCTTGAATAGAGTGGTGGTTCTTGCAAATCCCTGAGCCCTTGTGCGGCTTGATAACCATCTTGGTTTCAGTCTTGTTCCATTGTTGCACTCTATCGAAGCCATGCCTGCAATGATGGCTGGTTTGCCGGTTGGTCTTGGTTGTTGAATGCATGCGGTCGGGTGGAATGTGAGGTAGCGTCATACTCATCCGAAAAAGGATTTGTTGAGTTACTTGGGGTGTAGGTGGCTCTTGGCACTTCCTCAGGGGTATATGCTGATGCCCCTGGACCGGGTGCCCTTTCTACCTCCTCTGGGAGAATACGTTGGTATTCTCGCCCATATCTGTCAGCAAAAAATATACCCTTCCCCGTAGCAGTTTCATAAGAGAGCAAGTAAAGAACCTTGTCTTTTCTTAATTTGTTTACGTATGGTTCTTTGCTGCGAAAGAAAGAGACTATACCCTCACTCTCATGTTTGTAGATTCCCACGTTCTCGTTATAAGTTGGAGCCCTGGTTGTTTTCTTATCATACATAAAAATAGCTCCGGGCCGATCAATGTTTGGTGAAAGTTCTTGAGTTTCTGAAACCATTTTCCCTTTTGCCACGTTATCTCCATATCTATTGTAATCTTTAGGGTTGCTAACTATCAGATAGTGGTTCCCCTTTTTGTCTTGGAATCTATCTCCATCATCATAGACTCGGATTATCTCCAATCTTTGAGCTCGCCTCTCTTCGATACAAATGCACTTGCGTCCTCGATAGTCAGAATAGACTAGGGCTCCTCTCGAGTTTGTTCCCTCTAAGAAGATCACCGTGAGTTTGGAATCATTTGAAGGATTTTGGGAGGTGCTTCCTCCTCGCATAGGTCTATCATAGGTGAAACCTCCTGGCTGTTGACTACCCATCATGAAGAAAGATTTGTCTGACAAAGTGTCAGTATCACTACCTTCCTCAATAATCCGAGCTAGCGGATCTAGCCTTGCCTGAGTTACACTCTCTTTGGTGGACACTAAGCTACCTTGGTCACCTACCACCTTCTGGTCTCTAACAATGTATCTTCTTGATCTTAGATTCATCCAACTTATCAATGCAATTTATCACAGATCCAACCACTGATCACCTGGCAAAGGGTCAATTTCTCCACAACTTTTTGCTTTGTTGCTGAATATACCTGTACACAAGCGTTTTAATTTCAACAATCGAGTCAAAGCATTTATCTACTAGAGGTTATCTTAGTAATGATTGGTATAACTGGAGAGTTTATCTCAACCACTACTGTATTTTATACCCTGCTAATGTTGGTCAATTTACGCAAAAAAGTTTGAATTCAGTCTTTGCTTCGTCAAATGGGCAAACAAGGTCCAAATTCACTTTTGAAAGAAGTTCTTGAATCCTTAAGCCAAACAGAATCTCATTGTCTATGCCAGGTCAAATTTTCTTTGCAGCATACCTCAATAGACATCCTACGCATAGAATGTCTCCTGCTGTGTTTTGCCTGGATTTTTGCACTATGGTTTTCCCTTGTTGTTCTGAGCTTACAGCTGCTTTTACTTTTTGTTTTGGACACCTATGAGCTGGTCAATGAGTCAGAAATCTGTTCTGACAGCCTGTTGCTGATATTGATAAGTCTAATGAACTCTAATTTGGACCAAAATTAACTAGGAGGCTTGCCTTAGGCTCTACAACACATTAGGAAATTTCGGAGGTCATTTGGAGGGCCTTCTAAGAAAATGTATTTTTTGCACTCTCTCTCTAGAAAAAATGGCAAATAAAAGAGCTGGGTCTTTCATAGTAAAACTTCAAAAAGTGTACTTTAAGTAGATTCCTTACTCCTCTGAACATTCGTTCGTAGTGATTGAGGGATAATCCTCTTTTCAGTTGCATTGAATGAACAACGTCAATACGGAGGGAATGAGGCTAACATGGAGGGACGAATCCGTAGCCGCTATTCACTTTCCATTAAACCTGCACATTTGGCTAATGGCGCACTCCTCAAATGGCACAAATGTTACCCAGAAACGAGCCAAATATCACCTTCACATTGATTTGGACAATGAGTACCAACCATTGATTAAGCGCAGTAAAACAAACACACATATACCTCCCACCTCCATAGACACGCTCAGAGCTCAAGGAGCTAAACACATAGATATCTGGACGAGAGGCTTTCTCTACCCTAAGAATCCAATAACTAATGCGTCTCCACCGTTTGTCAATCCTACAAGCTTATTGACCTTTGCTGGTGATGGAGAAAACGGCCTTCTGGGTTATTGTAAATCACTTACAAGAGAAGCTGAAACTTACAAGAGCATTCTCCAAGCTCAACAATGTGAGATTGTTCGCCTTTCACATTTACATTCTACAGATCAGGTTACCATTTTGCAACATAAAACAGAGGTACAAGAACTGAAAGGAAAGGTGCGAAGTTGTCAAATGAAGGACACCATCTTGGGTGGTCGTATCCGAAAGAAGAAATTGCGCAATCTTGAAACATTGCAGGTTGCATCAGGAGGTCTCAAGAAAAGAATCCGAGCATTAAGGTGATGCTTCTTGGTTGGCTACATTGTCTTAGTTAAGTAATCTCTTTGTTTTTTCTTGTTATGCATTGTTTTCATGTGCCTAAATAGTGTTAGTGAAGCAAATTTTCTGTTATTTACTTATGCATTGTCTTCATGTAGAGATTCAATCTATCCTGACAAGGAAAACATTGACCCCAAAGCCAATATAGGAAAGAGATTGAAGCCACTTATAAGTAGAAGCCTGGCAGCAGATATAGTACATGACAAGAAGTTTAAGGTTCTACAAAGAAATGTAGTGGACCGCTTTATTTCAGAGAACTCAGTGCCTGCAAAAGAGATACAAGGCACACTTGATTCACTTGGTGTAAGCAAAAGAGGATATTTGGCTATCCAAAAGTCTGTCTCATCCATCTTTGTTAGGAAGGGTATAAAATCCAAACTTCTACCATCAGCCTCAAGTGTTTGGAAAGAGAGGCTTCAGCTTAACGAGGCACAGGGAGACTATCTTGGACAGCCCTTTCATATTAAAGCAACTTACAGTGGCCATGGAGCGAACATGGCATATGATGAGTTCAACAATATTTTTATGGACCTGCGGATACTACAGAAGAGAATGGTGGAGTTTTACAACATCACATTTGAAGAGTCACGTGGACTATTACATTTTGTGTTAAAACTGGATGAGTGTGAGCTTGTTAAAGAGAAAAAGCTAGAGCGTGTTACTATTACTTTAATGAATAGAGCCCTCTCAAAGTGTCCCAGTGATGATCCTTTATATTTTAGTGTTCAATCAGAATCTAACATATGGTGGCTTGGTGCGTTTGAGGTAAGCGATATTCTCAAGTAAGCTCAAATGTTCAGATCTACTTAAGTCTCATTTATTTTGTGTTGCAGGTAAAGAAAGAAGATCATGAGATTCTATATTGGGTGTTCCATCGAACTAATATTCCGGAGCTGATTGATCGACAGACTAACCAGGGAGAGGTACTACGTCTAGATGGAAGGGGAGACTTTCAAGTTCAGTGGCATCTTGCAGGTGACCTTAAAACATTAAAGTGCATGTATAATTGTGGAATGGGTGCAATGGCAAAGTCACCGTGTTTGTTCTGCATGGAGCCTGCAAAGGTCATGGACCCAAAGTGGTGGAGAAAAGCTCCAACACGTCACATTGAGGATCCTGCTTTTCGACCAGTTTTGAAAATACCACTTGTGAATGTCCACATTTGTACAATGCATGCCCTTTGTAGAATTGTGGAGAAATTGGTCTACTTATACATCGGGTTTGCTTGGAAGATTAAGAACTCCGCAGAACGACAAGTAGCCCTGCAGTGCTTAGAAATGGTACTGTCGGATATGGGGCTTCATGGTGGCAATGTGAAAATCCAGCGGGATGAAAAGAGATCAACTGCTGAGAAGGATGTCCCATGCAAACCATCCATCGGTGGGGTGAAGGCACGGAGGTTTTTATCTAAGCCCCAAGGTACAAGAGATCCAAAGCTAACAAAACATGGAAAAATATATAACACATCTTATGTTAGCAAGGTAGAGTATCAGAGCTGGAAAAAGCTACATATTGCAGTCAAAGACCACGAACCAACTACTCGTAACGCGAAGGCTGAGGTTTGGCGATCAATAGACATCCTATTTTTGATGTGCGACAAAGATGACTGGTCACAAGGTGATATGAACAAGTTCAAGGAAAATCTCAACCTTCTGAAAAAATCATTCAAGACAGCATGGACAGACACCCAGATTACTCACTACATGGTATTATAATGTATTCTTTCTCTCTTATGTGCAAATATGTGACTGTAAAACATTCTAACTAATCTGTTTTCATATCCAGCACATCATCTTCAATCATTTGCCATATTTTATACAGAAGTATGGGAACCCGGCAATATGGAATACCCAAGGGATGGAAAAGTCTCATTACATGGCGAGAAATGCTTATTTCAGGCACACACGACATGGTGGATCTCGAATCAAGGCTAACAGTTTGAGAGAACTATTTGAATGGTTCTATCGTAGAATCATTCATCGAATGCAGGCAAAAGAAGTCTTGGCAAATTCAGCAACAGCACAAGCCATCAGACATTTACAACAACAAAAAGCTAAAAGATCAATGGCATACAACAACTCCGGAGCTCGTGAAAGTCAACGAAGGTGGAGAGAGACAATGGTGTATGTGAATCACAAGTGGAGAAAGATACTCTGAGTGGATGACATTGTACAAAATTTATGTAATACATGATCTTATACAATTGGTACTTGAAGTGTATCAAGATTTTGCAGTTCAATTTTGTTTTTTGGCACGTCACCCTTGTAACGAATCATGAGATGTTTGCCATACTCTAAAAGTTCATCTGGGTTTTGTCTACCAAGAGCTAGTGCCATTGCTGTGTAGGTGTAGTAATACGCTGCCCGGCCACCTGTATAGCCTGGGTAGTAACCAAAACAATCTCTAGCAAACACTTTGTCCACAAGAATGACTTTATCTGCACTTTTGGGCAGCACCGGTCCACCCAAGAAGCGTGATAGTGTCTTGAATGTGTAAGTTGCTATTGAACCCTCTTGTGACATGGAATTGTGAAAAACTAGTATCGGCGACTCGCAAAGCTTTGAAAGGTACTGTGCTAGGGCCACATCCCTTCCTCGATACTCTCTTGTCTGGCGCCGAAGGAAGTCATCCTTGTCAGCAATCCAAGACTGCACATACAATGTCAGAAATGACACAAACAGAGAGAGAGAGAGAGAGAGAGAGAGAGAGAGAGAGAGAGAGAGAGAGAGAGAGAGAGAGAGAGAGAGAGAGAGAGAGAGAGAGAGAGAGAGAGAGTTACCATGAAGCTCTCATCCTGCAGAAAGAGGTTTTCTTGCCACAGGTCTACAGATGTAGTTGACCCCTGACCTGAATGGTTAAACCAATCCTCCACTTCTTTGTTACTTTTCGATGGTCTTAGGCTTTGTCTTATTGCTTGGAAGGTGGCTTCATCAGGTAGTGTCTCCTTGTATTTTTCAGCTTTCTCAAAGCATCTTCGAAGGCATTCCATTGGATTGCTGGATGTTTCCATTGCCTCATCATCACTACTATCCTCTGAAACAAATCCACTCCTCTCCTCTTGGACTCTGGAAATAATAGCTAGGGAGAAATCCTCCCTTAAATAAAACACACTTTTCACATCATGTAAGAAGATATAGGTCCTGTCTCCAATCCTGAAGTCAGGCACAACAGGCAACATCATCTGAGCATGCTTCTCAGTGAAGTTACTGACATCCAATGGAAGTTTGATTTCTGTGGTTTTCACAGAGAGCATCTTACTTCTTTGTACTTCAATTGCCTCAACCTCAAGGTCGACTGTGTCTTCAACCTCCTCGACTTCTTGCATATGAGTTTTCTCCTCGCATTCCTCATCTGGTGCTGCATCCTGCTCCTCTAACACCTCATCAGGATTCTGCATGAGGAATCCAAATAGGCTGTTGAGGTAAATCATAAAGCCAAAGGCTTCCTGAATGAGTTTGCATTCTTTTTGGTGCAAAGGGCAGGCTGAATGTCGGCAAGAGGGTGGTAATTCCCTATACTTCTTCACTCCCTGTCCCTTTCCACCATAGTCATTTAAATGCACAAGAGTCATAGTAGGCAGAACAACCCTTCCTACCTGCACCATCACTTCAAACTTATCTCTGTAGGACTGCAAGAAATTACTGTGCTGAGCTAACAGGTCTTCAATGTCAAACTTTGGATTAAACATAGAATGAACTAGATCATACTTGTCCCCAGCACCACAAGATGCTGCAAAATCAAACAGCCTCTCATCAGTTGTAGCTGGGTCTTCCAGAGAAGACACATCCTCTTTTTCTTTACATTTAGTACTTTCTAGCACATCTGCATCATCTGAGAAGTCTATATTTCTCTTTCTTGTATTTTTCTTCAGAAGTACTTTACAGGGCACCACACCCTTGTAGGGTGAGGGATCCTCTTGCCCTGGTGACCTCTCTGATTGATCTTCACCAATCGACTTTTCCTGAGATATGTCCTGACAAAAGTCAACAGTTCTTTTGGCAGATACATTAAGCAAATGAGCCTGCAAGGGTTGAAATCTTGGCACAAGCTCTGGATCTGGTTTCAGCCTCTTCTGCCTACTGGACCTTAATCCTATTCATCAAGAAACATAACAAGTCAAAACCATGAGGAAACATGACAACTCTGCCAAAACCAAACCATCATGATCTCTCTCTCTCTCTCCTGATAGATATAAATATAAATAAATAAATAAATAAATAAATATATATATATATATATATATATTTATATTTATATATATATATATATATCTGTCTCTCACCAAAGCACAAACAGAAACACACCTAGTCTCTCTCTCTCTATCTCTCTCCAAAGAACACTAAAAAATACACACAACCTCTCTCTCTCTCTCTCTCTCTCTCTCTCTCTCCAAAGAACACTAAAAAATGCACACAGCCTCTCTCTCTCTCTCTCTCTCTCTCTCTCTCTCTCTCTCTCTCTCTCTCTCTCTCTCTCTTTGTATTTTTCTATTTGACTAAAGGCGCGCGAGGAAGGAAAAGTGCCTTTTGCAAACCTCTCCGCACGCCTTAAGTACAACTGAGAGAGCAATAACAATACTAACGGCGCGCGGAGAGAGTTGCAACAGGCACTTTTCCTTCTTCGCGCGCCTTTAGTCCAATAGACAAATGCAAAGAGAGAGAGAGAGAGAGAGAGAGAGAGAGAGAGAGAGAGAGAGAGCGAGAGAGAGAGGCTGTGTCTGTGTCTCTGTCTATGGAACTATGGGTATTGAGGTGTGTGTGTGTTGAACAACACACACACACACACACACACACACACACACACACACACACACACAATTTGTACCAACTGCTGGAAATACAGAGAGAAAGAGTGAGAGATCACCTTTTTTTGGTGGGGTTTGCAGGAACTCAAAGGGAGGTGTCTCCTCCATTGCTGTTCTGTGTGTCAAGCTGACTCTGTCTTTCTCCCTCCCTCTCTCTCTCTCTCTCTCTCTCTCTCTCTGAGAGTAAGGACTCCCTCTTTCTATCTCTCTCTCAATCTGTGTCTCTCCCTCTCTCTATCTCTGTGACAATCTGATCACTCTTTCTCTCTCTCTGTCTCTCTGAGACTCTCTCTCTCTCTCTCTCTCTGTGACAATCTGATCACTCTTTCTCTCTCTCTGTCTCTCTAAGACTCTCTCTCTCTCTCTCTCTCTCTCTCTCTCTCTCTCTCTCTCTTTCTCTGGCTCTCTCTCTCTCTCTCTCTCTCTCTCTCTCTCTCTCTCTCTCTCTCTCTCTCTCTCTCTCTCTCTCTCTCTCTCTCTCTATTGTTCTCTCTCTTTCTCTCTCTCAAAATCACACTTATAACGGATACACACGGCGGCTTCCCACGTGTCACTATAAATTATAATATATTTGCATGCTGTCGCACGTGTGGTCATTATTGAGACCGTATACTTTTTGTACGCCATATAAAGCGGTCAAGAGAGAGAAAAAACACACCACGTGAAATAGAGTGAGTGAGTGAGAGAGTGAGAGAGAGAGTGTGCAAGAGCATCGTCTGCGTCTCCGACAGCAAGGCCACGCAGCGACATAACGAAGGTCTGCTTCTTCCTCTGCCTTTGCCTAAATCTCTCTATCTCTGTTTCTGTCACCCACACACAAACACACACACACACAGACACACACATGCACACCCACACACTCACAAACACAGACACACACACACACACACACACACACACACACACACACACACACACACACACACTCACAAACACACACACTTACACACAGACACACATCTTAAAAATACACACACACACACACACACACATTCTCTCTCTCTCTCTCTCTCTCTATACCAAAGGCGCGCGTAGAGAGCAATACCCGTAGTGCATGTCTCTATGCGCGCCGTTAGTACTGTCCATTGACTAGAGAGAGATAGATAGATAGATAGATAGTTCTATTATCGTCCTGGGAGGTCAAATATGACCTATGGGACCAAATGAACATGTCACGTGGTGTGAGTGGAGTTCATAAGTGACTCTCGATGCTCAAAAATGGCTGAAATGAGCGTCGCAATAGAGAGTCCACATCGTGGTTGGGAGAGGAAGGTATGTAGGGAGAGCTCATGGCTGAATATATGGGGAAAAGAGGACCTAATGTGGTCAAAAGCTGAGCACTCAAGTAGTGTGTGGTACTCACTCTCTCGCACTTGACGAGGGCATAAGGTGCAAAGTCGATGACACTCCTCGCCAGTGCCCCAACGTCCTGTCTCGCAGCGTAGAGAATGGGAGCTAAGACGAATGGAGGCAATGGTGCGGATCGCACTCAACGGGATGGGCTCAAGGATGTAGGAATGGGTTCGGTTACCTCGTTCCGAGAAGAAGAGAGATTTGTAGTTTGGGGCAACGTGTGTGGTGTAATGGCTGAAGCGAGAACCTCCGGATTTCTCCCAAGCCATGATACATTGGCGTTGTAAGAAGGCCTCATTAACTTGGGAGTCGATCGACGCATCCTTGACCAAGTGACATGCATCCCATCTTCCAAACCATTTCTTGATATCAAGCATCCACCCCGAACTTAGTATTTTGCTCTTGCATGTCTTTTGAACCTTTTGACTTGCTTCATATGCGATTCTAGGAAGTCGATGCAAAGGGCTACATTGTGTCTTACGCATGTACTCCACAACCCTTTCCATGCCCAAGACCTCAATGGGAAGCGATCCGGAATCAAGAAGTAAGAGCATGTAGGGTGTTTGTGTCTTGACTTGGAGAAAGTTGGTGAGAAAACGCTTTTGGACATTCTCAAACTCTTTCCAAGTAGACTTCCCGATGCTTCCACCCCACACCTCCACTCCATAAAGAAGCACCGGTGTCACCAATGTGTCAAAGAGGTACTTTTTGAGAGCCCAACACTTGATCTCTCCTGCATTGCACATGTTCTCAAATGCATAATAAGCCCTCTTTCCGGCTTCCAAGCGACGCATTGCACAATCCTTCCATTTATGATTGGATGGAACCTCAAGGCCAAGGTACTTAAAGTGATCTACCACTTCAAGTTTCTCATTGTTGTATACAATGCATGGATTTTCGTCATTGAGGGTCTTTACAAGCATAACCTTGGTTTTGGATCCATTCACGATCAGCCCGCTATGTAGGCAAAAGCGTTCCAAGACACTCATAAGCTTTTGTGCATCTTCTAAGGTATGTGCCAAGAGCACTACATCATCGGCATAAAGCAAAAGCATGATCACCGCATTTCCAATCTTAACCTCTTCTATGCCTTCTTGCTGCATAAAATCAAGAACCATGTATTCCAATTCATCAATGAGTAGCCCAAAGAGGGTTGGGGAAAGTGGGCATCCTTGTTTGACACCAATAGTGCTTGCAAAAAATTCTGAAACTCCATCTCCCATACATAATCGACATATCACTTTTTGGTAGATGCGAAAGACTGCATGCATAAATTCTCTCGGCACTTGAAGGCTTTGCATACGTCTCCAAAGATTTCCTCGCGGTACCATGTCAAAAGCTTTCTTGAAATCCACAAAGCAACAATACAACTTTTTTCCTTTCAATCGAGACGCTTCCATAAGAACTCGAAGAGTGACAAGGTGATCAATAGTGCTATGATGCTTTCGAAAACCTGCTTGGCCAAGCGCACGTTTGCCATTCTTTTCAGCCCATTCACTTATCTTCATCTCCATGATACATCCAAATAACTTTGCCATCAAAGAACCAACCATTATAGTGCGATAGTTGTTCACATTGTTTACATCTCCTCCTTTGTGCAAAGGTTTGATCCAATTTGCACTCCAATCATGAGGCATGCCATACTGAAGTGCAAGGTTAAACATATCGCATATCCAATATCGTGTTTTCTTGCTTGTCCATTTAATCATTTCAGCCTTGACACCTTGAAGGTCACCTGCCTTGCGAGTAGCAAGTTTCTCAAGCGCGCGGCATACATCTTCAATGGTAAAGAAGGGAGACATAAATGGAAGGGAGCTACAAGCCTCCATCTTATCAACATTGGGTTTCTCATAGAGGTTCTTACAATGCATATACATATCCTCAAGAGTCAAGTCACCAAAGCTCTCAACGCGCTTGCCTTTTAGATTTTGCCAAAACTTGCCACATGCATGTGCTTTCTCTTGTGCTAAAAGAAGTTGTTTTTCGACTTCCCACCTTCTCCTCTTCTTTTGAACAAGTGCTTTGTATGTGTGTGAACATTCCAAGTAAACTTCCTTGTCTTTGATTGCATCCAATCTTAGCAAGTGTTTTCGGGCTTGACTACATTCCATGTCAAACCATTTCTTCTTGGTGCTACCCTTCTTAGACCTTTTGCAAGACATGTGTTTCACCGAAAAGCATTCCTTCGCACAAGAGAAAATTACTTCTTTGAAAACTTTCCACTTGCATTCTAATGTTGGGCTCCCTTGATGCTCTATCATGCTTAACATTTGGTCCACCATATCAGCATATATAAGTGCTTGTTTGAAGTCTAGACGTAGGTACAAATGATTCACATCATGATTGGAGGCTACATGCTCGGGCCGTTTACCACACTTGAGGTCAATACATAACATCCTATGATCCGATTCCGGATTCCATTCACCAAGTGTAAAGCTTTGTATGTATTCTAGAGTGTCTTCTGAGAACAACATATAGTCAATCACGCTAGCACCATTGTGCTTTCTACATGTAAAGTCATTGGTGCCTTGCCATAGAGATACACCATTTGCAATGAGCATTCCGGTACTATTGCACATATGTAGAAGTGACTTTCCATAGTGATCCACTTCTTTTGCATCATTAGAACTTCGATTATACATGTATGAGTCATCCACTCTTCTTGATACATGCGGCATGTCGACTTGTTGTGTGTCGTGTTGGAACATATTTGTGCGAGCATTCATGTCTCCAAAAACAATGACTTCACCTTGATCCTTGTAATGAGCAATGTCTTCCTCTAGTTCAACAAAGGGCTGATCTCTATCCATATTCAAGCGACCATAAAAGTTGGAGTCATAGTGAGGAATGTAGCATCCGGCCACAAACATGACTTGACCATTTGGTGGGCTGATTTTCAGCCATAAGTAGCGTTTATACTTATCTTCTTTGACAATGGAAACATCTTTCAAACCCTTTTTGGTCATACATGCTACGCCTCCTTGGCCTCTTCGTTGCTTTGCATTTTTGGCCCACATCAAAGAATGTACATCGTATTTGTCAAATCCAAGAATTCGTTGCGCATCATGCTCCCATGTTTCGACAAGAAGTATTACATCGGAATCATTGGTAAGCTCATCAATGCCAATTCCCGCATTCCATGGATACCCGTTACAATTCCAAAAGCTTATTCGCAAGCTTGAGTTGGTCTCATAGATCATGTGTCCCTATTTGTTGGGTGGACTTGCATCCTCCTCAAGTGACTTTTCTTCTTGAGATGATACCTTAACCTTCTTGCTTCTTTCCTCGTATACTTTGCGACGTACATTTTGTTGCATAAGAGTGCGATCCTCATATACATTACAACCCGTTCCTTTGAGGTAGATCCAACCATTGTCAAGGATGATCTTTCTCTTTACCTCATCAGCCATGGTACATACAATAGGTCTTTCTCCCGAGCGAGGGACTCCTTGTTTTCCAACTCGATGTGCACCATAAGCCATGATTCCTGACATGCCAAAGTGTGTAGCAAAAAACTCTTCAATAGCAACCGCAAGAGATTGGGGTGTTTCCATGCTTTCCTCCTTGATTCCACGAATGACGATGTTCTTTGAGCGTTTTTGTCGTTCTTGCAATTCTTGAGTGTCCACATTCTCTACATTCTTTGCTTGGACAACGGCTTGCGTGATAGGAGATGTAGAAACCACATTATCCTTACATATATCAGCCCATGATTTGGATGCATTTCTCATCTCACATACATCATGTCGTATTGTATCTATCGTTTCCTCTTTCAATACATGATCACTCTCAACTTTGCTCAAGCGCTCTTTCACTACATTCATGTCCACAAGAGAGCGTTTACATTCTTGAACTTCATTCTCAAGATTCATCAAGCGTGTTGTTTGCATTTCAAGAACCTTCTTGAGGTGCTCATTCTCCACAACGAGAACTCTTAAAGTACCATTCTCCATTGCAAGTGCGCGCAACTCTTCACCTTGCTTGTTGACGGTTTCTTGTAACGAGATCAAGTAAGCCATGATCATTGCTTCCGTTGTTGTAGACGATGTGGTTGGATTAGCATCCAAATTCCTTGGAGATTTTGCATCATTCTCCATGGCGAGTGTGGCTTTTCCACCCTTGCGAGTTTTGTCTGACATTGCCTTCAAGTCGGCAACAAAAACGCAAAGTTTTGACAGTTTTTTCAGTTCTGAGATGCTGTTACAGCAAAGCCTTTCATTACACAGAAAAATTATGTCTTTACATCAATGCGTAGAGGGATTCGTGCTCTTCGATTGAGGCTATAGATCACCTAAATCGGAGTTCGGATGAGCAAGTTATGGTCAAAAGAGTGAACTGCTGCCTACTAGGTCAAAAAACGGCTGTGTGTGTGTGTGTGAGAGAGAGAGAGAGAGAGAGAGAGAGAGAGAGTAAGAGAGAGTACCCTATACTAACGGCGCGCGGACGTGCTTGTTGAGGTTTAAAAGTTGTCCGTGCGCGCCTTTAGTAATGTGGATTCTCTCTTTCTCTCTCTATCTCTCTCTCTCTCTAGTTATATATGCTAAGCTATAGAAAGGAGAGAGAGAGAGAGAGAGAGAGAGAGAGAGAGAGAGTAAGAGAGAGAGAGAGAGAGAGAGAGATTAAGAGAGAGAGAGAGAGAGAGAGAGAGATTCATAGAAAGAGAGAAGGGGATTGAGACTCTTCTTTTGGTGTACAGTAAGATGGCTAGAACAAAAGCCACTGCAAGGAAGGCAGGCAAGGGCCTAGGATTAGCATCGAAAGCAAGTGGTAGATCTGCAACCCCAAAGAAAAGACTTGGAAAACCAAATAAAATTCTGAAAGGGCCAAGGATGAAGAAGCTGCAAACCTGCATGGGACTTTTCAGAGAAATCAGAAAGGCACAGAAATGTGTAGATTTATGCATACCAAAGCTGCCCTTCCAGAGGATGGTGAGGTCCATATGTGATGAAGCTACCTGGGGCAGCAAAAGGTGGAAGGTGGTGGCATTAATGGCTCTACAGGAAGCAGCAGAGGACTTCCTACTGGCATTAATGGCTCTACAGGAAGCAGCAGAGGACTTCCTACTGGCCCACAGGGTTACTATAATGGACAAAGATAGTGAGACATTGAAAAGAATAAGGTGGAGGTATGACAAACTGCTGGTCCCCAATGTCTGCAAGGATAAGAAAATGAGGGAAATTTTGTTATACCCCCCGAAGCTAGTGCCACAGCTCACAGTTGTAGATGTCACACATGATGTGAATACAAGGGCAAGGGCAGAGACTATTGCTCGCCAAACAGAGGAAATGAGGGAAGCAGAGCTTAAGGAGAAAGCAAAAGTAGCAGTGGAGTTCCAGAAACAAACAGAGTGCAATGTGACCCTGTCTATAGAGGCAATGAATCAAGAAACTCTACTTTCAATGAAGAATGGTTTGCTTGCAGAGATACCATTTGTAGATGGAACCAGAAAGCTAGCTCTGGAAAAGGTGGACATTGATTTATTGCAGAATCCAGATGCTGAGATTTCAGACACAATTATCTATGCTTGTCTTAAGTAAGTGTTACTATCTTTCTAGCTTTGAAAACTCAGATAATAGGTTTGCTAACTCAGGTAGAGTCTCTGCAGCCTGATCAAAAGTCAACTCCCATTGCACACTCACACAGAGGTGTTTCTCCTTGATCCACAAATGTCTGTAATTATTAGACAAAAGAACAGTCCATCTGGGACCTTTGAGAGCTGGTTTCTCCACTGTGCTATGCTGGAAGTTACTGTGATCATCTTCCCATATGAGAACAACCATCACTGGAGTCTCATATGCCTTGATGTTGACCAACCAGCAGTGTGGGTGTTCAATTCAATAAAAGGAACCCACCCTGAAATTAGGCTGTAAGTGTTTTGTATCAGAAAGTGTTTATTATAGATATCCATGTAAATTTGAAGCCTCATGCTAACATCTTGACATTGCTTTGTGCAGTTGTATAAAGAGGTTGTTGCTTGCCTATGGCAAGCTATGTGGAAGGTATGAACTATACAAGGCCCCAATCAAAGATGTACCTGTCCCAAATCAAACCGATGGGAATTCTTGCGGCTGGAGATGTCTTCTCCATGCAGAATATGTCCTGCAAAGCTACTTTGCATTAAAACCTTTCAGGACTAAGGTACCCATTTGGCAATGCATTCAGTTAGTTTTGGTTTAGTCTATAAAAGAATTCTCACCATGTGCTCTTTCAATTTTGCAGAGTGCTTTAAAAAACTACACATATGATTATTTGCAAAGATACCGGGTAAGTTTAATACAACACCTGCTTACTATGTCTAGCCCTAGAGAGCTTGAAGATAGCGGCTTGGATGAGCGCACTATTGATCTTACAAAACATGACGTGCCACCACGACAAACCCCTACATCCGATACAGTGGAATCGCATCGGGCCGAGGGTGTCATATCAGCAGAAGATGAAAGAGCCGAGGATGAGGAAAGGACAAATGAGCATATGGAAGCTGCTAAGGTTCAAACGGAGGAGACAATGAAAGAGCCAAGTCAGCCAGTGGAAGAGCCAAAAGAGCCTATGGCTGAAACCCAAGATGAGGAAAGCAGGCCTATAGATGAGCAAAAGGATATGGATGAGGAAAGCAGGCCTAGGGATGAGCAAAATGATATGGATCAGGCAAGGATGTATGAGGCAAGCCGATCAACCTTGAATCAGGCAGAAAGGACCATGGGGGAGACCCCTGATGAAGATTTGAATGATGACTATGAAGATAAAGCGGAGGAGAGCAACAACGACATGAACACTACAGAGACCCAGTATGGACCCTTGCTACCTGTAGATACGGTTGTTCCGGTAATGTCTATTCAAGTATGGAAAAATATGTTCAGCTTCTAACTACTTATATGTACTTGTCAACTTTTACAGAGGTTGATTATCTTGGACGTCAATGGATTGCTGCTGATGCGGGTGCCTCTCGGTGACCCAGGACCCTTTGAGGATTTGCAAACGTTTCGGATGGGAACTTGTCGAGTCGTGGTTCGTCCAGGAACCAAGGAATTTATTGAGTTTCTTCTTTCGTGCTTCAGAGTTGCCATATGGTCTTCAATGCAAAGGCAAAACTTATCGCCACTAGTTGCAATAGTTTGCAGTGTATGCCAAGCTCACACGTCAGATTTTGCCTTTTTGTATGATCAAAGAAAATGCGTTACCGTTGAGGGCCACTACCATCCTAAAAAACCAGGATTACCTCTTTTGTACAAACCGTTTAGCCAAATCGGTGTACCCTTTGATGCAACTAATACACTACTAATTGATGATACTCCTGAAAAGGGAGAACTAAATCCGCCGGGAACAACTATCTCACCACCTTCTTTCGAGGGGCATTCCTTCGATTTTTACCTTGAAGACATTCTGATTCCATACTTACAGAAATTGTATCTCAGTCCATTGTTCACGGACGAGTTTGTACTTTCTAATGAATTAAGATGATTCTTCTATCTGTCTTTGTCTTGTCTAACATATATATATATATATATATATATATATATATATATATATAGAGAGAGAGAGAGAGAGAGAGAGAGAGAGAGAGATTTGACGTGGTAAAGAAATGTATTTCAAGCACACTTTTTCACAGGGCACAATTGAAAAATGAGATCAATAAACTTCATGTCTTGAAAGTCATTTGTATACACTTGGGTTTACAAGAATATCTGTTACATTGACACTACTTCAACCCGACCATCCAACTCTTTGCACAAAATATCTTTTTCCCTTCGCCGCATCACCTTACGGCCAGCTAAGAAAAAGGAAAAATCTGATAGTTCCTTGTCCATTGACTCTTCAATGATGTCATTTCGCAAATGCTGAAGACTGCATAGCTCCCTTATTGTAACCACCAATAGTAGGCCATGCTCTTTATCAATCACTTCCACATCCACAGTAGGATTATCTTCCAAACCTGCAGAAACCTGGTCCATAGGAATGTACTTACCGTTTAGCATTTGTGATCGCATATACCAAAATGAGAGTAACAGTGATTGGCTTGCAATCATGTACTTCACAACTAGAGTATCAAGCGTGACCTCGCACCGTAAACCAATCTCTTCCTTTGCATACCATCCTTTGTCAAGAAGTTTGTCACAGGATGACTGCTGAAATGACTTGCACATGAACATAGTTTTTGTAACTCTGATGTTGTAGCTATGAAACAGCTCTATGAAGAGTGCAACAGGACAAAAGTTTGCAATTCTAACCAGTTTGGTAGGAATAGAGCTACGTAGAGACCTTTGTATATCCTTGTAGAGCTTACTTCGCATTGCCTCCACCATTGTTTCCTCGGGAACTGGCCAGTCCACAGTGTTCCAATCGGTTGGTAGAGGCAGTTTCACCAACATGCCATTCTTATTCCCTGAGCTGAGTTGGTAAAAGTGGTCATAAAAAAAGATTCCCTCATCAGCCAATCTTTTGCTGCTCCTCTCTGAGTACTGTAGAGAACCAATATGGGCATGTACAACATGGAAGAGGCCTATTATGCACTCCACAGGTTCCCATTGCTCATAAGAAGAGGGATAAACATCTGCAATATATATAAGAAGAGTTAAACTAAGAGTATCAATAAGTACAAATGACAAATCTAATGTAATTGAGTTGTGAAGAGTAGAGACATTACTCATAACAAGAGGGAAAAACATTGCAAAATATATAAGAAAAGTTATAATGAGAGTATCAGTAAGTTCACATGTCAAGAGTACTTACAATTGCAACGTGGTTGATGTATATCTGATACATTTCCACCGTTTGCTATCACCTCTGGATGGGTAAACACATGCTGAACAAGAACTTCCTTTACAGATCTTTTGCCGATCTCAACTTTGAAATCCAACACCCTGGCCTTCCATGCTGAGCGGTAAACGTTGATACCACGAGACCTCTTGGGTCTTCTTGGTTGCATGAGGACCCATGAACCTTTGTTTATCCTTTGTCCAACCCATTGGTTGTCTGCACTTATTGAAGCTCGTATTGTAATTGACGATATGCTACTACTTGGCCTTCTAGGCAAAGTGCCGTTGTTGGTTGTTGGTGTGAGAGACAGTAAACACCTTGAGGCTCTTGGGCGAGAAGACGTGGATGCCATAACTCTCAGAGAAAAGCTTTAGTGGAGGGAGATTCACTTTGAAAGCATTCTAATGGTCGGAAAGTGTTTTAAAATTCCAATATCTTGTGCGGGCTTAATGGTCACCCTCCAGTACGTTAATGACCATAAGAGAATATCAGAAGTGGGACCACACGCAAGCACCTAAAAGCTCGGTAAAAGGAAGGAAATTACTATGCTACAATCCTAGTTTCGTGAAAGTTTTATGCTATTTTCCTATTTTTTGAGTCTTTCCAGGTACTTTCCTGCGTAACGTAGCCTTCATGCTCATTGGACGCGCTCTATTTTTCTCTCTCTTCATATGGCCCTCCAAATGACCTCCGAAATTTCCTAATGCCTGGCTATGCTCACTGTCAAAGTCTGGCTTCAATTTCTTGCTTTAGACATCCTACACGTAGGATGTCTTTTTCATCAGAATGGCTTCAAACTCAAAGCCCAGGCTCCCCTTGAGTTGCTGATCACTTTGGTATACTCAAAATTTGGTTTGGAGTCCAAAATCACTCAGAAGACATCCTACACGTAGGATGTCTTTTTGGCCTGTTTGACCTCAGACTTGTCCCACAACTTCCCCTTGATGTCAATAACCCAGTGGTATGCTTAGATTTTGGTTTGGATTTCAAAAGTCCCAAATTTCAGCTGTTCTTACCTTTTTCACTCAAAAGTGCTAAAGTCCGCTTTGAACCCAATTTTCTCACCCAAATGAGGCGAAACCCCTTTCAGTCACTCAATATATCATGCAAAACATGCTCATGCAGCCATCTTATGGTTTTGGTCTCAAAATAATGTTTTGGCACTATTTGGGTAGGATTCTGGAAATTTCAGTCTATCTGGCCTTATCCTGTCAAGATATGGTCAAATTTTCACTTTCCAATTGAAATTGGGGTAAACCCTACCTTTTGAACACACTCTCATTATGAGGAGGTCTCAAAAGAAAGGTTTAAAGCTATGGAGCAAGAGGGGGTTCGGTTTGATCCAGTCACAATGCAAATGTTTCAAGCTTTTGGAGTGTTTATGCAGCAGTAGCAAGCTGCAGAAAGGAGGGGGCTCTCCTCAACCAAAGCGCTTCAATCCGTGGTGAAGAAATTGGACCAATTTAAAGGCAAATATGTAACAAAGTATCTTTGTGGATATATAAAGGAGATGGAGCTTCATCGAGTGCCCGAAGCAAAGATGGTGCAAAGTTTTGAACTTGCTGTGGTTCCCGAGATCAGAGAGCTTGTAAGGGGAATTAGAAATGAGCATGGGGAAACTTGGGAAGCATTCAAATTATCCTTTAAGGAAGATTATTTCATGGAGGACTCCGAAAGGGTAACAAAGAGGACTTTCTTAGAGTGGGTAGTTCGGCCAAAAGAGGGGTTCTCGCCTACCGAACTGCTAAGGGAATTCGAACGCTGTTATGATCAACTTTCAAGAACTGAAAAGGCTACTCTAAACTCGGAGAAGGCAGAGCTCTTTTTGCAAGCTGTTGGTAAAGAGATACAAGAGAAGTTAGAGCTACTACTTGAAGATAAGGATGCGGAATAGGTTTTGAAGACTGATTGGAATGAGGTTGAAGACGCCATTTCACTTCTAGCTTAGCGACAACGACAAAGAGACAAGATGATAGTCAACCCTACTCAATCCCCAAGTGGTCCCAAGCGTCCTATAAAGCCTGTGATCGTGGTTCCAAAGAGTGAAAAATCCATCCTAGATGATATTGTCAAAGCAATGCAAGAGCTCAAGTTAAAGCTTACAAGGCTAGAAGAAAAGGGGCAACCATCAGGTCAATCTACAGGGCAACGACTGCAAACCAGAGAAGACTTTGTCAATAGATGCATATGGTGTGATAATACTGACCATGGAAGGAGGGATTGTGAAAGTTTCAAAGACGCTTTGACAAAGGAGCTCGTTTTCTTTAAAGATGGAAAAATTCACTTAAGTGAAACAGGTAAGCTCTTGGGAACGAACTTTGGCAAAGGCGGGATGAAGAAACTAGTTGAGGACATGGCTACTAGCCATGCCATCTCAATGGTTGAGGCAGCCGCCTATGGGTTGAAGGTGGATCCTATTAAAAGAAAAGGATCAATCAAGGCTGGAGAAGAGGAATCTAATGGTATTGGAGAGCTATGGCCATGCGCTATAGAGTCTGCTATGAAGGGTAAAATGAATATAGAGGTTTTACATGAAGCTGGAGATTGCATTGGGCTTGAAACAGGTTGGAATGACCCTAAGGACTCTTTGTCAGTGCATGCATATATTGCCAAATGTCAAGCAAATGAGGCCATTGTTGAAGAGAAATGTAGGCGTGAGAATGGGGATGAAGGGCCTTCAAAGCGGGCAACGAAGAGCGGAGGTAGAAATGACATGGTGCCTCCTAGATCACCTTCTCCGCAACAAATGCCTGTCCCCGAAGTGCCTATGCAAGAAGCCTCTAAAGACAAGAAGAAGGATGCAACAAAATCCAAAGCGAAGGGTCAGGCCTACAAACTCCAATCCGATATAGAGGCAGCAACGGATCTCAAAAAGGTTTTGGAAGAGAGGATTCTAAACAGTAAGGTGGAATTTACCTTGGGTGAGGTCCTTGGTATAGAAAAGCAGGAATTCCACAAAGAAATAATTGATATCATAAAGAGGAAGCGGCAGTCTCTTACTGAATCTATCCATGTACAAGGTGAAGAGGAGAATTTAAATGCACAAGGTGTACAGGTCTATGGCGAGCAAGGGGAGGAGTAAAACACATTCGCTTCTTGGATGATGAAGATGAAGTGGAAACCACTCACAAGAGCTACTACTTGAATAGTCACTGGGCAAGAGCAACTACTGAGACAGTGGTAAAAGTGAGAGACTTACAAGAGCCATACATTGCGTTGATAGATCATGGGTCGGAAATTAACCTCATGTCAAAGAGTCTTTATCAAAAAGGAAAATGGCCAATTGATATAAATCATGGATGGATGATTCGTGCAGCAAACAACTCATAAGGGGAGCTGTACGGAGCTTGTTCAAATGTAAAGGTGACTATTGGGGATGTGAAAGATGACCAAAATTTCTTTGTACAGGAGATGTCTACATACCCTCTTATCCTTGGGCAGCCATAGATCACTGCTACTCGCACGGAAACCAAGGTGATGGATGATGGGTCAACCTATGCAAGAATAAGGAATAGGGATGGGAAGCATGCAGTACAGTTCCTTACTATTTGTGTGGAACATGAAAGGAACCTTGAAAGTCTTAGAGAGAAAACCTTGCCAAAGACGAACAAAGAATTCAAGGACTACAGGGATATGAGGGGTTTTGGCCATGTACCATTGTAGAGTGGGATTGCAATGGTACAAGAAGAGAAAGGTTCTCGCATGATGTATATGCAAAGGATACATTTTCTACAGGTTTTGTAGGATTATCAGACTATGGATCTATTGCTTTTATAGAGTGCGAGGACTTAAGGCGGGGTGAACGACAACATGTAAATAGTGTACAAAGACATTTGAAGATGAATGGTTTGCTAGAAGATGAAGAATGCATTGTAGGTGTGTTTGATGAGTGTTCTTTTGTGGATACTATGCAAGATTTGGAGTCTTTAGTGGATTGCAATTTGCATATGGGAAGTGAGGTTGTGAAAGTATGCTCAATAGAAATGTACAAAGTCATTGAGGATTTCAAAAACTCTCAAAGTGTTGATGTACAAGTGGAGACTAAGCATAAGTCCGTGGCAAAGAAAGTGAAACCAGTGGCATTATCTCTACCAAAAGACTGCACAAATAAGATGGAACAAGCTTCTTTGCAACCTAGCCTTTGTGACCCAAGCAATATTGGACACAAGATCACAAAGGATTCTTTGAAAGAGTTACAGGTTGGTTGCAAGGAAAGTTTGACAAAAGCTGAAAAGATATGCTTTCCAAACACGGAAAAGATTTTACATTTGAGGCTTATAAGATAGGGTGTGTTGATCCATCCATTGTTGCTCCTATGGTGATCTTCACTATCCCTCATGTACCTTGGAACTTGAGGCCTATTCCTATTCCAAAGGCTCATTTGCCAAAGCTCATTGAGTTGCTTAATGAAAAGATCAACATGGGTATCTTGGAGCCTTCTTGTGCTCCATATTCAAACAGGTGGTTCACTATTCCAAAGAAAAATGGTTCTTTACGCTTTATTCTGGATATGCAACCTGTAAATAAGGTGACAATCAAAAATGTGGGTATAGGTACAATTCTCGATGAGTTTGCAGAGGCATTTGCAGGAAGGGCAATATATTCTATGGGAGATTTGTACTCAGGGTATGATTAGTTCCAACTAGCAATGGAAAGCAAGGACCTGACTACCATGAGGACACCCTTGGGTTTAGTAAGGATGTGCACCTTACCCCAAGGGGCAACGAATACAGTTGCACACATGATGAATGGTATGAACAAAGTCCTACGTGACTTCATACCGCAAACTACAATGCCTTTCCTTGATGATGTGCCAATCAAAGGATGTGATGTAAGTGATAAAGATGCGGCGCTAGACTCGAGGGGGTGCCAAAAGTATGTGGCAAACCATATCAACGATTGGGATAATATCTTGTCAAGGTTGGAAGAGGCGAACCTTACCTTGTCTGGCCAGAAGTCAGTGTTTGGTGTGAATGAAGTTCTTATTGTGGGACATATGTGCGGGCCATATGGTAGAAGGCCTTGTCCAGAAAAGATTGATGTAATCCAGAGAAAGAAAGAGAAATGTATAAATGTCACTGAGGTTCGAAGGTTCTTGGGTGCATGCATGTTTTATGTTATCTGGATTCCGCATTATGCACATGTAGCAGAACCTTTGTATCAGCTTTTGAGAAAGAACCAAAAGTTTCAATGGGAAGAAATGCATACTCATGCCATGAGAAAATTAAAGAAGTTTCTGCTTATGTCTCCAACTTTGAGGAAAGCAAACTATAAATGTGGAAGATATGTAATTGTGACAGTGGATACTATCCCCACAGGAATTGGATGGGAGATTGGGCAAGATGATGATGATGGCAAGCGATATGTGGTGAGGTTTGGAGCAAAAGTCCTAAGCGCTCGTCAACGCAACTATCCACAGGTAAAAAGAGAGTTATGGGGAGTAGTCATAGCTTTGAAATGTGACAAAGAGTACTTGATAGGAGCAACTTTAATAGTGGAGACTGACTGTCTACCCCTTCGTGGGATGATAACAAGTTGCTCAACTCCCGACATTGCTATGTTGAGATGGATTGCCTACATAAAGTCCTTGAATCTAGAATTTAAGCATATTGCAGGGAAAGATAATCTAGTTGTGGATATGCTTTCAAGAGCAAGGTATGAAATTGAAGAAGACATGGTTGTTGAGGGCGATGATGTAGGTACACAGTTCTATAGTATCTCTCATGCCAAGGGTGATCATGTTTGCCTGTCAAATGCACTTGATTCATTTATAGAGGACCTATATCAAGGTGATTGGTTGCTCATTGGATGCTATCTGAGTACACTAACAAGGCAAGAAGGGTGGAATGATCAAGAGTTCAAAAGAATACAGAGAAAGGCCTATGGATACTTTTTGAAAGATGGGTACTTATGGAAGCAACCAAAACAAAGAAATGGAATGCCGATGAGAGTTTTGAATAATAAGGACGCTCAAAATGAGCTTACTAAAAATTTTCATGAGAGTCACCTTTACTAAAATGAAAGAGAGGTATTGGTGGAAAGGTATGTATAAAGATGTATCTCACTTTGTGGAATCATGTGAAACCTGTCAAATGTATTCAAATGTACGTCATCGTGATGGGTTGCACCCTACTTACCCATTGGCCATGCATTAGAAGTGGGTAGTAGATCTGGTTACGATGCCATTGGGCTTATGGCAAATGAGATACATAGTGCTTGCACGAGAAGACTTAACCAACCAAGTTGAAGGTCGTGCTCTAAGAACAAAAAGCACAGAAGGGATATCTAAGTTTCTCTTGGATGATGTAATTAGCCGTTATGGCTGTGTTGGGAAAATAACAACGGATAGGGGTGAGTTGGATGCTGACAAAGAAAGGGAGTTTTTCTCTAGGTTGGGCATTAAACTTGCTCTCACTACTGCATATAATCCTGAGGGAAATGGAAAATCAGAGCGTGGGCATCCTCCTATCATTAAAGCTTTGGCTAAGGCCTGCAAAGGTAAAATAAGAGAGTGGCCTAGGTTATTGCCTTATGCTTTATGGGCTAATCGTACAACTCATAGATCGGTTACTGGTTATATGCCTTTTGAGTTGATGTTTGGTCAGAAACCTATAATGCCAATTGAGGATGTAATTCCCACATGGAATGTATTGCCTTGGGAAGATGGAATGAGTAGGGAAGACCTTCTTGCTTTGCGCATACAACAGTTAGAAAGAAGGCCCCAAGATATTGAGATTGCAGTAGCACAATTAAAAGATGGAAGGTTAAAGAATAAGGACAAATTCGACAAGAGCCATAGGCTCAGACCTAAAGCTATTGAGAAAGGTGATTGGGTGTTGGTGTATGGCAGTAGTCTTGAAAACCATCATTCAAAAATAAGAAAGCTTTCAAAGAGATGGTTTGGTCCTTATGTGGTTCAACATGTACATGGGAATGTGACTTATACCTTGCATGAATTAGATGGGACAAAAATGAAGATTCCCATTGTAGGGAAAAGAATCAAGTTATTCAAAAGAAGAGGTGATACAGATCCCTTTGATTCACAAGAAGTTCAAAATGAAGGCTCTGATGAAAATGGTATGGATGTGGATGAAGAACAAGAGGATGATGCGTAGATTTTGTTGCAAGCGATGATGAAATCGACATGTATGTTGACTTAAATGAAGACTGAAACTTCAAAAGATATATGTGGCACATGCCGAAGGATGTGCAGATTTAGAGGGGGTCGATGTCATGCCATGGCACGTTCATAATATTAAATTAAATTATTTACCTCACTCTTAATGTTTATGATGTGTGGGACCACGGTTGCAGCTCTGTATATACCTTGCAAAGACAGCGAGGCCCTCGACGTGACACTATAGCATGATTTTTTTCACATAAATATATGCCTTATTTGATTTGGAATGTACAAATGTCAAGTGTTTCAAAGTGGCACGCTCGTTATGCCTAGAAAGTTCAATGCGGGCAATCTCGGCCAAAAATACCAGGTTTCGTGCGTTGGCGTGAAAGACGTGTCCAAAGTGATTACCAAGTGGTAAAATGAGGTTCAACATGAAATTTGAGCCCAATGGGATTTTTTCACAATTTTAGGGATTTTTCCCAGCTCGTTTGGGCTTTTTACGGACAAAAAGTGATATTTTTGGACTAAAAATGACCTAAAAATGGTCAAAAATAGCCTAAACAATGCTCAAAATAGCTCAAAATGCCACATCAACGATGATGGTATTGTTTCTCAAGTTGTGTGGGAATTTTTAGATCCAAGAATGACCTCATTTGGTCACTTGAGCAAGGAGAGACAGCCATTCCTCTAAAGGATGCTAGTGTAGTCCCGTGCTGCTTCCACTACATGGTTGAGGCTGTGAGGCCTCCAATTAGGGTTTCCCCTCCTCAAATAACTACTTGGGATTCTCCAATTAAGTACTGAATCTTCGATGAAATGGTCACGACGAAGAATCAAAGCATAAATTTAGGGTTTTTAATAGGTCGAATGAGCACTGCATGTGTGCAATTGGGAGCGAGGCTACACCTAATCTTCACACACACAAGAGTTTTGAGTTAGTATTGATTCATTTTCAAAGTGGAGCTTTCATGTCTGGAGTTTTGATATTTTTTAGTGTGTTTTTGGCTTCAAATCTTCTACGCCTTGCTTGATTTTGCTACGAATCCGCACAGTCAGAGGCCCGGCGCTTTCCTAGTCGCACTACGCACTTCTTGACAACGCGTAGGATGTCTCCTGTCTTGAAATTAACTTTTTTGCTAATAGAAATGCTTCTGATGCTCTGTAGATCTATCAGAAACATTCACAGTAACTTTTGGACTTCAATTAGGCTTTCAAACACACCTTTGCGTCTTTTTGTGTCTTTTACAAACTTGTAATGACTTTACCAAGCAAGTGTACATGCCATGAAATGCTCTAGATCATGAATCATGATGTCCTACTTACTCTACTCCTACTTATCATGTGAAATGGTGATAATGGTGTTTTTGGTTGCTTTTTGGCCTCTCCGGACTCTCAAGCTCTCCTCTCACTGCTTCTACCACTCCAACTCCTACTCTAGAACTCAACTACTACCTAGAACTACCTTGGTCTACCTAATCTACCTAAGTCCAAGGATCTAGGCCAGGAACACGCTTCCTAGACTCCCTCTAAGACTTAGAGAGTCCTCCACCCTCTGATCCTATCTAAATGTAAAGAAAGTATCTTGGCAAGCCAAAAATCCCAATCCTCAAGGATTAGTCTCCGTCACCTACCTAAGGTTTTCGTCCCCGGCAACGGCGCCAATGTTGGATGGATACACCGTGACGGACGTCAGCATAGCGAGAACTCACCTAACATGTAATGTCAGCTAAGGACGAAGCTCGACCCACAGGCATGTGGAAGCAAGCATAAGGTGTCAACCTACACTCGACCGACTCCTAACTAATTCCTACAGAGGTCTCCACCAATTGTCTAAGTCACAGCCTTCAAGAGTGCATAAGAGGAAACTTCCTACAACGCTTTCTAGAGCCGAACACCCATCAAACAATCTCAGAACACCATAGAACTTGAAGGAGACCCTACTACTACCAATAGGTTACTCTCCCTAAGGTCTATGAACCCAAATCCCAACCCAAAACACCTGGTGCAAAAACACGTAGGATGTCTGGCCGAAATCTGCAAGTCTTCATTTCCGAAATCTAAAGTGCCTATTGTGTAGTTCTACTCAATGTGAACGCGTGGATATGCTGCAATGCAAAAATCAGACAACGTATGCTCACCCAAACACCCGATGAAGCTCGTAGAAGGAGCTCGCAAAACCGGACCGTACGCACGTGATGTAGGTATCTATAGTGGTATATATAGCTTACAATTTCTCAAACCCTAAAGTTACAAAATCAACCATCTACTCAATCTAACTATCAAAACTGGGATACAATCTGGACTTCTGTAAGTCCCAATAATTACAAGGTGAAACATCAGGTTTTCCTCAATAAATGAATAATTACAAAAATAATAATCCTTCGAATAGTTAGATGCCGTGGGGTGTGTCCAGCTTCTAACACCAAGGTTAAATGAGTAGATGCCATGGGGGTAAAGTGCGCTAGGCATGGTGAATCTTCCCAAAAGGAAGAAAGATGAAAGACAAGGGGAAATCTAGCAAAAAGCCGTCCAAGTGATGCCGTGGGGTGTGTCCAGCTTCTAACACCAAGGTTAAATGAGTAGATGCCATGGGGGTAAAGTGCGCTAGGCATGGTGAATCTTCCCAAAAGGAAGAAAGATGAAAGACAAGGGGAAATCTAGCAAAAAGCCGTCCAAGTCACGATGAAAAATTGACATTATAGATTTCTCTTTGGGTGAATGATCTAAACCATATGATTTGGCTCAAGATGTCTCTATGCAGGGCCCAAAGATCACTTGGCCTCAACTACTTCACCTTGCACCTAGGGTGAGGAGAAAATGAACAAAGATGGTTAGTACAAGACACCAAAGATAGCTGGGGCTATCTCTGGGAGGAATCTAGATGACATAGTACCAGTGATGGATGCTCAAATCAAAGGGCAACACATCGCCAATATCTACATCGATGGTGGTGCACAAATATGCGTCATGAGTGAGAAAATGATGCATCGTTTAGGCTTAGAAGTAAGTAGGCCGACACCATGCCGAGCCAAAATGAAAAATAATATAAAAGTTCAATTTGTTGGCATTGTGAATGCAGTTAGGGTAAGGGCGTTCAACACCAAGGTGGATGTGGACATTTTTGTTATGCCACATAAAGGGGAGGGCTATTCTATCATTCTAGGGAGGCCTTGGATTATGGCTATGAAAGCTAAACAAGGCTGCGACACTGACATGATCCAGATGAAGGATGCAAAAGGGAGGCCAATACTTTACGACATGAAGATAGGTCAACAACCTGACATGGATCTAGAAACCTCCGAGGATGAGTTTTCTAGTGACTCTTCAACCACTTTAGAGGAAGAGTCAACAATGAACGAAGAAAGTGACAGTAGCATTGAGGTGATGGGGATCATTATCAAGGACCCTAAGAAGATGGAGCAACTTGATGCATCATCATCAAACCAAGGGGAGCCACCAGGTATACAAGTTACCTCTAGTAGAAGCAAGTAAGCTACATCGAATTCTCTCTAGTGATTTGTGTGGGAAGGAGCATGAAGATTATGTTTTGATGCTAAGTAATTTTACCACATTGTTCATTGATGAACATGATAAAATCAGTGGCATCAAAATCAAGCTCAAGGAGGGAAGTAGACCTGTAGTGCAGAAGCTCAGATGGCTAGGAGTAATTCAACAAGAGATCTTACTCAAGGAGGTGAGAAAATTGTTAGAAGCAGGTTTCATCTATCCTGTTGAAGACTCAAAGTGGGTTTCTCTAGTGGTATTCACACCAAATAAGAATGGTAAGTGGAGGGTTTGTTTTGATCACAAGCCCCTTAATGTAGCCACAAAGAGGAAACATTTTCCTCTCCCTTTTCAAGATGAAATTCTCAATGAGGTAGCAGGACATGAGAGCTACACGGTATGTGATGGCTACTGAGGATACTTCCAAATTAGCATCACTAAAGAAGATCAAAAGAAGAAAACTCTCATCACACTGTGGGGATGTTTTACTTACAGGGTTATGCCTTTTGGTCTCACCAATCCTCCAACCACTTTTCAGCGCTATGTGACATTTTTTTTCCAGCCATTCTTTGGCAAATCAATTCGTGTTTTTATTGATGACTTTTTTATCTATAGCTCTTGTTCTCTTCATTTGAATAAAGTCTATGAAGGTCTAGCTAGGTTACAAGATTTGGGTGGCCAACTCAACATGGAGAAATGCCACATTGGTGAAAGCAAGGTTACTCTTCTTGGCCACGTAATCTCCGCCAAAGGTATTGAAGCTGACCCAAGCAAATTTCAAGCTTTGATGTCTTTACCATCACCCACTATGACTAAGCAGTTGGTCTCATTCTGTCAAAAGGTGAGGTATTTGAGTAGGTTCATTCACTTGCTCTCACAAGTGGTTCTCCCTTTACAACAAGTTACCCATCAAGAGATCTTCACTTGGAGTGAAGAAAATGAACAACTGTTCAATGAGGTTAAAAAAATCTGAGCCTCACTACCCACCATTGCACCTCCAAAGTGCGATGAGCCATTTTATGTTAATACTAGTGTAGGCAATGACACACTTGGGGTAGTATTGATGCAAAAGGATCCTCAAACTTGTTTCATGCATCCTATCTACTTCACTAGTTGCATGATAACTCCATTAGAGAAGGGATACACAGCAGTGGAGCACATGGTGCTTGCATTAATGTTTGATACCACAAAATTTTTCTGTTATTTATTGTCTAGACCATTCATAATCCTAAAATGGAAGAAGTATTTCCTTATGTAATGCGACACATGGATGTTTCTTCTAAGATTTCCAAATGGCTCACAAGGCTGCAAGAGTTTGAGTACACAATGCAAGTGGAGAACTCCACAAGGGCCAGTCTAGGAGGCATTCTCACTCATCGCCACTATGAAAAGAAGCTAAAGATAAAGCCAAATGATCAACAGACTACACTTGTGTTGGAGGTCCCAAAGGTAGAGGGACCTCACTCTCTTTACTTTGATGGAGCCTACAAGAGAACAGTGGAAAAAGCTACAGCTGACATTTTCATCTTCAACGAGCAAGGGGATAAGGTTTTTTCCATTGGGAATCTCTTGGATTCTCACTCCAACAATGAGACAGAATATGCAGCCTTGACTCTTGGGTTAAAGTGGTGTGTGACACAAGGTATTCAACGATTAAATGTTTTTGGTGATGCCATGCTTTTAATAAAACAAATTCAAGGAACTTGGGCTTGTAAAATTCATAGCTTGCTAGGCCATTTGTGCAAGGTTAAGAAACTTTTGGGGAAGTTTCAAATTGTACAATTACATCCTGTCTCTCGAGAAAAAAATCAAGAAGCAGATGCTCTAGCTAGAAAGAAGCTACAAGATGTTCCAGTGGTGGGTGCTATCAAGTTGAAGTTGCCTCTCTTCCAAGGTAGCGATGCTATGTTTGACATCATGAGTTTCTTGGACATAGGAGAGTGTGTAGAGATCTTAACAAGGGCCAAAAGAAGTGGCTTGTGCACAAGGCAACAAAATACCGCCTTATCAATGATGACCTCTACTGCAAGGGTAAGGATCAAATTCTTAGGTGTGTACCTCTCTCTAGGGAGATCACTAAAATCATTTCAAGTTGCCATGATGGTGTTTGTGGAGGACACTTTGCACTTGACATCAATAGTAGAAAGATTCTACAAGCCGGGTTGGTATGGCCTAGTGTACAGTGGGATTGCATCATTGGTGTAAAACATGCAAGGAATGTCAAAAAGCAGGGGATAGGAGGCTCACCTATGAGCCACAGACTCCTATAATCTCTTAGGGACCATTCAAGAAATGGGGAATTGACACTATTGGGCCTTTGCCAAGGTCCCAATCAGGTGAATTGTATATCATCATGGGTGTAGACTACATGACCAGGGGGGCTGAAGCAGTAGCTACCACTTGGATTACAACTGTGGACGTAGAAAAATTTGTATTTGAAAATATTTTCTACCATTTTTGAAACTACTCTTGAGATAATTTTTGATAGAGGACCAGGTTTTAGAGGAGACCTAGTAGAAGAGTTGATGGAAAAGCTGGGCATTTCACGACGCCACTCAACTCCCTACTACCCACAATGGAACGGTTTGATGGAAAAGATAAATGATATGATATGCAAGATCATGACTAAACATGTAAACAATCACAAAAGTGATTGGGATAAGTTATGGCTGCATTTTTGGTCTTATCGCACTTCGTTTGGTACTCTTGGATTCACACTATATCACTTGGTGTATGGTAAGGAGGCCATTTTACCCATCGAAAATCAATTGCTTAGTCTCAAAGTGCTAGGCACATGTAACGCCCTAATACTCATTCCACAACCACATTCTAGATCTGGAGAGGCTCCAACTAGACAGAGAAGAGGCTATCAACTACTATGCACCTTAGGCAGAGCAACGACGTCTCACCTTCAACAAAGGCTCAAAGAGAGTTCTCAAGAAAACTATGTTGGTTCTAAGATATGATAACAGGTTTGACACTGGGAAGGATGAGAAGTATTCACCTGGATGGGAGGGGCCATTCGTCATTAGAAAGTGCTACAACAATGACAGTTATCGACTGATGGATGTAGATGGTAGGCTCCTTAAAACATGTGTCAATGGATGGAGGCTAAAGAAGTACTTTTTAAGGTTTGACCAAGCACCTATGATGGATATTCTTGAGGAGGGAGACTCCTCCACTTCAGATGAAGAAAGATCAAGCACGGAGCTAGAAGCATAAATGTCTCTAGCTTAAAGGGGAGGGCTAATGAAGGCCGCATTTTGAAATCAACCCATCTCTCTCTATGGAAACCCCCCCCTTCTAAAAAAAATAAAAAAATCTCAAGCACAAGGTGTGTGAACGACCACTTGAGAATCAAGATAAAACAGAATCTCCAGTAAAAGATTTCACCGAAGCAAAAATCTTGCATGGTAAGGAGCCCTTGTCCCCAAGTACCGGTGGAGCCACTAGTAGTCATTTTTCTCCATCCTTTATTTTATCCTCAAACGGCTCCACTTTCAAAATAATTGATAACTATATTAGTAAAATAAGAGGGCACTCAATGTTTTGTACAACCATGGCCACCACCTTCTTACAAAAGCAAAAAAAGGGGACCTCCTTCTCATTACTCACCTCTTTCCAACTTGTCCTCTTCCATCCACAGAGCCCTCACTCTCTTTGTCTTCTCTCTCCCTCTCCCTCTCTCTCAGCTGAAATTTTCACTTTTTTGTCCCTTCTCTTTCTCTCTCTCTTTGACCAACAAAAAAACTTTATCTCCCTCCACACACACACACTCGAAGCTGGAAACAACCAATTTTCAGCGCAAATAGAGTACATGCACACACACACTCTTCTCTCTCACTCTCATGTCTTCCCAAGCTCTCCATAGCTGAAAAGTGTTTTTTTTTAGCCACACACACACACACTCACATACAACTTACTATCAACACGCACCCCACTCTCATAATAACCACCAAACACTCTCACAAATCAGCACATCAGCCCAAAATAGTCAAGTTACATCCACCATCAATTCGCAGACATGCACATGCTCTCGTATATACGCGCTTCGCGCCAACAGCTTCAACGAAGTGACGATCATTGTGACACGACGCAAGGGAGGCTTGTTTGAGCGAAGCTTCAAGTTATAGAAGTGCTAATTAGGTGGGCCATGCCTACATTCACTAATTTCAAACGACAATATCAAACTTGTAATCATCTTTTACTCCACCTACGCCCTCATAATCACTCTTTTGTGTGTTAACAAAAAATCTTGTATATTTTTACTCTAGATTTGAAATCTAGGTCATGAGTGAGAGAAAGAAAGCCACAATAAATTAAGTCTTGGCCAAAGATAGAGCCACTATCGTTATAAGTGGCGGATTTATCTTCTCCGACGACGAACCACCTTCGGCAACCTCTTGTAAAAAACCCTCTCCCCTCTCTCAAATAAGCTAGCTATGACTAGCATACCTTGTTAAAACCCCATTCCTCTACTCTCCTTTTCCCTCCATCTCCGCTTTCCCCTACTTTTTTCTCTCTATGGATCTCTATCACAAGCATCATTGCATCAGACATGGCCGACCCATGGTCACAGGGTGTGGGTCACGTCCCAGTAAAATATAGGAAAATTCCACCCTCTTTTCCTATATAAGGAGGGGTCTCTATCACCAAAACACAACAACGCTCTCACCATAACACAAGCTCTATGTTGTTAGAAGTTATAAGGATTTTGAGGTGTAGGCACCATGCCTCCACACTTCTAATAATGCTCGAAGTGTTAGTCCATGTAAAAGAGCATTGGGAGACACCATCACAACACAATGGTAAGGAGGTTATGCACACACAAGCTACTCATCAACACATATTCCACCTCCATCATCATCAACCGATAGGCCTTGGTGCAATTTGAAGTGGAGGATTTGGCATTCAACAAGAGTGAAGGTTACCCTCACACCACTCCTTGACATCATCTTCACCCATCGACGAGGCACCCATGGTCTCCTCCTTCCTCTCTTGTCCCGCTCTATCCATTATCTCTCCCCACAAATAATCTACTCTTTTCGTTATGTCATTCTTTCTATTGTGTTGGACTTGTGAGTATGTCACATGGTTGTTTATTTCTTTTGCGTTGTACATAGAGGTGTGTGAGTTTGCCATGCTAGGGTTGTCTTGTTCTTGATTTGCATGTATTGGTCTATGGGTTCACCACCTCTCGTGTGAATAATAGTCCATGCACCTACATTCACAACTCTCACTATCTTTCTCCACTTCTTTCTCTACCACCTCATACCACAATTTGTAACATGTTCAACTGCGGGACATGGTGTGTGGTGTGTTGTATAGTAGTTGTCATTGCATCCTAGACGCATTTCAAGCTCAGTGGTGCCCCTAGTGTTTGCCTTTCATTGTGAGGCCGTCATGCGTTAGCCCTTGTGTTGAGCCCACCGCGTCTATCCTGCAAATCTGCCTCTCAACACACACACACATACACACACAAAGAGAGAGAGAGAGAGAGAGAGAGAGAGAGAGAGAGAGAGAAAGAGAGAGCCCATTTACAGCTCTAATATAGATACTTGGACGTTGCTTCTTAGAGACTAATTTTGGCAGCAAGAGATGTAGTCAGCAAGCACCATTAATGGAGCTCCCTTAGCTGCATCAAATCTAGAAAGCTCTTGACCGGCATTGTGAGTGAGGGCATGTATGTAGAGACTATCTCTATGGAGGCCCATGAGCTTGGGGAAAGTGGTCTTAGAAGAAACAAGCTGGTCTTTGTTGGCAGCCTTGCCAAGCTTGATAGACGACTAGGTGACATCAAGGATATTGTCCACCACTTGAACCAAGAGGCCTATTGTCTGGTCATAGCTGTGCAGAACTTGGACATCGGCCTCCCAGTACACTATTTTTCACTATTTTGGTGCAAAATTTCTCCTTCTCCCCTCGCCCACCATCGGTATTTTTTAGCTTGAAAACGACATGATATTAAGTAAAGACACATTTCCCCCGAACATTGATGCACTGAGTCCCAGGAATGTTTCCAAAATCAATTTCAAAAACATACAAAATTCCCTTTGACGTAGTCAAAAATTCAAAGAGAAAATGTTTTCGGTCCCCCCTCCACTTGACAGGTGGTGCCATCTACTTCCTCCGATGTACCTGGTTGCCTGCACAGAAAACAACGAGGGCCAGCGGAGTGTTCTCTGTAGCTTTGTGCTCGCACACACAAAGAGAGAGAGAGAGAGAGAGAGAGAGAGAGAGAGAGAGAGAGAGAGAGAGAGAGAGAGAGAGAGAGAGAGAGAGAGAGAGAGAGAGAGAGAGAGAGAGAGTCTTCTTCTTAGATGTAGGTGGCATATTTATTGTTGTTGTTGTTGTTGTTGTGTGTGTGTGTGTGTGTAAGACACAGGGCGGCCACTTATCAAAAGCTTCCTATATCACGTGCGTTCAAGAGGTTATTAATAATACCTCAATATACATACTATATTTACACTACGTGCCTATTTAGAAAAACCCCACCCCCTCTGTATGTATACATTTTGATCTTTTAATAATCCTCTCCGGTTAACTGACGTGATAGCATACACATTCTAAAAAGTGACCGTCCCGGGGTGTGTGAGAGAGAGAGAGAGAGAGAGAGAGAGATAGAGAGAGAGAGAGAGAGAATGTCCTTTCGTTCACCAAAATACCCCTCTAATATATGGAAATTCCCAAAATATCCCTCAAATTTCAAAAATTCCCAAAATACCCCCAATATTTTGTCATAAATTCCCAAACCGCCGTTTAGATTTTCCCAATATTCCTAAAATACACCTGGTCTCGAGATTAAATTTATCTAAAAATAAAAAAATTTGTAGCTTTTAATAAGAAGAGTGATTGTCTATCAACACAAGATGCTAAAACTAGAATTTGAGTTGATTATGTAGGCTTTGGAGAAAAATAACTCCATATTGTTAGACACAGTCATCATTTTTGGCGAGGGAATTTCCCTGATAAGTACTCAAAGACGAATCTCAGTTGTGAAAAAGCAATAAATATTAGAAAATATTGAACAATCTGAACAAAATAGATAGAAGGATGTTTTGGGATTTTTTGAAATTTGAGGGATATTTTGGGAGTTTCCACTTTAATGTGTTGTCCTTTTGAAAAGCACAACTTCTCGATAGGGTTCCTATCTGGTACATTGTCTCCTGGATTGCACATTTGAATTCTACTCTGGTAAAGGTGATGTACATGGGCATTCTTCGACGCTTTTTGATACAAATGGATCAGATTTATTGGGTGCACACTCCATGGAAAAATGTAGTATCAGCCTATGTGGGTCTTCTTATCTTATTGGTCTCAATCTCTCGATGGTTTTCTTGATAAATATGTCAAACATGGAAAGGGAAATAAATGCATTTTCTATCAACCAACAAGAAGAAGAGAAGCAAGATCACCTCAATGCATGATAACCAACAAGAGGCACGATCCGTATATTGTTGTGTAGGAGCCTAAAATTATAAATGGAGCTGCCAAGCTGAGCACCATGGCCACAATGATAGGAAATGGGAGCCCCTTTCAGCCTGACTACTACCTTAAGGTCTCCTTGCTCTCTCTCTCTCTTTAATTTCTCCCCTCGGTGACCGTGAGTAATCATGTACATTTGCGCCTTGAAGGCATTTGGAATTACACACGATACGGATACGGGCAAAGAAATTTGATGATATGGTTTGCCAGGCGTTATTGAAAGAAAACGGCGTGCTTGGCATTGCCTTAGTCACCATGCATGATCGGGAAGCTTTGGGCTGTTTTCAGCATTTGCAAAGAGAGATTCAAAAATTGAAAGAGTTTCAAGTTTTTCCATATTTTCTTCGGTTAGGAAAAATGTTTTTTTCTAGCCCTAGATTCATCTATACACCATGGTAGAGATATACTCTTACGGGTTTAAGACGTTCCAAAACTCAACTTGAACTTCAGACTTAAAGTGTGTAGTGCTAAAATATTGCCCAAAAAATCGCTAATGGAAAGACTCTTGCTTGGCCATTAGAATTGATGGGCACTCAACTGAACAGAATTGTTCGATCTTGAAAGCAATCACTGATGGATTACAAATAGATGGCTTGTAGCTATTCGAAAATAGGTGGCAATAGATGGCGCTTATCGCCTCTTGCTGGCTCTTAGCCCTTCCTTTTCCCGTATGGGCATAGAAACATGTCAATAAAATCATGCCTAGGTTCACCTTTCTGGCATAGAAGCTGGAAAGAGAGAGAGAATGATGGGCTAATGAATACTCCTAATTTGAATGTGTTGTATGCTCCATGCATGTGATCCAAGCTAGACCAGGTGTGTGCCTTAGGTTATCCTAAAAACATACAATAATGAACTTGTACCACGCCCTCGTAGAGAGACGTACCATGAGTCACATCTTGACTGAATGACCTTGGATGTGATCATGACTATATCAGGATGCATATGTATGGAACTTTGCATGTGAGTAAACATAATCACAAAATGTTTTAAGACATCCATATATGAGCGTGTCCTTGATAGAGTAGCTAGTGATATAGCGGAAACATATGCAATGATGGGTGTTGTACGTCCATCAGACTAACATGCCATGCATACATGTCAAAAAATGGAATGATAAGCCCTTGGATTCAATGAAAGTCTCAACCATGTGAGCCTTTGGTATATGTGCCATACACAAGTACACTGCCATGGATACATCAAAGTGCACCGTTGCATAAATTGTGAGCTTATATCCACATAGTGCCAAAGATGTGTGGCATTATCATTGATTTGAAGTCAATTGATAATACCTTGGCACATAAAAGAAGCGGTGCTTCACATGAAGACAGACAAAGCACTTTGCTTTGTACAGTGGCTTCTTATAGAATCTGCCCAAGTACTTTGCTTTGCACAACAGAGAGTTTTTTTCCAAAATGAAAAGTAAAACATAAACAAACAACTTGAAATTGACTAATCTTGTCGCCCACTTGTGGGAAAGGGTCTGGTAGAGCACTCAAATCCGTCTCATAGCCATATATGCGAATAACTTGAGAGCTGTCAGATGTCCTGCACATGTTGTCTTTGCCTGGTTTAATCTGATCTCGAGTAAGAAAACATACAAACATGTTGCAAAGACTCCCAAGTTTGTTTGCTGATAGCATATTCTGAACGTCGAAAGCTGCTATGCCATATGTCTTAGAGTGAAGCCTTGCTTACTAGAAGTCTGTTAGTAAGATGAGATAAAATTGATATTGAGAATGCTCTTAGCAAACCTGTACGCAGCTTGTTGGCACACATGTGTCTAAGTAGAGAGGAATCAACCTTGTCAAAATTGATAGAGAATCGGCCTTGCCAAATCGTGCAACGTATTGAGAATCATGAGACTGCCCAACACTGATAAAGATAGCACCTATAGATTAGCTATTAAGAGTCAACTATTGCCAAACACTATTGAGTTCCCTTGACATTGAAAGTCATAACATCCCATATTTGTGGTGATCGCATTGGATTTAGCTCACAACTATGGATATCAATGTGTTTACCACTACTCTGTATATTGTTGAGATGTAGAGAGAAAGAGAGAGAGACGAGACAAGAGACACACCATGTACGCTCCCAAAGACTGATTCATATTGAGGACAAGATACAAATATATAGGTGAGACCAAGTTGAGTAGAGTGAGCCATATATAGCTCCAACACCCCCACTCAAACAAAGGTCTCTAGCTTTGGATGAAAAAACCCTTGGGGAGTTCAAGGGAAAAACCCAAGCCCCTATACAATGTGAGAATATGAACCAGCGATGATGATGTGAAAGTGAATTGTGCATCTATGTACAAATGTTCAAGTGACTTAGAGATCACAATGTGCAAATGTGGAGTGTGCATAGTGCATGGTACCTAAAAGATTACAATGTCATATGTACAAAGCTATTACAATCGCAAAGAAGCTAATCTAGAAAGAGTGAGGCCGAATCAACTTCAAGATCGGAGCACAAGAGGATGAAACGTGACTCGTTGAGGCCTTTGGTCAAAATTTCTACAATCATCTGGTCACTTGGACAGTGTTCAACCATAATGGTTCCTTTGCGTACTTCATACCTGACATAATGATAATGGACAGCAATGTGCTTTGACTCAGTCGTAGAAATTGCAACACAACGTTGTTTCTTGCTGGTCCAAGAAACAAGACAACCATTTATAAAGAAGCAATTTCCACTAGTAGATCGCATAGATAAATGTGAGCTTGCCCAGTCTGCATCTGTGTAACCCAAAAGATAAAGAGATTGCATAGAATCCGATGTGAGTTGTCGTCGATAGACTAAACCAAAATTTATAGTGCCTTTCAAGTATCTCAATACACGCTTTGCAGCAGACCAATGCTTAAGAGAAGGACATGCAAGATGTTGTCCAAGATAATTAGCAGCAAACAGAATATCAGGACGAGTGTTCATGCCAACAAACTGAAGACATCCAATCAAGTTAGCATAAGGTTGATTTGTGACAAGTTGACCGCCATTGTCAGAAGTGTTCTTCGTAGAGCTCACAAGACAAGGTGTGTTCGCTGAATGTGCAGATTCCATACCAAATTTTTGAATAGTATCTGCAATAAACTTTGACTGTCGAAGGAATAAAATACCTTTTGTACGGTTCCATTGGATTTGAATGCCAAGACACGAGTGAATCTCTTCAAGATCCACCATATCAAATGCAGAAGACAATAACTTTTTCACTCGCTGAAGAAATCCCAAATCATTGGAAACAAGGATGGTATCATCCACATAAAGAGCAAGAATCACAAAACTGCTACCTTGGTATTTTATGTATAAGTTGGGGTCTGAAGAGCAAGAGATGAATCCTTTAGAGGTGAGAAAAAGATCAAATTTTGTATACCAAGCTCGCGAAGCTTGTTTGAGACCATATAGTGCCTTATGGAGTTGAGCAACAAGGTCTTCTTTACCCGGAATAACAAACCCTTCTGGTTGTTCCATATAAATTTCCTCTTCCAAGTCACCATTAAGAAAAGCAGTTCGCACATCCATTTGATGAGCTTCTAAATCAAATTGAACAGCAAATGCCAATAAAACTCGAACACTTGTAATGCGAACAACTGGTGAAAAAGTCTCTTGATAATCAACACCAGCTACTTGGGAGTAACCTTTTGCAACTAAACGCGCCTTGAACTTGTCAAAAGATCCATCTGCTTTTACTTTTGTCTTATACACCCACTTACATTTAATAGCTGTACGACCAGGAGGTAATTCAGTTAGAATCCATGTACCTTTAGAGATAAGATAATGGTACTCTGTTTCCATAGTCTCTTGCCATTGATCCTTTTGTGGTGAAGAGATAGATTCATCATAAGTAACGGGATCTTCAGAAGTAGAAAAAGCATTATCAGCAATATCGTCATTATAAACATGACATGAGCCATGTTCAAAATCAATAGCAGATCAACAGAGATATCAATATCATCATTGGCAACATTCGGAATGGATGGTTGTGAAGAGGAAAGTTTCTCTATAGGAAGAGTTTCATCTTCTGAAAGAAATGGAAAAGCCTGAAGCAATGATTTATTATCATCAGAATCATCCATGGACCATGAGCCTCCCATAAGCTGTTCGTTAAAAGCAGCATCACAATTCACAGTTACTTTCTTGGAGGAAGGGTCATAGAATTTGTAGCCTTTGGAAATGTCAGAATATCCAATAAAAATAACTTTAAGACCACGAGCATCAAGCTTTGTTCGTGTTTCTTTGGGAACATGAATATAAGCAATACATCCAAAGGTTCGAAAATGAGATACAGAAGGAATGTCACCTGTCCATGCTGTGATGGGTATCTTACCAGAGGGTGGTGCAGTAGTAGGAAGATGATTCTGAATAAATACTGTTGTCAAAGTAGCTTCAGCCCTGAAAACACGAGATAAGCCAGAATGAATCAACATACATCTTACAGCATTGAGAATAGTGAGATTCTTTCGTTCAGCAACACCGTTCTGTTGAGGTGAATATGGAATAGTGTGTTCATGATGAATTCCACTGTCAGCACAGTAACTCACAAACTCTTGAGAAACATATTCGCCTCCATTGTCACTAAGAAGCTTCTTAAGGCGACGACCAGTCTAAGTAAAAATACAGTCGTATACCTTGAGAAATCATCAATGAAAGTAATGAAGTAGCGATATTGTGATCTCGAAGAAGGTAGAGGTCCACATATATCAGTATGAACAAGATCCAATATGTCATGAGAATGAGTTGTATTTGAAAGAGGAAAGGGTTTACAATTGTGTTTCCCAAGAGCACAAAATTCACAAATTCCCATATGGGGATGGTCTTAAAGATCCATGCCATGAACAAGATCACGACGTTGAAGATCAAGGAGTTTTGAGAAATCAGCATGAACAAAACGGTGATGCCATACTTTGCAATCATGATCACTTGGAGCAGTGACAACATTTGCTACAGCATCGTTGAGAGACAGTTCAAACAAGTTACCGTTTCGAGGAGCAGTGGCCATAGTCTGTCCATCTTTCTCAATTCGGAATTTGGTATGATCAAATCCAACAAACAGACCAAGATCAACAAGTCTAGCAACTGAAAGAAGATTACGTTGAAGATCTGGTACATGTAATACTCCTCGCAAAATTCGAGTGGAAGAAGATAAGGTGCCAAGATATAAGTCTCCAATATCCTTTACTTGACAAGTAGTATCATCAGCAAGATAAACAACACGTTGAACTGGCAGTGGATGATAGTTATGAAGCCACTTAGACTGATATGTCATATTTCCTGTAGCACCAGAATCGACAATAAAAAGTGATCCATCACGTACATGAAGTATTCTGTCTGGAGCAACTGAACATAGGACGTAACTTGTTTCTGGTACAATGTTGTTTCGATGTTCAGTAGCATATGCTCTATTACGATCTGTGTCGAATCGACGCTTATAGCACATATGATTGAGGTGATCAGATCATCCACAATATTCACAAGAAGAAGAAGAAGAGTCTCTAGATAAACGTGGTTTCTTTGTGGTAATATTGTGCTCTTCATCATATTGACGTGTCCAACAATCATCTTTAGTATGGCCATTTTTGTTGCAGTAAGAACATTGCTTATTAGGAAATTTGAGACGAGAGAAAATATTACCACGATGACCACCTCTGCGCTTTCCTCGTTGAAATGGACGCCTTCGAGCATAAAAAGCACGTTCCATCTGTTGTGACTCAGTCTTCTCTTGTGAAAGCATAGCTGTATTGTGACCAGCATTACGATGTTCTTGACGTTGAGAGTATTCAATTAAAGACATGCAAGCTTGGTTGAAATCAAGACCATCTTTATTAGAGAGAATAGTAACAATGTTATCATAAGAAGAGTCCTTCACTGTATCAAGGAGAAGTGTAATCAGTTGCTTTTGTGGAATAGGATCACCGGCAACAGCAAGTTGATTAATAATAGATTTGAAAGATTCAATATGTCCCGTCATGGCAGTACCAACTTCATATTGTAACTTGTTAAGCAACCCTCTCAAATAAAGTATTTCTGTAACAGATTTCTTCTGAAAGTTTGCAATAAGGTACTTCCATACATCGTGGAAAGTAGGCAGTTCATACATATCAAGCAAAAGGGAATCAGTAAGAGCAGAAAGAATATACCGACGAGTTGCTTTATCACGTCGTTGCCAATCCATATACGCAACATTCCAAGCTTCAAATATAGGTCCTTCAGTGATAAGCACGTTATCATTATCCGTATCAACAGACTGAGGCGGACAAACACGATTTCCAAGAACAACATCGGAGAGTTCATCGCCTTCAAGAATTAACAGCATCTTTGCTTTCCAGCCTGGAAATCCTTGATCTTGGAAAGGAGGAACAGAATGCTGGCCAGAAGGAAAGCCGTTGACGATGTGAGCGGGATGAAAACACACACAGCGCCTCTATAACGACCCGACACACACTCTTGGGAAGATACACACACACACTATGGGGCACCACTCGACTTACACAACACACCTGGCCGAGACAGGGAACACACCTCTGGAGTGAGAGGAGAGAGACTATCCACTTGCCCACTCCACACAGACACACACACACACACCCCCAAAAAAACTCAGCTCAAAAGAGGAGAATTTCTGATGTTTAGATACAAATGAGCTTGGGCCAACACCAATGGGGCAAACAGCTCACACATTATGGGTAAAAGGTACCAGATACAATCACAAACTGGAGAAGAAACTTCGCTCATAGGAGGAACTTACACAGAAAAAAAGCAGAAAAAGAGTGAGGAATTTGGCAAAATGGACAGTGCCATCGCGTCCGGAACGGCCCAAAACCCCAGTCTACAATGTCAAAGTGCTCAAATCCGACCTCGGATGAGCAGTTTACGGCCAAAACAGGCTCCGAAAACACCAAAAACACACCTGCGGCTGTTCCTCCTCTCTTCTCCACGTTTTTTCTGGTCTTCTCTCTGTTTTTTCAGTTCCCACACTTAGCTTTTTTAGTTGGGCACCCTTGGCCTTTTAGATGACCTCAAACGGAACCCGAACAGGCCAAAAACTGACCTCGTAGTGCATAGTTGTCACCTTTTTGCATCATTCGCACACCTGGCACTCAGCTTTTTTCCAATAATACATCTCGCCACCACGTGAAGTGGCCCCAAAAAGTGGTCCTAATGATGACCTTTCTGCATAACTCTCACCAAAAAACACCCACGTTGTGTCCGTCCTCATCTGCGTGCAAATATTGACCTCGTTCGCCCTCCTGACGCCACTAGATGCCATCTGATGCACCTGCTGATCTCACGCCGTCGGCCCGCGGATAGCTTCCTCGAGAAGTTTTACGCGATACCAACTCCTCATTATTGTAGAAAAAACACACTGGTACTGGTAATAGTGAAAATCGATGAACTATGAACATGCTGTCCTACCTGTACACATGTGGGCCCCACGTAACCACCTGGCTCTGGAAAATGGGCAATTCCTTATTTGATGCACCATGCATGTGTATGTACATATGCACAATCCCTTGCTCCAAAAAACTCCTGACATAATTTGCCCACCCCCTAGCCTGCTAGATCATTCATGATCAGCAGCAGCAAAGAGAGATATGAGACTCGCCGCATCACAGGGCTCCTCATCCCTCACCAACACTGCTTGATCCACAGACAACTCATCTTGATCCACCATCATCAATCTAGCATGATACAATTTAAGAAGCAACCCATTTACCCTTGACTTATGTAGAACACCATCCAGGTTAGCCAACTGATATGTGCCATTTGGAAAACACTCCACTACCTTGAAAGGGCCTTCCCACTTAATTTGAAACTTCTTTTGGAAGGTGTTGTCCAGCTTACTATTGTAGCGCAAAACCAAGTCATGTTTCTTGATACCCTTACTTTTAACTTTTTCATTTATCTTTGCCAAAGCCTTATCCTGCATCTGCCCATAATGCTCTAATGCGCTCATCCTATCCAACTGGACCTCTTGTAACTGCAAGAGCCTCTCTTTGAATGCATCACTAGGCGACCCAAGCAACTTCTCTAACATCTTGACCGCAGGCAACTCTACCTCCACAGGCAATAGTGCTTCCTTTCCATACACCAAATGAAATGGAGTAAACCCTGTACCTGTCTTCACTGAAGTACGGTAAGCCCATAATGCACTAGGCAATTCCAAATCCCAATTCTTTCCTTGGTGCTCTGTCACTTTAGAAAGAATTTGTACCAACTCACCATTGAATCTTTCATTTAAGCCATTACACTGCGGGTAATAAGGAGTGGTATGCTGGTGCCTAATCTTCATCTTTGTGCATAAGAAGTCTAGCAGTTTAGCTCTAAATCCAGGCCCCTTATCTGAAAGTAGCTCTAATGGCACCCCAAACTTGCAACATATTTCATCATACACAAATTTTGCCACATCCTTTGCAGTGATTTGTTTTACTGCTATAGCCTCTGCCCATCTAGAGAGATAGTCCACTACCGTCAAGATATAGCTTTTGCCCCTGCTTGTGATAGGTAACGGGCCTATTGCATCAATCCCCCACTTTTCAAACACATCAAACGCCATAATGGTTTTTCGTAGCTCTGGCTTCAACACTCTCTTCCCAAATGCTTGACACCTATTGCAAGACCTACACCAATGGTGAACATCCTTGTGCAAACTAGGCCATACATACCCCTCTTGCAAAATCTTATGCAAGGTGATCTTTAGAGCAAAATGGCCACCACATGCGCCTTCATCATTCTCTTCCAACACTCTGTAAAGCTCCTCCCGCCAAGGTACACGTCTCAACACGAGATCAGCCCCTTTCATGTATAAGACATCACCAATCAATTTGTACCTGTATGCTCTACGCACAAAGCCATACTTCTTAGACTTCTGAATCTCCTTTGGAATGATTCATGTTAGCAAAAATTCCTCTTCTTGAGCCAAAGTTTCCCGGCCATGATAAAGAGGTAAAGTGGTCCTCAACACGAATAGCTCCCCAATCATGCCTTGAGCTGCTTCATGTGCCTCTCCATTTAGAGCACGTTCAATGTGTCTGATGCTCCATGCTTCGAACTTTTTTAACAGGCCTTTAATTCTGAAGCACATTTCCTTCAATGAGGTGTTCTTGCTCTTCTACACACCCAGCACTTGCTTCACCACTAACAAGGCATCACCTTTTATGCTCAACCTTCGAACCCCATGCTTCAAACAAATGTGTAATCCGGCTTCCAATGTAGCATATTCAGCCTCATTGTTACTATGCGCATCCAATTTGAACCCTCTCTTGCATACTAGCTTCCCCTCTGGATCATAAAGTGCTATACCCCCTGAAGTTGCATCATGGCTCTTTCTGTATGAACCATCAAAGAACAACACATGTGCATTGCTGATCTGTGGCACTTCTTCAACTACCTTTCTCACCACCGCTTCCTTAACAATAAGGGAATTCTCCTTGTAGGTCAACAAATCAGCTAGGGTAGCCCTTGTACTATCTTCCACTAGAAAAGAGAACTCAAACTCCTGCAGCTCAATTACCCATTTCTTCACCACATTTGACATGTTAGTACCATTAATTAACTGTGGCAAAAAGGCATAACTCGTCAAGAAAACAAAAGGCCGTGGTAGCAAGTAATGACGAAATCGTCGACAAGCAAATATTACACTGGCCATCACTAGCTGTACTTCCGATAACTTTCTCTCCGCTATCAACTTCACTCGGCTTGCACAATACACTGGCCTCATATAATGGCTGCCCTTCCCCTTTTGCAATAGCATGGCTCCAATGGCATCATCCCCTACTGATGGATTTACATAAAAAACTTTCTCCCAATCAGGAGCCTGCATGGCTGACAACCCCCCTAACACCTCTTTCACCTCTTGAAACACTTCTTCACACTTGTCATCCCATTGCAATGGATCATGCTTTGCCACTTGCTGTAATGGATAAAGAAGCTGCGAAGACAATGGAATAAACCGTGCCATGTACTTCACTTTGTGTATAAAGGTTGCCAATTGCTTCGTACTCATAGGTGATGGAAGAAGAATAATAGACTTCACCTTATCTAGATCAGCCTCAATGCCATTTTCTGACACCATATGGCCCAATAACTTCACCCTTGGCTGTGCTAGATGACATTTCTTTGGATTTAGTTGTCCTCCACATTCATCATATCGAGCCAATACCATCTGCAGCTTCTCATGGTGTTCAACCCTACTGCTATAGACACAGAAGTCATCCATGAAAGCTTTAACACAACTACCAATGAATGGTTCCAACACCCAATTTGCTCTCTCTTGATAGAAGGAAGGTCCATTTGACAACCCAAATGGCAATACTGTGTAGCAATAGCAGCCCCATGGCGTAATGAAAGTTGTCTTTGTGCGGTCTTTAAGAGCAATCTTCAATTGAAAATAGCCTGAAAAACCATCACACACACTGTACCTCTCATAACCTGCCACTGAATCCAAGATCTGATCGATGAATGGAAGAGGATATGGGTTCTTCTTAGTGGCTGTGTTTAAGGGTTTAAAATCCACACAAATTCTCCACTTCCCATCCTTCTTTGGACTGACTACAACTGGACTCACCCATTCTGTGGTCTCCACTGAAACTATGAACCCTGCCTTCAATAACTTGTCCACCTCTACCCGCAAGGCTTCCATTTGCTCTTGACCCATCCTTCTTAGCCTTTGCCGCACTGGCTTAGCACCTTCTTTCAGCTCTATATGCATCTCTTCACCCTTGAACCCTCTGATCTCTTCATATGAAGTAATGAACAAATCAGGAAAACTAGCCAGCATATGCAAATATATATCCTTCTCCATAGCTGAGAGGTCTCCACTAATCATTTGCGTCATTAATTCCTGCTTCTTTGACAACTCAACCTTGGTTTGCATCAGCCCTTCAATCACTTCATAAGGCCCTTCACTTTCATCTTCAACTTCCTTCGCAAATGCGACTAAACCACACTCCTGGATTTCTTTATCCATCAAAAGAAATGCAACATCAGCATCCTCATCACTACTGGTAGTGCTATCACTGTCCTCATCTGTCACCGTGGAAGAGTCTTCATCACTAGACTCATCCTCATCTTCATAAAGCTCCTCTAATCGTTTCCTTGTGTCCATATTATAAAGCTTCTTGGTACCTGTCTTTCCATAGAGGCTAATCGTACCATGTCGCCAATCTTGAACAGCTCCCACTGCGCGTAACCATGGTCTGCCCAGTATAATAGGATATGCTCCCAACCCTGCTGGCATCACATGAAAATCAACCACTACCTTTGCATCATATGCCTCCACTTCTAAGCTCTTTACAACACCTAAGCATTTTACTTTTTGATGGTTTGCCAATCTGATCCGAAACCCTGACACCCCAGCCACTGTGAGACCCATCTTCTCAACGCATGAGTGTGTTATGACGCATATTTGCGCTCCGCCATCCACATAACCTTGTCCCAAATTTTTCCTTTTATGCCACACATCTCTTATTGGACAAATGTCTGGTAGCTCGTCCATTGCCAACACCTTCACAGAACCTCTCTCTGGCTCTTTCTCCATTGGGTTAACCATCCTCTTCCACTGTCGCTTTAGCTTAGGCACCATCTCTATAAGCTGCCCAAAAGTAACATCTGCCTTCTTGCTCGTCAGATCCTCCCTCAAGTCATAGCTTAATTGCCCATCCCCTAGTGGAAAATCTGAAACATGAAACTTTCGACGAGCTCTCCTTTTCCTCTTGGCCTTGACATCCTCGCCTTCATGGCTCTTTCCTTTCTTCTTACTAGGACCTGGGGCACTTCTTCCTTCCTTTTCCTCTGTGGTCCTCTTCCCAATAGGCATCACTAATGTATCCTCTAGCTTTGATGCCTTCTCCAAGGTGACTACACTTAGCACTTTTGTCTTTCCTTTTTCCTCCTGGGTCAATCCACTGGTTCCTTCATCTCCCTTAATTTTGATGCCATAATCATTTGACCTAGTTAACACCTATCTTGGCAATGGATACATGTCTCCCCCCATCCTTGGTGGCTTATCACATTGCGGGCTGATGTGACCTAACTCTCCACAATTATAACATGTGGGCGTCTGCCTCCAAAACCTACCATTGCTTTGTCCAACACCATTCCTAGGCCTTTCTTCACCTCCTGGCTGATTTGCAAACCGCCCTCGACCTCGATTATTTCCCACTTGACCTAGCATGTTTAGGCTGAGATTCTTCATCAAATCTACCACTTGCCTCATGTCTTGCCTTAGCCCATCATCTTGCACTGCTGTAGTGACCACTGCTGGCATAACCTGAGTAGTAACAGGAACCACTGGTTCATGATGAACCACTGACATGCGCCCTTGTAAAGACTCTATAGGTTGAAATTCAGACCTCATTGGCAAAGACTCCACCCCTAACTGGCTCATTTTCCTCAGCTTCCACTCTTTGTTCCTTGCTACCTCTAGTGCATCCTCATATGTCCTAGGCTTCTTTAGCTCCACTCTCCAACGTATATTCTCCCAAAGACCAGCCAAGAACCTGTCCTTCTTCATCATGTCAGGCGGGGGTACCTGTGGTGCTAAAGCCTTGCACATTCGCTCCCATGCCAATGAAAACTTACGTATGTACGCATCTACTGGCTCACCTTCCTTTTGCACCAAAGCCTGTACTTCTTGCCACACTTTGTCAGGATATTCTATCTTCACAAACTCCGCTTCCAACCCATGTCGTAGATTGTCCCAACTCAACCTTACAGGTGGATCATCCACACGCAACTCCTCTTCAAATGCTTTAGACCAAACTCGTGCATCACTCTTCAAACAAATTTGGAGAAGGCGTAACATCTGCGTAGGGTCATGAATCTGGTTGCTAATGCAGGCAACCTCCATCTTTTCCAGAAAGTCCTCCACATCTTCATCACTTCTTCCATGAAACTCCGGATAAGAGAAAGCCATGGCTACCCAAGTTACAATGCCTTGAGAACCCCTTCAAACACACGTGCAAGAACCCACAACTTTTGACTGACTCAATTCCCAGAAACTTCAATGGAGCTCGACTTTAGATAAGGACAAACACATGCACATCAAATGAGTTTTCATAGTTAATCATCGGAATGACAACAGGCAAAGGACATTCCAGGATCTCTCTCAATCTTCTTGGCCCAAACATAAAGACTATGCGCTGCTGGAAAAAGATCTTCCTGGACACATGAACATTAATCTGAATTCTTTGAGTTAAATGAAAAGGAGTGAACTGAGGGCCATTTTGATCATCCATTAAAGCCAACCATGAAGCTCCCATGAAGGCACACCTGACTCAACCTCTGATTTTGCCAAAATTTCAGCAGCATAACAGCATAAATGGCTCAAAATACCAAAAAACCAGCCATCATAACTTGGGAAAATTTCGACAGAGTTTCCCCAGAAGTAGAGCAGTAGGAACCCAAAATATAGACTGTCTATGTATGCATAAACTGTCAACAATAGAACCCGAGCATCAAGTAGGACTCACTAGTACATAGCCTATGGCGAGGTCACAAAAAGGGTGCTCTAGCTACCTGTATCACCGAAAGGATCTCCACATTTGAGAATCCCCCAGCTCAATAAAAACCTCACGCTATCGACCCTCACACGAAGGCTAATGCAAATCGCATATAGTCAAGTCTCAGAAATGACTATCTTCCAGACCAAGTCTCAGAAATGGCTGGGACTGCCAAATACAACCAAGTATGGCTCCACAAATGCGTACAATGGCTCCACAAATGCGTACAATGGCGATTTCCACAAGTAACGTACAATACCAACAGACAATGCGCTCAAACAGGCGCCAAAAGATGCATACCCACAACAACTGCAAGTGACATCACTGCTAGTATATCACTGTACTCCAGCTACGTGTACCTGTGTGAATCACTTGTACCTGTCCCTGTAACCTGTAATCTGCAACCTGCAACCTGTAATCCCGAGGCTCGAAGCTCGAAGCTCGAAGCAGAAGGTACTCGAAGAAGATCCTCCGTGGGGGCGCCAAAAGAATGTGAGCGGGATGAAAACACACACAGCGCCTCTATAACGACCCGACACACACTCTTGGGAAGATACACACACACACTATGGGGCACCACTCGACTTACACAACACACCTGGCCGAGACAGGGAACACACCTCTGGAGTGAGAGGAGAGAGACTATCCACTTGCCCACTCCACACAGACACACACACACACCCAAAAAAACTCAGCTCAAAAGAGGAGAATTTCTGATGTTTAGATACAAATGAGCTTGGGCCAACACCAATGGGGCAAACAACTCACACAATATGGGTAAAAGATACCAGATACAATCACAAACTGGAGAAGAAACTTCGCTCATAAGAGGAACTTACACAGAAAAACAGCAGAAAAAGAGTGAGGAATTTGGCAAAATGGACAGCGCCATCGCGCCCGGAACGGCCCAAAACCCCAGTCTACAATGTCAAAGTGCTCAAATCCGACCTCGGATGAGCAGTTTACGGCCAAAACAGGCTCCAAAAACACCAAAAACACACCTGCGGCTGTTCCTCCTCTCTTCTCCACGTTTTTTCTGGTCTTTTCTCTGTTTTTTCAGTTCCCACACTTAGCTTTTTTAGTTGGGCACCCTTGGCCTTTTAGATGACCTCAAACGGACCCCGAACAGGCAAAAAACTGACCTCGTAGTGCATAGTTGTCACCTTTTTGCATCATTCGCACACCTGGCACTCAGCTTTTTTCCAATAATGCATCTCGCCACCACGTGAAGTGGCCCCAAAAAATGGTCCTAATGATGACCTTTCTGCATAACTCTCATCAAAAAACACCCACGTTGTGTCCGTCCTCATCTGCGTGCAAATATTGACCTCGTTCGCCCTCCTGACGCCACTAGATGCCATCTGACGCACCTGCTGACCTCACGTCGTCGGCCCGCGGATAGCTTCCTCGAGAAGTTTTACGCGATACCAACTCCTCATTATTGTAGAAAAAACACACTGGTACTGGTAATAGTGAAAATCGATGAACTATGAACATGCTGTCCTACCTGTACACATGTGGGCCCCACGTAACCACCTGGCTCTGGAAAATGGGCAATTCCTTATTTGATGCACCATGCATGTGTATGTACATATGCTCAATCCCTTGCTCCAAAAAACTCCTGACAACGAGAATATTCATAGCCATATCTTGTTGCGAGAAGACGTATAAGATAAGATCGTAGAATCTGCACACCATATACGGTGAAGGTCGTAATTGAGAATGAGAGAGATACAGGACTGCGTTCTGTCAACGATAAACGTAAGAAGGATGCTCAAGGAACGTCCAAAGATGTGAGAGACATCACCCAAAAAGGCAGGGTAAAGGAGATGTTAATAATAAAAGAGTCCTCAAAATAGAGTGACGTGAGACGCAAAATTGACGGCCACAATACGAATAGCAAAAAGCTAAATCTTCTTGAAAAAGTTAATGCCAAAATAAGAAAAACGATCGCGGAGGCTGTCGAGAAATTTGCGGTCTTGCCAGGACAGCACCGGGCTTATGGCTGTGAGAGTTTGTGAGAGAACTCGACAAAAACTATATGAGGGAGTTAAACCATAGATGCCATGAAGACTAGGGTTTGGAAAGAAGTACAATCAAAGAAGCCCACCCATTCTCTCTTGCACTCACACGCACAAAAGAAAATGTCAAAATAACACAAAGATGAAAACATCAAGGCTATGGTCATAATTAATTGTGTATACAAATCCTCCTGGTTCATAGCAAGATAACTACGCTTACGTCAAAAGAAAAGTTGTAGTCTATGAGAGGTAGTATAATGGGATCCGGTGATAGAAGTATTTCATTGAGCCTTTCTGGACCAAAGAGAAACACTATACGTTGTTGAAAGTGTATTTTACGGCTAATCCATACGTTAATTCTAATAGATCGTACAGAGTGAAAGCGATAGAAATTACCATCATGTGGGTTATTCATCTAGGATAATTCTAGTATGTGTAAAATGTAGTTATGAGAGAAAAGAATGGAAGAGAAGAGAAGAGAGTTTCCCTCCCAAGCCCTATTCTTGTCCGTAGGCAATAAGGATACTGCGGGGAGAGATGTACCTGTAGCAAAGAGAACCTAGAATTTGTAGAGAGGACGAATTACTAAGAGTGAGAGAGATAGGTTTGGTTAACGAGATGAGATTAGATATATATGTATGTTGGATTAGAGATGAAAAAGAAAACAACAAGAAATCAAGAAAACATCAATGTAGAACACATCTTACTTGACAAACCCTTTGGCACCATTATTGATGGAGAGAGAAGAAGAGGGGAGAATTCAACGTTGATTGATACGCCAAGTGCAAGACCTTCTTTGATTAGAGTTGATCTTCCAAGGATAGCGTACAAGAACTGCTAGTCTTCCTCTAGGAGAAAGTGTAGGCTTGGGCTTATGTTAATGGTTAAGTACAATTAGGCATTACTACTCACTCCCTCAAGAATTCCTCTCATCAATGGCTTAAATGATTGAGTTCCCTTTTGAAGGAAGAAGAGGTCCCCTTTTATAGGTGAAGGGAGCCCCCAAGGGTTTACACAAGAAGAGAGGAGCCAGTGTGAACAAGAATTGGAAAACTTGGAAATGAGCTGTCCCTGCATGATGTGGGCAGACTGGGGTCCAGTATTTTGATCATATCTCCTCAACCGCGGCTCCAAATAAAAAAGTAAAAATATGGACAAAAACTTCAGCTCATTAGCTACGATTTTCATTTTAAAATTGTTTTCCAATTCGGATTGGAACCTTGTGTAAAAAATTCATCAAAATAGGGTCCATTTATGGCAGCAAAAGTCTTCATGTGGTCTCCTTAGCCTAAACTTTCATTTAATTCCAAAGGACACCTCATGCCATATGAAAGCATGACATTGATCCTTGACAAATTTGCTTGCAATAATGCATTAAAATAAGTGTATCTTTGAAATCATGCCACCTAGTGTCCCACTAGGATTTGATTCTCTCCTAGTAGCTATTTAAAAAGAAATATAAGAAAAGTATAAAAAATACATAGAATATATATATATTGGAGTTTAACCTAGATATAGGATCTAGCTAGGGTGTGAGATGATAATGAAATAGTAGAAATAAAGAATCAATGCTTTTTGTCCCATAGTATTTTCTAATGGTAAAGTAAGGATAGGTTACCCTTGAGAAAAATAATAGGATGAGATAGAAGGCTTATTATTATACTTAAATATGCATATATACATTATAGGAAATATAATTATGTATCTAAAAAAATACAAGATAGATCTTGTAGCATGCGTTCCCACTATGTACGTGTCACAGCACGACATCCACCCCCTCTAAACATGCACATCCTCCCGTATGTGCCACATTGTCTCTTAGTAAGATCAGACCTCTCGTACATCTTCCTTGCCTTCTTCTTCACTCGATGATTCCAGAGCTTCATATTCACTTTGATCTTCACCTGTGTTTTTCTCTTCTTCCTCATCAACATCTTCTAGATCATTGTCTCCTCTTCTCTTAAACATTTTAATCCTTTTTCCTGCAATGGGAATCTTTACTTCCGTGCCATCTAGTTCAGACAAGCTGTAAGTAGCATTTTCATGCACATGCTTTACAACATACGGTCCAAACCATCTTTTTGAGAACTTACGCATGACTGTGTGCTGGTTATCAAGGCTACTATCATACACTAAAACCCAGTCACCTTTGTCAATTGCTTTGCTCCTGAGTCGATGTCGCTTATCAAAATAGTCCTTGTTTTTCAACCTTGCATTTTTGAGTCGTTCTTTTGCAGCTTCAATGTCTCCGGGTCTTCTCTCTAGCTATCTTATACACAGTGCAAGGAGATCTTCCCTACTAAGCCCCCCTGGCCAAGGTAGTACATTCCATGTGGGAATTGTATCCTCAATCGGCATTACTGGATTTTGACCATGCATTAGTTCCGCAGGCATGTAGCCAGTTACTGAGCTATGTGTTATACAATCAGCCCATAAAGCATATGGTAACAATTTTGGCCACTCACCAACTCTTCCTTCGCAAGCCTTGGCCAAAGCTTTGATGATAGGAGGATGCCCTCTTTCACTCTTTCCATTGCCTTCAGGGTTGTAAGCTGTAGTAAGAGAAAGCTTGATCCCTAATCTAGAAAAGAACTCCCTTGCTTCTTCGGCATCCAGCTCACCTCGATCTGCAGTGATTTTTCCCACACAATCATAACGGCAAATCACCTCATCAAGAAATAATTTGCACACAGCTTCTGTGGTTTTAGCTCTTAATGCTCTTCCTTCAACCTGGTTAGTTAGGTCCTCTCGTGCAAGAACCAAGTATCTCATCTGCCAGAGTCCTAAAGGCATCGTGACTAGATCCACAACCCATTTATAGTGCATGGCTAGTGGATATGTAGGGTGCAATCCATCACGATGTCGAACATTTGAATACATTTGACAAGTTACACATGACTCTACAAACTGAGATACATCTTTATACATATCCTTCCACCAGTATTTTTCTTTCAACTTGGAGAAGGTTGCCCACAAACCCCTGTGTCCAGCCCATAGACTCTCATGAAACTCTTGCATGAGCTTTACTTGAGTCTCTTTTTTAGATATAACCCGTTGTGGTGTAGCACCCTTTTGTTTAGGATGCTTCCACAAGTAACCATCCCTTAAAAAGTACCCATATGCTTTCCTACGTATCCTCTTGAATTCTTGTTCAGACGAATCATCCTGTTTTGTTAGAGTACTCAAGTACCTTCCAATAGAAAGCCAATCACCTTCATAAAGATCTTTCAAGAATAATTCAAGTGAATTAGTCATGCAGACATTGTTACCTTTGACATGAGAGATAGAATAGAATTTTGTGCCTACATCATCTCCCTCATCAATCATTTGTGACTCATCTTCATACCTTGCCCTTGATAGCATATCTGCCACTGTATTGTCTTTACCTGCAATGTGCTTAAACTCGGGATTTAAGGACTTAATGTAGACAATCCACCGCAACATAGCAATGTCTGGTGTTGAGCAGCTTGTAATCATCCCAAGAAGTGGTAGACAATCTGTTTCTACAACCACACATGCACCAATTAGGTACTCTTTCCCACTTTTCAAGGCTGTAACCATACCCCATAACTCTCTCTTTATCTGTGGATAGTTTCTTTGGCGAGCACTTAGTACCTTTGCTCCAAATCTTACCACATGCCTGTGTCCTTCTTTGTCATCTTGCCCTATTGCCCATCCAATCCCTGTAGGACTGGTATCTACTGTCACAATCACTGGCCTTTGACACTCATAGTCTACCTTTCTCAAAGTCGTTGCTGACTAGAGTAACTCCTTTAGCTTTTTCATGGATTTTACATGTGCTTCTGTCCATTTAAACTTTTGATTCTTTCTAAGCAGCTGATAAAGAGGATCAGCTACATGTGCATAATGTGGAATCCAAATAACATAGAAGACACATGCTCCTAGAAACCTTCTAACCTCAGTGATGCTAGTGCATGTTTCTTTCATTCTTTGGATGGCATCTACCTTTGATGGACAAGGTTTCCTACCATATGGCCCGCACATGTGCCCCACAATGAGCACTTCTTTGACACCAAACATAGACTTTTTCCCTGACAATGTAAGATTCACTTCTTCCAACCTAGACAAAATTTTATCACAATCATTTATGTGATTTACCACAAACCGGCGACATCCCTTGAGATCCAAAGCTTCATCTTTGTCACTTTCTTCACATCTTTTGATAGGCAAATCATCAATGAAAGGCATTGTGATTTGAGGAATAAAGTCACGTAAGACCTTATTCATTCCATTCATCATATGTGCAACTGAGTTGGTTGCTCCCTGTGGTAAGGTACACATCCTTACCAAACCCAAAGGTGTCCTCATGGTTGTCAAGTCTCTACTTTTGATTGTAAGCTGAAATTGATCATACCCTGAGTAGAGATCCCCCATTGAGTATATTGCCCTCCCTGCAAACGCCTCTGTAAATTCATCCACAATTGGACCTGTACCTACATTTCTAATTGTCACCTTGTTCACTAGTTGCATATCTTGGATGAAGCGTAGAGAACCATTCTTCTTTGGAACTGTGAACCACCTGTTTGAGTATGGAGCACAAGAAGGCTCCAAGATTCCCATTTTGATTTTCTCATTCAGTAGCTCTACTAACTTTGGCAAATGAGCCTTTGGAACCGGAATAGGCCGCAGATTCCAAGGCACATGAGGTATTGTGAAAATTACCATAGGAGCTACAATAGAAGGATCAACACATCCTATCTCATGTGGCTCAAATGCAAAAGCCTTACCATGCTTTGAAAGCATTTCTTTGAAGCACTTTGTGTCCTCCTGTGTTAGAAACTCCTCGCAACCAATCTGCAACTCTTGAAAAGACTCCTTTGTGAAGGTATGCCCGATCTTTTTAGGATTCCTCAAACTTGGTTGTAAAGAATCCTGCTCAATCTTTTCCCTGTTGTTGGGTGGTAAGGGTCAAGCTATTGGTTTCACCTTCTTTGCTAAACTCTTGTATTTAGTTTCAACATGGACTTTTGGGCCAACTGTTTGGCTTTCTTTAAAGGCTTCTATTACTTGATACATTTCCATAGAGCAAACTTCCACAATTTCATTTTCAAGATGCAAACTAGACCTCATTATAGCATCCAGCTCACCCATAGTATCTACAAAAGAAACTTGTTCACACAAACCCAAAACATTTTCAGTAGGCTTTAGCAACCCACTCTTTTTCATGCCTATTTGTACATTATGCACATATTGCCTCTCATATCTCTTCAAATCTTCAAGTTTTGTAAAACATACTGATCCTTTCCTTGTTACCAAGGAGCTCATTGAGAAAGTTTCACCTATTTTTGGATCAGGCGAGACCCTTTTTCTTTCTGTACCACTGCAATCCCGCTTTACAATGATACTTGGCCAAAACCCATCATTTCTCTATGATCATGAAACTCTTTGCTTACCTTTGGTAGAGGATTTTCTGTGAGGTTGTCACGATTTCTTTCATGGTTTACACAAACTGTGAGAAATTGGACAGCTCGTTTACCATCTTTGCTACGTATCCTAGCATATGCTGAACCATCTTCCATTACCTTTGTTTCCATTGGAACTCCCACAATGTAGGGCTGTCCAAGGATGAGATGATATGAAGATGTATCCTGTACAAAGAAGTTTTGGTCAATCTTTACATCACCTATTGTCACCTTCACACCTGGACATGCTGCATACAATTCACCGGATGAATTGTTTGCCACTTTTACCATCCAACCATGATCTGTGTCTATCGGCCATTTGCACTTGTTATAGAGACTCTTTGACATTATGTTTATTTCTAAACCATGGTCAATCAAGGCAACAAATGGCTCTTCAAGATCGCCTACCTTGACCAAAGTTTTTGTAGTAGCCCTTGCCCACTGACTTCGTGAATAGTAGCTCCTAGGAATATCTTCAACTTCTTCATCATCATTTGAGAAATGCACTTGCTTCACTCTCCCACTAGATTGGTAGCATCCTACCACAGCTCCATCATCCTCCTTATTTTGCAGCTGCATCCCTTGTGTCTTCGAGGTTTCCCCTTCAACCTGTGGACGAGAAACTTCAGCAAGGGTTTGCCTCTTCCTCTTGATGATGTCAATGATCTCCTCGTGGAATTCACGCTTTGCAATGCCAAGAACTTCTCCCAGAGTAAACTCAATCTTGCTATTCAAGATCCTTTCCTCCAAGACTTTCTTTAAATCTGTAGCAACCTCAATATCAGATTGTTGTTTATAAGTTGGGCCTTTTGTCTTACCTTTTGTTGGCTCTTTCTTCTTTCCTTTTGTAGACTCCTCCATGAGTACTTCAGGTGGAGATGATCCTTTTGTTGAGGGTGTTTGAGAAGGAATTGAGTCACTTCTCCCCCCAGATCTAGAAGCTCTTTTTGATGGTCCTTCATCAGCATTATTACATTTGCGCTTCTCTTCTACAATTGCCTCATTTTGTTGGCATTTTGTAATGTAGGCATGCAGTGACAATGAGTCCACTAGATCATTCCATCCTGTTTCTAGACGTATGCAATCACCTGCTTCATGTTAAATCTCATTTGTAAGCTTTCCCTTTTTAGCTAATTGCATGACATTTGGCCAAATTTGACCATGATGGTCACTCACCTCTTCATCACAAAAATGCTCAATTTTTACTCCATAAGTAGCTGCCTCAACTGAAGAGGTGGCATGCTTAGTTGCCATATCTTCAACTAAGGTTTGCATTCCCCCCTTCCCAAAGTTAGTTCTCAAGGGTAGACCTGTCTCTCTTAAGTGGATTTTACCATCCTTAAAAAAGACAACATCTTTTGACAAAGCATCACTAAAATCATCACAATCCCTTCTTACATGGTCTGTACTATCACACCAAATACATCTATTAACAAACCCTTCTTTGGGCTGTTGTCTTTGCCTAGGAAGTGGCCCTGATGGTTGGCCTTTTTCTTCAAGCTTTGCAAGCTTCACCTTCAAGTCACACATTCACTTCAGAAGCTCATCTAGCATGGACTCATCAAACTTAGGAGCGATAAAAGTAGGCTTTACCCTTTTGTTAGGAGTTGAGGTGGAAGGACTTGTAGTGTTTAGTACCATCTTGTCCCTTCTTCTTTGTCATTTGGCAAGTAGTGAGACAACACCTTCAACCTCATTCCAGTCGGTCTTTAGTCCTTGCTCAGCATCTTTATCTTCAAGAAGAAGCTCCAAATTTTCTTGAAACTCTTTACCTGTGGCTTGTAAGAAAAGATCTGTCTTCTCTGCATCTAGTGTGGCCCTTTCTATCCTTGTGAGTTGTGCATAGCGCCGCTCAAATTCCCTAAGTAGCTTTGTTATTGATAGTCCTTGCTTTGGCTTGACTACCCATTCTAAGAATGTCCTTTTGGTCACTCTCTCAGAGTCCTCCATGAAATATTCCTCCTTTAAAGCTACTTTGAGTTCTTCCCAACTTCTCCCATGCCCGTCTTTAATTGCCCTAACATGCTCCCTAATTTCTGGAGCAACAACTAGCTCAAAGCTTTGAATCATCTCACCTTCTGACACGCGATGCAGCTCCATCTCCTTCACATACACATGTAAGTACTTGGTTACATCTTTTCCATCGAATTGATCCATTCTGTTGACGACCGCTTGTATGGCCTTCGTTGCTGAAATCTCCCTTCTTTCAGTGGCATGTTGTTGTTGCATGAACATTGCAAATGCTTGAAACATTTGCATTCTTTTTGGGTCAAAATGCATACCCTGTTGCTCTCACCCTGGCAGTTTCGCGTTGGGTTCACCAAAAATATGTCGAGAAATTTGCGGTCTTGCCAAGAAAGCACCAGGCTTATGGCTGTGAGAGTTTGTGATAGAACTCGACAAAAACTATATGAGGGAGCTAAACCATAGATGCCATGAAGACTAGGGTTTGGAAAGAAGTACAATCAAAGAAGCCCACCCATTCTCTCTTGCACTCACACGCACAAAAGAAAATGTCAAAATAACACAAAGATGAAAACATCAAGGCTATGGTCATAATTAATTGTGTATACAAATCCTCCTGGTTCATAGCAAGATAACTACGCTCACATCAAAAGAAAAGTTGTAGTCTATGAGAGGTAATATAATGGGATCCGGTGATAGAAGTATTTCATTGAGCCTTTCTGGACCAAAGAGAAACACTATACGTTGTTGAAAGTGTATTTTACGGCTAATCCATACGTTAATTCTAATAGATCGTACAGAGTGAAAGCGATAGAATTATCATCATGTGGGTTATTCATCTAGGATAATTCTAGTATGTGTAAAATGTAGTTATGAGAGAAGAGAATGGAAGAGAAGAGAAGAGAGTTTCCCTCCCAAGCCCTATTCTTGCCCGTAGGCAATAAGGATACTGCGGGGAGAGATGTACCTGTAGCAAAGAGAACCTAGAATTTGTAGAGAGGACGAATTACTAAGAGTGAGAGAGATAGGTTTGGTTAACGAGATGAGATTAGATATATATGTATGTTGGATTAGAGATGAAAAAGAAAACAACAAGAAATCAAGAAAACATCAATGTAGAACACATCTTACTTGACAAACCCTTTGGCACCATTATTGATGGAGAGAGAAGAAGAGGGGAGAATTCAACGTTGATTGATACGCCAAGTGCAAGACCTTCTTTGATTAGAGTTGATCTTCCAAGGATAGCGTACAAGAATGGCTAGTCTTCCTCTAGGAGAAAGTGTAGGCTTGGGCTTATGTTAATGGTTAAGTATAATTAGGCATTACTACTCACTCCCTCAAGAATTCCTCTCATCAATGGCTTGAATGCTTGAGTTCCCTTTTCAAGGAAGAAGAGGTCCCCTTTTATAGGTGAAGGGAGCCCCCAAGGGTTTACACAAGAAGAGAGGAGCCAGTGTGAACAGGAATTGGAAAAGTTGGAAATGAGCTGTCCCTGCATGATGTGGGTAGACTGGGGTCCAGTATTTTGATCATATCTCCTCAACCGTGGCTCCAAATAAAAAGGTAAAAATATGGGCAAAAACTTCAGCTCATTAGCTACGATTTTCATTTTAAAATCGTTTTCCAATTCGGATTGGAACCTTGTGTAAACAATTCATCAAAATAGAGTCCATTTATGGCAGCAAAAGTCTTCATGTGGTCTCCTTAGCCTAGACTTTCATTTAATTCCAAAGGACACCTCATGCCATATGAAAGCATGACATTGCTCCTTAAAAAAGTTGCTTGTAATAATGCATTAAAATAAGTGTATCTTTGAAATCATGCCACCTAGTGTCCCACTAGGATTTGATTCTCTCCTAGTAGCTATTTAAAAAGAAATATAAGAAAAGTATAAAAAATACATAGAATATATATATATTGGAGTTTACCCTAGATATAGGATCTAGCTAGGGTGTGAGATGATAATGAAATAGTAGAAATAAAGAATCAATGCTTTTTGCCCCATAGTATTTTCTGATGGTAAAGTAAGGATAGGTTACCCTTGAGAAAAATAGTAGGATGAGATAGAAGGCTTATTATTATACTTAAATATGAATATGTACATTATAGGAAATATAATTATGTATCTAAAAAAATACAAGCATAACTTTCTGCTGCGAACTCCGATTGACGTAAACCTAGAGCTCAAATCGAAGAGCTCGAGGAGACGAACAAGTTTTGAATGAGAAGTGCCACTGCGCTACGCTCAATCGCGCTTTTCCCGTTTCTCCAAATTTTGAGCAGAACACCCCGAAAAATTGAGATGAAGTTCAGGGTGTCATCAACAAGAAAACGTATTCAACGATTAGATTAATTAGCAATAAATGCCACACAAAACACTAATCATATTCTTCTTAACACAAAACAACCACAGTTAACAAGCATCAACGCGCAAAAAAGAAATTTGTATCAATTTTGAATCTTACATGCGAATCGCATACACATACTGTTTTGTCACCATGAATTGAATTGGCGCGTGATCGTTACCGTTCTGATACCATGTTGAGATGTAGAGAGAAAGAGAGAGAGAGAGACGAGACAAGAGACACACCATGTATGCTCCCAAAGACTGATTCATATTGAGGACAAGATACAAATATATAGGTGAGACCAAGTTGAGTAGAGTGAGCCATATATAGCTCCAATACTTATGTTTCCTTCTCCCTGGCAAGCTACAACACCTAGGAGTGATTATGCATCCAATGCATGGAGCTGTGCTCCTGAAATCCTTCCTTTTCCCCTCCTCTAAATAGCACAAATGAGTCCCATTGAATGTACCTTGCCGACAGTCAATTGAGATTAACCATTTTTTATTGTCAGCTTCTTAGAATCAAATTAATGATTACCTTTGCCTTAGAAGGTACCTTCCATGCTTGAATTGTTTGTACTACAAGACAACCTTTCCTCGCTAGAGTGCCATAAATCCCTTACAGATCTTGACCTGCTTCTTTGCTAAATCTGATCATGATGCATGCGAGTTATTCGAGGTCCAAGAAGAAATTCACGGGTAAGAGTAAAGCCAATAGGAACTTGCCTCTGATCCATGTTGAGTGGGTCTAGTTGGAAATTCCATGAGCCGAGGAAGCTTGGCTGGTGAGATTTCGAAAGAAATTGATTTGAAATTTCCCCATGATTCATCAACGCTCGGTATCTGCCTCCCAAGCGCATTGCAGTTCTGCCTGCCATTGAGAAAATTATCTGTGATTTGAAGCATGGCTCAGCACACCTGATATCTTCCCCACCTTGTTTGTCGACTTCAATCTAATTGCACCCCGTCAATTAATGTTGTCAGCAAAGCTGCTCGACAGTACCAAAGCTGGTTCCATAGTACAAAAAACAACACGAAAATTAAAATAGCATTCTAAATTATGAAAGACAAAGTGCCCGGAGGGGGCTGTCGTAGCCGTCACGAGGCGCCACGCAAGCTTGACACCCTTATGGACTCGTCGATTCGAAGCATGTCTCATCAACTCGTGGCAAGGCATGCAAATCTTATTCAAGGGGGGCTCCAATTTTACCTGCATCGTTTAGAGGCTGATATAGGTCTGTCGTAGCCGTCACGAGGCGCCACACAAGCTTGACACCCTTATGGACTCGTCGATTCGAAGCATGGCTCATCAACTGGTGGCAAGGCATGCAACTCTTATTCAAGGGGGGCCTCAATCTTACCTCCGTCGTTTATAGGCTGATGTCACCTCTGTCTTCAGACGCCATCCTTTAATACTGAGCAATATACCTCTCTTTTGATTTCTCCACGAAACCTCAGCAGCGTCATGAAGCCTGACCCGATTCTTGTGCTTTTTGAATAAATCAAGCCTTGCTCTTTTCGTGATAGTACGCTGGCTTGCCATAGCCGTGAATGGATCTGGAAGCCTTATCCATGACATGAAGGTACTGTAGTCCCCATTGAATCGCATGACACGCAACAAAACCTGTCATCTTTGCCATAGCGTAGGAATTTTCCATATATGAAAAGCTACGCAAAAGCTATGAACAAAAACTCCGAAGCTTTCCGTGAGAGAACGCCAATAAGATGAGTTGTATATCTTCAACAGTTGTAGCAAGAGCGCACATAAAGTTACGAGCTGCTCTGATACCATGTTGAACAACCACACGCGAGAGACAAGAGAGAGAGAGAGAATTCCATAACTACAAACCCCAAAGTGTGTCTCTTGATCACACGAGATTCGTTTATATAGAGGGGACCAGGGTGCTATATATAGAGATACTATATATAGCTCAACATATTAATCAAAGCATCACTAAGCACTTCATATTTCTTCAATACACCCTGATTAGGAATTGCATCATGAATTTCCTCACCCATGGAAAGATCTTGCATAAGGCCATATAGCTCCTCAAAAAACGAGCGTTGAATACATTTGGAGAAAGAATGGCCCTTCATGTTTGATTGAAATAGCCTTGCCACAAATCTACGATCAGCACCCTGCAAGAGACGCATCTTGAAAAGGATTTATATAAATCATTACCTGTGAATTTTTTACAAATAAAGTGCACCCTTTTGTAGTTACATGATAGTCACATAATTAGTAAATTGAACCCCTTGAGGTGGTGGATATGTTTATTGAATGTGGTGCTCTTTTGTCCATGCATCTCAAATTGTTCAAAAGCTTGTCCCACCTATAATGACACCCTCGTACTACAATGTGTTGAGTTTGTTTAAGAGCTTGCTGACTGCATTTCATTTGAGTAAGGTGACCAAAGAATCCCCTCCATCAGAAGGAAGTCCATTGAAGACTCCCATGGTTGTCAATCACACCTTGCTAAATAAAAACAAATGATAACACCATTATAAGGCATTATTAGAGAACCCCACACTTTTTGAAGACCATTACACCTAGTAAACACAACATAACATCTGACCCAAAAAGGCATTGCATGTAAATCTCATAATGTATTTTCATTACATATGTCTAAAGTAGTTGAGATCTTGCATACCCGCTGATGACATACCTTGACATCAAATCACATTGGGAGAAAAGTACCTCTCTAAGACACTTGCACATGGAAAATAATACCCCACTTGGCATACAATCCACAAGAACATTATTCCAACACTCAACCCCTTTGCTTGAAACTTGATTTTCAATTAGCTTTCCCTTGTGAAGAACCTCCTATTGTGCATGCATATTAAGTGATTTCCACTTTTGGAAATTCCTGGAGCCTTGATGTTACATCCACTGAAAAGAGCCCATAACTTTCTTGGTCAACCCTTGCTTACAAAATCCTCCCATAAGTGTCAAGATTTGAAATATAAAAATAAACCCTCCATATGTATTCTCTAAAAATAGATCAAAGATTCTATTGTTTTTGCCCTATTTGCATATCCAAGAGATGGAATCTTGAACAAGATTCTCATCAGCTTGTTGTGCTTTCAACATCTACCACTATGATGCATTCTAAGAGACCCCATTCTAGACATAATATTTTTGCTATTAACATCCTTTGACGATCATCCTGCCATAAATTAATTTGCCCATGTCGCCGACTTTTGTCTTGAGAAATGATGCATGCCCCTAAGTTGCAAGCACATGCAATGGCCTTTGGTAGAGAGGTTCTTCCTTTTGTATCTGTGGATGAAAATTGGCTCATACAATGTTTTTAGCCACTTGCATGCCATTCGCTTCACATCCATCAATCATTCGTGTGTAGTGCTCTTCATCTAGTGCATGCCATATTTTTTCTGCCCATGTTATCAAATCACATATTACACACTGACAAAAGTGATCCCATTTAGTGAAATGCCTCTGTGTTGAATTTGCACAATCTAATGCAGACTTTATTCATGCCATATTAATGTTTGAAGATATCATTAGTGTAATACAAGCATTAAAAATCTTGAAAATAATGTTTCAATTTCAAAATATTGAAAACAAAAGCTTGCACATATAAAATCCCCATAAGGGAGCCACCCCAAGGAAACGAACTAGTTCACCCCTTCACACAAACAAGTAGAGGCCTTGTTCCATTTATCAGGTTTTGATTGCTTCCCAATGGCGATGATCATCACCTTAGTTTCTTCGATTATCTCTAAGAATTTAGCTATTATAAGTTTGTTCTTGAAGATGCAACAACTCCTTGTCTTCCATACAAGCTTAAAGTAGCAAAATTCCACTACTTGTGTTACAATAAGAAGTGTTTGACTCTTAAATACTTTCACTCTCAAGAAGAGATCGTTCCTATAGAATCCAATTTTCGAGTTTTTTTGCACTCATTTGCAACTAGTTCCTACAAGGCCACTGATCATCGGTCACTCCTTGAAAAGATGAGTGAGGTCTTAACTAGAAGATTTGCATTGTGGGTAGCAATCCGGACCAATTCCCCTTGTGAAAAACTTCACCACAGTCCGTAAGGCTCCCATAACATCTTTCATACAAAGACCTCCACCCTATGAGGCCATTATAGGTGCCATATGTTCTTCAACATTGTTTCCCATCTTGAATTTAACCTGGGTGGAGAGAGCCAATCCTTCAAATACATAAGTGATAAGTACACTTCCTTAGTTTGTGGTCTCAAAAAGTGTCTGTTCTTTAGCCACTGCCATGTTTTCCACTTAAATTTGGAATCATAGTTTGGTAGATACCACCTGTTCAATTGTTCAAGGTCTCTACTGATCAACAAGATTTCAATCCCACCAAGGTTAAATTGACTAGCTAGTTGATATGTTTCTTTCCATGGTTAAGAATTCCTTGACCACCTTGCTCCACTAGTCTTGCAACTCTCTCCAATCTAGCCCACTACCAAGGCATAGAGTCTTTAGTGTTATTTTTCCATAGGATCTGTTCACAAGTTTCTAGAATTCTTTCAAGTTGCACTTGGACAGCTTAATAAGTGGATTGTTGAAGGATACATACGGGAGTATAATGGAGTTGATGACTTTAAATCTACTCGGGAAGGGAAAAAACACATACTCCCACCTTCCGCATCTTGGTCCTTACCTTTTCCATAACCCAAAGGAAGCTTTTCTTGTGGGTTATATCCATCCCTAAAGGGGCTCTCAAGTGCCAAAATATCTCCTCTTTTGAAAAAATATACCCTGTCCAAAAAGATGGATGAAATGAGTCGTTCACACACACACACACACACACACACACACACACACACACACAGAGAGATTAATCTTGACTTTTCAATGTTATACTTGGACCTTGAAGCTAAGGTGTATGTTTGCACAATTTGTAGTGCCTTCTTGATGGCTTGAGGGAACACTTTGAGGAAAAGTAAGGAGTTATCTGCAAAGAGCTTAGCCAACAAATGGTCATTGTTAGGTAGAGTTAGTCCTTGAATCTCCCCTTAAGTAATGTTGTCTTAAGTAGTGTTACTAGAGGATAGGGTCCAATGGCAAATAACATGGGGGAAAGAGGACATCCCTGCTTAATGAATATTTTAACCTCAAAGGAACCCACAATTCTTTCATTGAAAAGAAGCTTCAAATGTCTAATAGCATACATGGTACTAAAAGTTGGCAGACCTGGGGCCCAAAGCCAAGTGCCTTCATGACGTCCTCAATAAATGATCAAGCAATCCTGTCATAGACCTTATCTAGTAGGATACACTCTTTCTTAGTGAATGCAACATATTCAATGTGGATCATTACTGCCAAAATGTTATCATAGGTGGACCTTCCCTTGCAAAAACCATGCTAGTGAGGTGTGAGGACTTTGTCCATGAGGGGGGGAGGCTTGAGCGCAATGGTTTTGGCTATAATTTTATAGGAAATTGACACCATCGTTATGAGGTGCAAATGCTTTAGATGGGATCAATAGACTTGTATGGGGATAGGCATAATGAGGCTCCTTCTAATGCACAAGTCCAAGCCTTCCTAACACCACATCTTTTTGAAGATTACCTAGAGCTTTTTGTGTGAGGATTTTGAAGAGAGGATCCTTCAAGAGGTTGTTTTTGCAGGTGTTATTAACTTGAAATCTGAAAAATTGTTGTAGGTGGGATTACATAAAACCTAGGTTTCCTTATCAAGTCCGAAGACCAAGACCAAGAATTATTATTGGAGTGTTTTTTAGGCCGAATGGATGTTGTTTATCTATGCAATATTGTTGCAATTTAGGGTACTAGTTGTTGCAGGTGGAAGTTGCTATTGAGGGTCTATAAATCAAGGATGACGCTATTTATGCTTGAGTATCCACAACACGAGGGTAAAAGTGACTGTTCCTATGGCAACAATAGCAATGAGGTAGTCAAGAAGGAACTGAGAGATGTTGTTGAGCATTTTGCAATCTTAACAGAAATAGGCAGAAGAGATCCAATGTCCCTGAAGATCCTCATTTGAATGCTATCTCTAGTTTGACTGATCTGTGACACTCACTCGTCGTAGACGAGAGGTGGGATATTGTCTCCATGTTGCACTAGCTAGTTTGACTCCATAAAAAACTTGGGTGGAGTTAAAGGTAGTGTACATGTCCATGTCCACATTCAAAAGAGGATGGGGTTTAGGAGAGCCTCTTTATTTGCTATGAGATTATGGAGGTGAATAAAATTTTGACAAATAGATGCACGCCATGTGTGCAAGAATGGTGGGTCTGTAAGAGAGGTGTAAGAGTGGTCCAATGATGCACTTTTTCCCAAAAAAGGGGTGGACAACTTTATGATTTTTGGCCTTCCATAACTATGACATATAGTCTCCAAATTGAGTGGAGATCATAGATCTGTAATCTACAAACCGAGACCTTTTCATAGATATGTTACATTCGGATATGGTTTTTCTCGATAGTTTTAGATTTCATTTTGGGGAAAAAAATTGAATTCAAATAAACTAGCCGTTTTGCTTGTTTGAATTCAAAAGTTGTCCTTTGATTTCTTTCTTAATACTAGAGGTTTCACTTTTTTACAATGCCAAATAGAGAGTCCCTCTTAGACCCCATTCTCTTCCTAATGAGATGCAAGAGTGCATTGATGGGCTCTCCATTGGGGCAGCTCTTCAATGATCTATTAAGCTCCTCTCTCTCTCTCTCTCTCTCTCTCTCTCTCTCTCTCTCTCTCTCTCTGCCTGCTTATGCTTAGCACCGACCTCTGCTTGTGCGAGAGAGAGAGAGAGAGAGAGAGAGAGAGAGAGAGAGAGAGGGGGGGGGGGTAGGAGATCCCACATTCTCTTTTGACAAAGTAGAGGGAGGGAGAGAGGGGGAGATACCATAGGTTCATTTCATGTTGGAGAGGGGAATGGGTAACACATCTAGCCACACAAAAAAAGCCTCTCTATAGCTCAAGGTATCCACAACTCCCCTATCCTCTTGAAAACACCTTCAAAAAATACACTTAACACTAGAATGGTAACAAGACACTTTTATGTCCTTGGACACTTTTGTGTCCTGTTAAGTGACTATTTTGCTTGAATTATTTGAAGAGTATGCAAATAAATTTCTAGGTGCTATATATCCACAAAGTTGCCCTATGAGCTGAAAAAAACTTAGCATTTTTTTTTGAGTATCGATCTGACCATTAAACTTACTCTTGCACAACATTTTTGAACCTAAACTGTGTGAAAAAACAGGTCTTGTTTTTGGCTTTTTTTCAATTTTTAGCAACTATACCACTCTAAACTTCATGTTTGTGAGGTTTAGATGGCTAGAGGTTAGACATTCATAGTTCTCAACATGTTTTGATGCTTGTAGGGAGAGCTAAGTGTTAAAATTGAAAGTTATGACCAATTTACAAGAATTGTATAATCCTGTTTTTTGGCCAAAATTAGCACTTTTATGATTTTTTTTGGTGGCTTTCTTGATATCCAAATTCAATTTTGATTGTGTAAGTGTAATGTATAACATAAAGCTAATCTTCCTTGAGTTGTGGGGGACCTAATATGCTATATAGCATAGTATATGATGATGGTTGAGTTTTTCGATTGCTGAAGAATATGATACATTTTAGAGTAGCAAGTATAACTTTCTCAATATTGCTAGTTTCTTAGGCCAATTGTGTGTATTTTGTAGGTAGTGACCATATCTAATCATAGACTACAAACTTGGCTAGATATTGAGTAGTTTCTATGGGTTTCTAGAGGTCATAATGCTAAACCCAGTTTTTTCATGTTTGTTGTATTTAGCACTTTATCATTGCCCCCAAGGTTCCAATTGTAAGAGATCCATTATCCTTTTGACATGCTCCATGGATCCTTTTGAATCTAGAGGCCCAAAGGGAACTAAGAAAACATGTATATAGTATCTGTATTGAGCATGACTATAGAAACTTTGATGATAGGTCCGCAGAATGGCAAAAATGCAACTTTTTTGTACCTATTTTTTTTGCCCAAAAAAAATTAGTGAGGTAAAAGCAACCATATGTTTTGGTCACCAACCCATTGAAGCTAACGGGGCATTTTATCTCATGTACTACAAAAATGCCACTCTTATTTATATGGAATCAGCCGTAAGAAATTGCTATTTTGGGCAAAATGCACTGGTCCATCAGCTTTGGAGGCTTGTAGTGACCAAGGGATGAGAAAAATTACAAGTTTCTCATTTTTTCCATATGTAGTAGTTATTGAACTATAAGCTCATGGAAGGATTTTTCAAAATGGATGGATCTACTATCGTTTTGGAGTTTTTTCCCAAAACCCTGAAAGGACACTTTTATGTCATGTTAGGTTACCATTCTAGTGTTAATGCTAATAGGACTCAATCTGTAAACAACTCAGCACAAAAACGCTTAGCAAGATCACCAGTCAACAAAATTTCACCAAGAGAACATGCTCCTTTGCTTCCAACATAGAGCACCTCAATCTCACACTCTTTGCACCACACAACGGTTACATGGCACACACCTTTGCTGGCAGTGACACACACCTAAAGAGCAAGAGAAAAGTGAGGGGGGAAAAGGGAAAATGGACACTAGGGGAAAATGGCACAATCTTGCTTAGAACAGCTCCTTTATAACCGAATCAACGCTGAAATGGCGAGTTTCCACAAAACACAGTCCCTCGGGCTCACCCTGGACTCTTTTAGACTCCCTCTTTGCAAAAAAAGCCCTTAAATTGATTACAAAAGGTGGTTTTATAGGGGCCACTACCCATTTTTAGCAACTCATGGAGCATATGAGACACTTATCCACTCTCATGCACGCGAACTTCCTCTTGACATGCTGTGCTGACTTATCTTTCTCACTGTCACTTTTACTACATTGTAGGAAGAGCCCCTACCTCTAGCTCTAGAACCAACACTACTTGGGGGGGGGGGGGGGGGGGGGGGGTCCTTAGCATTCAATAAAAAGTGTTGGCCCTCCAAGGGTGTGGGAAATTGGCCTTACTAGCTTGCCACATCATCACATTGCAAAGCCACTGCTGCACATTGTCAAGCACCAAAATTTTCCACTAGCACATGCTGGGGCTTTCAAGCAGTGCTAAGGGTGCCACCTACACAACACTCCAATTCGCCACGCCATATTCATGGGGGAAGAGATCCCCTCTTCCTTCTCTTATGTGACCAATAGAGGGGTGCACCCTACCTCTTATAGGGTCAATCTTTGCACTCAAATTTTTCCTATGGGGTTATTATGAACCACGTGGTAGCCATAGAGCACCCCAACCCCCAATCTCAAAAACTCTCACAAAGCCTTGAAAAAATCTTTTTTTCCTCTTGCTTTCAAAACCTTACTATTTGGTGCTCACACACCCAATGACCAAGCCATGAAATTTGGCTGAGAGCTATCACTATTGACTTCAAGCCGTAATCATTCCATCGAACCTCCACTCCCTCCACGCTACAAACCAAGGCTGTCAAAACAATGAAAAAGTCATTTGGCACCTTCTCACTATTAAATGCATCAATCTTCATTGAGTCGTAACTTGGCAACCGTGAGAGTGATAGACTAACCGTTGTCATGCCATGGCACATGCATAACGTGAAACTAAAATATCTACCTTACTCTCAATGCTTTTGTTATGAGGGACCAAATGCTATGATGTACATAGTGTCCTTTATGCAAAAATAGATGCCATGGTTGCCCAGGGCATCCACTAGGAAATATGTAAGGTAGCACGTGCTAACAAAATAAGAACTTATAGTTAGGTACATTATAGGAAAATGTACTTACATAAAGGGTTTTTTAGTTTAGATAGTTAAAATTTTCATACATAAGGCCTAGTTCTTTTTACAAAAATGCACACATAACGGGTACATATAATACGTGAAAATATACAGGTAATGGATTTTTTGCATACCTCTTGTTCGCACGTGTTATATGCAATTTCTACATAGTGGACTCCCGGAGCACGATTGCAATCGTGTGCATACCTTGCCGCGCAGACCAGGCCTTGGACGTGGAATCGATGCATGTTTAATCATATTAAAACATGCTTCTTTTGCTTTATACATGTATAAATGTCAAGTGTATTGAAGTGCCACGCTCGTTCTGCCTAGAAAGTTCAATGCAAGCGATCTCGATAAAAAATAACAGGTTTTATATGCGGATGTAAGAATTGCATCTAGAGTTATTTCCAAGTGGTAAAATGAGGTTCAAGATGAAATTTAAGCCCAATGTATTTTTCCACGATTTAAGGGATTTTTCCCAGCTCATTTGGGCTTTTTACGGTCCAAAAAGGGTATTTTTGCGCTAAAAATGACAAATAAATGGCAAAAAATGGCTCAAAATTCCACATCACTCATGCTGCCGTGATTCTAAGAAGTGAACATTTTGGAACATCAGTATCAGCACTTATAGCTCCTATGTGAAGGGATACAAAGCCTACACCTATGGTATGCTAATGAAGTCCCGTGCTGTTCCAACCTTGTATTCGAGCCTCTGAGGCCACCAATTAGGGTTTCCCCTCATCAAAAACCTACTTGGGAATGTATAAAGAAGTTATGAAGCTTCCATGAAATGGCTACAATGGAAAATTGAAGCGTTTGTATAGGGTCTTTATTAGGGCAAAAAAGCACTACATTTGTGTAATTGGCAACGAGGCTACACCAGATCATCACACACACAAGAGTTTTGAGTTGATCTTGGTTCTTTTTCAAAGATATGATTTCATGGATGGATTTTTTCTCTTCTTGAGTGTGTTTTTAGCCTTAAATCTTCTATGACTTGCTTGATTTTGCTCCAAACTCGTGACAGTCAGAGGCCCAACACTTTCCTAGCCGTACTCCGCACTTCTTGACACCGTCAAATCGGCCAATTTCACATACTACATACCACCTTTCAAAACATGGTTGAGGCCAAAAAACTCATTGATGACACATCTACCAATGCGGTTAAAGTTCCCAACAACTCGCCTCGGACAAACTTTCAACTGGCCATATCTTTCCTGTTCAAGCTCCGATTGATGATCCGAAAAGACTGGCATGCTCCACAACTTGAGCACTTGACACCCAGCCATTGACATTGGCTCCAACCATATGTCTGCACTTTCCCTATCCGTCAAGAATTTGCAAACCATTCCATCTTTAATCAACCATAACTTTCACACCGCAGCTTCGTTTGAGGAGCCTTCTGGATCGGTTTGTAACACACCTCAAAAATCACATCCCAATGCACAATGTTAGCACTTTTGGAACTTGGACCCACCAATCCAATCAGCCCTATTTTTAGCCTTCTTGGCCTATATAACCACCTTAAGCATACATTTAGGCACTGCGTTTTTCTTTGCATTGCATTGCATGCAAGTATATGTGTTATGAGCTAAACACAAATTTAAAGATATGTGGGGAAGTGAAGTTTAAAATATAAATTGAGGCACTCTACAATACCAATTTTTGTGTTGGCAAGGTCATCCATGTGATAAAGAGCATTTCAGAATCTCTGTGTTGAGTTGTACTATTGCACTAAAAATGAGGGGGGGGGGGGGTATTATGCAAATTGAACAATTGCAAATTAATGAAATTGATAATCCGCATCAAGAATCATTTATCTACTATGATGGTGATTCTTGCACTTGATTAGCCAATTGTTTTGCAGATAGACAAAGAGAAAAAGAGAAGACTAATAGCTCTAGAGACCAAGCTGGCAATGGACTTGATGCAGTTAAAAATCATGAAGGAAAATGAAGCATCAAAATTGGAGATTGATTGTTATGAAGTGTTTGGAGCTGCTATAAAGACGATTATATTTTTCTTGGTTTCCCATTAATGGCACCTCAATTTGAACATCGTTTTCCTCTACACAATGTAGCACATGCTTTGGTTTGTATGTATGCCATGTCTAGAGATCCATTAAAAGCTTATAGAGTGCTAGTATGTTTTCTATGTTAGAGATTCATATAATGCATCACCATGGGACACCATGCACTATGACTACAAGAGCCACCAACCTTTAGCGAGGAACATGATCGTGATGTTAGGGCATGTTGATTAGCCACATAGAGCACGGTGTTTGGTTGCCATATGATGTAGAGCACACTAGTTTCTAGGCCATGCAAGATAGGAACTTTCTTTGTTTAGGCAAACTTGGGAGGCCAAGCCAGAGTTGAAAGGGTGTGAATGTGATCTTAAGTCGAAGCATTTCTTTAAATGAATAGAAAAGGGGTGTTTTATTTTATTTTTAATGAGTTGGCGAGGGGCCGGGGTTGCGAGGATCAAAAAGAGCAAGGGGGGAGTCGGTTAGGGGGACCGCCATTTTGTAGATCATGTAAGTCAAAGTCGAGGGCTTTGCGAGTAGAATTGAGAGGGAAAGGGGTCCTCGAGGATGCGTTCTAGCAAAAATTAACCGAGAGGATGAGAAGAAATGGGAGTAAGAGAGAGCCCACCTGTACTGCGGTTGAAACGAGATTGAGAGAGGGAGAGTTGCTTTGTGTAGAACCATGATGAGGAGGCTACCGACAAGGTGCATGCCTACATGAGAGGGGACTGCCAAATCAATGAAGAGAGAAAGATAATCTCTCTTTTCATAATCCTTGCATAATCGAATAAAAGAGAGGGATCCGAGAAGGGGTTGAATCTCCACGAGGAGGAGACCTCAAGTTTCTCGAGTGTGAAAAACAAAGACAGAAAGAGATTTACTCGTTGCATAGCATAGAGAGAAGAGAGAATAAGGAGGAGGGAGAAAGGGCGTACTAATGAGGCCAGCTTTCTGCAGGCCTGACGAGAGGTAGAAGAGAGAGTGAGTGGGAGAGAAAGTATTTAGAGCTACTAAACAAGAACAAACCGTGCTGCCCTATAGGGTGTAAGCCAAACATAGTGCTACCCTATAGGGTGTAAGCCAAATTGAAGCGTTGCCTTTTAGGGTGTATATCTTGAGTCACAGTCATTCAAAGTTGTGGAAGCCTACGAAGCTACCTGGAAAAAATTTCTTGAAGACAAAAGATTAAATTTACCGTGCTTGTTGTAAAAACAGATATTCTAATACTCATAGGTACATATTAATTTCATAGTTATTGACGGATGGGTCAACAACACGCCATAACTCAACAAAGCCTTATTCTCTCAAAGTTATGGAATGCTGAGGATTATGGTTATAAAGATCATTTGTAATAAGTAGGTAGTCCAATTGCATAAGCTGGGGTGCAATGGCACTTCTATACTGTAAATACCAAGCCATTTGAACCCTCAAACTCTATTTTTGGTTAACCTAAGGTAACCTTAGTATATAAGGTACCTAGGTAACTTTTGTGAAAAACTTTTATCATAATCATAGTTTTAAGCTAACGTCGACTGTGTGTGAGAGAGGAAGAGAGAGAGCCCGAGCTTCATTTTGACGCAACTGCCGCTTGTTCATCACATTGTAGATCTGAGTGCACCATCGCACTAGGCTCGGCAAGAGCTATGGGACAACGCCAAGCATTCCTCAGCGAACGTGCTCGCACATCTATGAGCTATTTGCGGTCATAAGTATATCAAATGATGCCTGTTTTTTTGCGTGCAAGTAGTCATTAGAATTGTGGCAACATAAGCTACGCATAGGTACTCATAGATTTTAGTTTTGAGCACTTCCAAAATTCGGCTTTGTCTTTATACACATTTTTTGTAGATGAGTTTAGAGCTAGGGTTTTGAGTGTAGAGGCTTAGGGATGGGTGTATAATAGTGAGGGAGTGGTATTCCTTAAGTTTCATATGATTTTGGCATGATTTAGTGAGTTTACTTCCATTTGTGTGTATGTGGGTTAGGTGCTGTAGTTGAGAGTAGTGAGATTCTAGGTTGTGGTTTAGTTGGCCTTCCAGAGTGTTGTATGTGTAGGATGGTCTCAGCTTGATAAGCTAAAGAGATTTTCTTTGTGTGCCTTTTGTGTCATCTGTGTCATCTGTGTCCTCAATTGACATTACATTGATCTAGGTTGTGTTACATGCACTCTATGGGTGGTGTGATTTGCTCCCACGACATTCGCGCCACTGCTGGGGATTTTTAAGGACTTAGATAGGTGTTCCTAATAATACTCATGTGATGGTTGCTTGCTGTAGTTTTGGCTAAAGAAAGAATTTTTCTTCAGGTGGATCCCAAAGAGGTTATTCCAAGATCAAGATTCAAGTGGATAGCTAGGAAGCGTGTGTCTTACTGAGGGTCTGCGACTAGGTAGATTTAATTAGGATTTGTAGATTAGAGTAGTTGTTGTGGTGGTCGAGTGGTTTGTGAGGTGATAAAAGTGTTTGCTAGTCCGTGTGTGGCATTGAAGCGTTTTTCTACTCATAGAAGCAAAACCCCATATGATTTGTAGGAGTAGCTTTAGGTAAGTGATCTGATTTTGATCTAGAGCTATTCATCATTGATTTATTTGCCAAAGTGCTTGTTTGCATTTAAGATCTTTGAAAAGTCTGCTTTTGAGGAAAAAATGCAATAAATTACAGCTTTCTGTTGAAATTTTTGCATGACTCATTGATGTTGTGCATATAAGAGGGCATGTGCAAGGGTTCTGTGAAGAAAATCGTCAATTTTGTAAACAGGGACATTATATGCGTATAATATCTCATGGGGCATCTGGAGACACCAAATCTAAAAAATCTAAATGCACCAATGTGTTTATAAAGGGGGTTCTACCCTAAGTACACATTGAAACTAGAGTTTTGACGAACTCTGGACACCCAAAAGACAAAAGATAGAGTGTCTGAAACGAAAAATAGAGAAACTTAAGATTTTGAGCACATTTTTGCATGAAAATTGGTACAAGGTGCTAGAGACTTGGTGATGCTTGTGAATGAATTCTGTCCAAAATTTCATCAGAAGACATCATACGTGTATGGTGTCCGACGGGTGATTCTGATAGCAATATTGAACTTCTGACATTATACCCATCTTCTGCATGTTGTGTTGAGCACATACACCAAATTTCATATGATTTGGGCTTATAGATTGAAAACTAGGGGGGTCTTACTCTTTCAAGGAATTTCGTTGTAAAAACTAATGATTTTGAGCAATTTTGAGTTCCAAAATTTGCTGTGAGATCATATTCTTATTGTACACACTAAGGGGCACCTCTGGTAGAAACAGAACTAAAATTTGAACAAAAGACATCATACACGTATAATGTCTTAGAGGCTAGATCTGAGGTCAAAAGTTACATCTGAGTGTACCCTTGTGATCAAAATTGAAGCATTTTTGGGTTTGCAAAGACCAAAGATGCATCTAGGCAAAGTAAAGTCTTGTATTGGCCATAACTTGCTCAAAAAGTGTCAAATTCAAATTTGAAACTTGCTATGAGTTGCTAATGTAGTGAGGAACCTCTGGAGTGAGATTCACTTCATTCTGACCAGCCAGACATCATACGCTCACATACCACATTTTGTCAAAATCTCAGCACATAGACGTATGATGTCTCAAGGCCAAATCTGAAAGTCAAATTTCACTCTTGACCACTTAGGAGAGTTGGAAATGATGTGTTAAGCTTGCTTGCCAAATTTCATCTCATTTGGACACATATTTTGCATTTAAAGAGAATTCTGTAGATATAAGAAGGTAAAGGTGAAAGAGGGTCAATTTTGTGCAATTTTGACATCCAAAATATCCTGTAATCACATATTCTTGTTGTATGCATCAAGGAGTACGTTGGGTAGAAATCTAAGAAAAATCTAAGAAAAAAGACATTATACGCGTATAATGTCTTAGGGACGACCCAATAACATTACCACCATGGATGTGCCTAGATGCAACCATAGAAAATTACTTTTATAAAGGTGGATATTTGGTCAATGAAGGACCACAGATACCTCCACCAAACATGAGAATTCCAAAAAGGGAGCCATCTGTATTCCCTTCTACAACGATAACAAGGGATGAAATGATCATAGAGATGGCAGGCATGCCTCCTTAAGTGAATTTGCCTAATGGGCCATGGATGTACCCAGATGCAACCATAGAACATGAATTTTATAGAGGTGGTATTACAGCCACAACAGGACCATATGTATCATCACCATCCCCTATAACTTACTCCTATCCAAATTAGAGCAGAACCTTGAGAGGATATGATACTGAGAGTGAGAGTGACGCATCTTCTCAGAGGAGTGACTCACCAAGAACCCAACCCACAATAAAGCCAGAGGTATGTAGTGAGAAAATGAGTCTTTTAGAAGGATTAGCTCAAAGACTTGCTCCTCTAGTTAAATCTGACCTCCAAAAACCTCTATGGTGTGAAATAGAGAGAAAATGGACAAACCATATGAGGAAAGAGTGTTACTATAGCATCGAAAATGCTAGAGAAGAGGTATGTACAACCTATTCCAATAGCACCTACTCCACCTAGATACGATATGGGGAATATGCCGAGACCAATAGGAGTTTCAAGGCCACAACTTGTCTTAGGACAACAACCTACACTGCCAATTGCTAGAATGCCTATAGACATGAGATATGCGTAGATGATGGAAGTATCTAACAAACAAGTGATAGAACCAACTGCAATGTATTATAACAACAAAGAGGTTACTCCCTTTGAAGTGACAGAAGATTAGAGAAACAAATAGAGTGGTGAGGCCGGTACAACCTTCGCCTCATGTGTTTTGACCTGAATAAAGAAGGTATGAGATGGAAAAAAGGACATTGCAGTTCATTGCAATAAGAGGCTTAGCTAGGTCACAACCTGTTTACAACCAAGTGGAATTGCAAGAAGAAGCTCCTCAACCAGAGGTAGATTGTCACAAAGACCGTGACAACCACTTGGTCAAACAATGTCCTCAAACGGAGATCACCCAAGTGAATGCCTATTGTCTTGAATGTGGTGTCATTCACTTGATCCCTAGCTGTCCAGAAAATCCAAACCGAGTTATAAAGATCACATCAATTGTCTCAAGAGTCATTCAGCTACCCAGTAGCTCAAAAAATGAAAATGTTGTACCAGTTCAAGTAGTTAGAAGAGTGCAAGCTCAAAAGGAAGCTGCTGAGAACCTAGAGACAGAGAAAAAAAAAATTGAGGTGAGTCTAGAGACGGGTGAACCAAAGACCGATGCACCTACTCAAAAAAAAAAAGAAAAAAAAAATCTCGAAAGCTAGAAAGACTAGGATGAAAGCACGCAGGGAACAAGAGAAAAAATCCATAGCTAAGAAGCTTACCCAAGCTGAATGGAAGATAAGACAACGTGAGGAAATGGTTGCACCTTCTCTTATGAAGATGCCTCAACCTCTAGAAGAACCATCCAAGATGAGAAATCGAGAAGTGCTAGTTTGGGAGGATCAATGTTGGTCGAGAAGGTTAACACTAGGTTGGTTACCTAAGAGGACATAAAAGTGTCCTTTCAGGGTTTTGAAAAAAACCTCCAAAATCATAGTAGATCCACTCATTTTGTAAAATCCTTTCATGAGGTTATAGTTCAAGGCCTACTAACATGGAAAAAATAAGAAACTTGTAAAATTTCTCATCTTTTGGTCACACCAAGCCTCCAAAGTTGATGGACCAGTAAATTTTCATCAAAACAGTCATTTCTTACGTTTTGTTGCATAAAAATAAGATTAGGGATTTTTGTAGGACTTGAGATAAATTCCCTAGTTAACTTCAATGGGTTGGTAATCAGAACATATGATTGCTTCTCACTCACTATTTTTTGTTTTGCCAAAATAAATAGGTACAAAAAAGTTGAATTTTTACCATTCTGCAAACCTATTATCAAAGTTTCTATAGCCACGCTCAATACAAATAATATATGCATGTTTTCTTAGTTCCCTATTTTCCTTTATATTCATAAGGAGCCATGGAGCATGTCAAAAGAATAATACATCTCTTACCAAGGGGAATCTTGGGGACAAAGATGAAGTGTTAAATACAACAAACATGAAAAAATTGGGTTGAACATTATGAGTTGTAGAATCCCATAGAAATTATTCAATATCTAGCCAAATTTGATCCTTATGACTAGATCTGGTTACTATCTAAAAAATCCATGTAGTTGTCACAAGAAACTAACAATATTAAAAAAGCTATACTTGATATACTAGAATGTTTTGTTTTCTTCCATAATGGAAAAAATCAACCATCGTTGTGTACTATGCAAAATAGGGTATAGGTGCCCCAAAACTCAAGGAATGTTAGCTTTATGTTACAATATGGGACATAGAAAATCAAAAATGAATTTGGATATCATGAAATCCACCAAAAAAATCATAGAAGAGCTAAAATTGGCTAAAAAACAGGATTTGACAATTTTTGTAATTTGGTCATAGCTTACAACTTTAATATTTATTTCTCCCTAGAAGCATCAAGACATGTTGAGGACTACTAAAGATAGTTCTCTAGCATTATAGACCTCACAAATATGAATTCTAGAGTGGTATAGTTGCAAAAAGTTGAAAAAAACCAAAAACAGGACCCGTTTTTTCACACAGTTTAGGTTGTGAAATGTTGTGCAAGGACAATGTTAAAGATGGAATTGATATTCCAAAAAAATGTCGAGTTTTTTTCAGCTCATGAGACAACTTTCTAGATAGGTAGCACCTCAAAATCCATTTTGAAACTCTTGACATAATTCAAGGAAAATGGTCACTTCACAGGACATAAAAGTGTCCCATTACCAACCTAGTGTTAATGAGCCATTAGGAGCCCTTCTAAAATCCTGTGAAACACGGCTCAAAAACAACCAGACCCAAGAAAAAATGTGGATGACATATCCATATGCAGAACTAGAAAAGGACAAGCTTGAAATGTGCAAGAAAATGATTAAACAACCCAAGATTTACTAGAACCACAAGTTGGAAAACCTGAGGGTGTGATCCTTGTCCCACCTACACGAGAAATCCCACCAAATCAAGAAAAAAAAGAGCCAGATTTCAATCATGAGCACGAACGAAAGCTCAAAGATCCCATATTAGAATTGAGGATAGTGTTGAATATTATGGATAATTCTTCCGAGGGAATTCAAATAGCTATACCTAACAGAGCTATAAAGCAATAGTTGGTCTTGACGAATTGTGTAAACAAGTCAGAGAAGCCAATGAAGCGAGTGAGATAAGTAGACGAGTAAACCAAAACGGGTGATGGAAGAGAAGTGTCTCTTCCACCAATAGAGGAATTTGAGGCTGGATCTCAAATGAATCTAGAAGTGGAATTGTATTGGGGAGACAAAGGATCTGTACAGTCTAGTGACAATCAACCCCATTGATTAAAAACACTACCATCCTATACGGGAAAGTACGAGGCCAAGTCAGATGTTGTTGCAGTCCCATCACAAAGACTATCTCCCAACAAGGTCATCGATTCAAAATGGTTGATAGACATTTTGTCGACACCAGTCACCTCTACAATGACGCTAATCAAGTTTCTTAGAATACGAACAAACATGCGGGCTACTGTGGGAAAATGCCTAGAGAAATTTGGTGTTAAAAAACCAATGACTCAAATCAAGGAAGGGATCAAAGAGCTTGGAATGCCTCAACTAAACACTAGGCCAATGTTGTTAAACAAGGTAGGTGAGTACTATGAGGGAGAAGATGGGAACACCACTCTTCCTGTGGAATTTCAAGGTGTAAAAACCATGGCAATCCTTGACAACGAAGCCGGTGTTTCCATCGCAACAAAAGAGGTCTAGAAAACATGGGGAAAACCAGTAGTGAGGGCTACAAGGATGAAACTGCAGCTTGTAGAGACGAACACACGGAAAGGCCCATAGGATTGTCAGAAAAAGCAGTTATTACTTCTTGTGGAGTTGAATATGAGAAAACCTTTGCGATTGTTGACTTTGGCAAGAAGAACAACTATGATATTATTCTAGGAACATCATTCATGAGACAACCGAAAATGGTCCAAGACTGTGGATATGATCATATCTACTTGAGAGATATGGAATCACAACAAAGATAAACTTGAAAGACCATAGCTACATGGATGTGATGAGAACACTTATGGAGGAGTTTGATTCAGCTACTGTAGCAGGATCAAAACTTCCGGCATGGTTGGGTAATACTAAACGACTATGGATGTGTGGAGATTCACAATGTGGAAGTTTAAAGCAAGAGGAAGGCATCCTAGAAAGGGAAATTGATGATACGAATTACATCCCATAACCTTTTCCTGAGGAAGAATTAGAGCCACTTGAATGGGAACACATCTTGGCTACTCTAGATGTCTGTGCTATTCAAGACAATACAACAAGGAAGTTTTGTGATGAAAATGGCTATGATATCGTTCCTTACTTTGCACTGAGTGTGATCCAGGAAAACAAAGACGAAGAAGAAGATGAGTACTACGACTCTGTAGAACACTTGGAGCTTCAAGAAGATGCAAACAACAAAAATCAGGACAAACCAACAAGTGATAAGCATGAAACTTTAACTAATGCACAGTTTTATGATTGTCTGTATCAAAGACCCAGGAAACAATGTCATCACTACAAGTATAAAATGAATCAAAAGTGGATTCCAAAATCCTTGGTGGAAACGCAACTGCAAAAAGCACCCTCATACGTGACTCCCATACATGAAGAAAAGACTCAACCATGAATAACATAACCATGTCAACGAGCTACCAATACTCTAATGAAGTGGATACCAAACTCATCCCAACAACAACAATCCAAGAGAAAAAAAAAAATAACTTTTCATAACCACTCAAACCGCAAAGGGAGAGTGGTAGAATGCAATCTTGTTGAGGATAGCAGTGACAATGATGATTCTTTTGACATTCCTTACCAGAAACTCAGGTCATCACCATCACTTGCAGCTTCCATAACAACCAAAGAAGGCCAAAAGAAAAGAATGAGTTAGAACCAAAAAGTTTGACAAATCTGGATACCAAAGAGCCAGATTGACCTTAAGCAACTGTGGATCAAGAAGAAAAACATCCTTGGTGACAGATCACAAGATCCAATGCTGGCAAGAAAACAGTCAAAGCTTGCAAGAGCAACTAGGAAAAACACAAAGTAGCAAGCTTTTGCAAATTGGATTTGGATTCCAAAGAAGTTGATTCAAGCACAGAGATGTCATGAGTTTATTTTTATTCCAAAACAAATAAAGCATCAACTCCAAAAGTCTGAATCTTGTCCTTAACCAAGAGTACAAGAGTTGAAGCAAAGACCGCTGAAGACTCACACAAAGAAGGTAGATCCCAAAGAAGTCTCTTCAAACACAAATGAAGCAGGGACAAGTATGGGTTCCCATATGAGCAACATCATTGAAACAACCACTAATCACAAAGAAGTGGGTCCCAAAGGTAACCAGTAAAACTAATGTCCTTGGACCGCTGCTTGCATTCTTTCAATTCTTTCTACGATTACAATACAATTAGAAGAGAGCCCACACTGAGGAACAATGAAAAATACGAGATTCCCAAGTTTAAGAAAAAGGGAAACGGACCATTTATCATTGAAGATGTATCTCTAAGTGGAGCAGTAAAATTATCCATCTCTACAACCTTCACTCGAGCGAACAACACATGAGCTTCAAAGAACATCACATTGATTAGAATAGAAAGCTTCGCCAGCAAATGCCAATAAGAAAATTGCTTATACCCACATCTTGCACCTCATAAATCTTTTCCATGCATTGACTGTGTATGCCTAATACGGCTACATTACAAGGATTGCATAGGCACAATGTTTGATTGCCCAAGCACAATACATACCCTTGGTGATACCTTATAGTCAAGGAGGACTCCAGATAGTCCTGAGGGGGGGAGGCATTCTAAATGCGGACCTAATATTATGAATAGTAGAGGGCAATGTTTTTTGAGTTGTATTGATTTTTTGTGTTTGATTGTGACATTTTTGTGTTTGATTGTGACATTTTTTAACAAAATTCAAAGTATATGTCCTCATAGTAGAGTTACAAGAGGCGTATGGGGAAAAAAGACATTTATGAGCCCCTAGGGACACGTGTACAGTGTACATAGAATTTAGATTTCTAATAACTTGATTTTGCTTTTTGAGTTGAGTTGATTTTTTTTTATTTAGTCGTTTTTTGAGGTTTTCTTGAGAAAAATACAAAAATTTCCATAATCCGGATGAAAAAAAGACTAAAGAGATGTCGAGAAGTACAAAGAGAAACATGTACACGAAAATGACGATAGTTCACGAAGCATGTCTCAAAAGACATACACACAATGTATAATGTCAGAGGTAAGAAAAGAATGTTGATCAGTCTTCAACAACAACATGAGGCCAAAAATGATTGAGAATGGTCATAAAAATCCGAGGTGGCCTACAAGGACAAATAAAGTTGGTGATTGACTAAACAAAAGCACCCATCAAGTGTAAAGTTGCCATCAGACACTTCATGCAACGACAAAGCCATATACAAGGAGTAGATCTTTATACTGTTAATCTTCTATCTTGTATGTGACTTAATGAAGCCTAAAAACAAAAGGGACTAACAATACTGACAAGAACAAAAGGGGCAGAAATGATAGTTCAATCATCTATCATGATAGATGCCTACATATGTTTGGTAGCCAAAAGTTGCTAGAGATGCCCATCAGTCATTCTTGAGAGTAAAAATTAAATAGTTAGCTTATAAATCCAAATACAAGTCCAAATCAAGCCAAACTTTGTCAGGAGGCTACAAATAGAGAGTACAAGCTAAGGGTTTATTATAAATAAAAAGTATAACCCCTAGCTAGCCAAAAAAGAAAAATTTTCACATATGAAGCCATGATAGCCATCTACATATCCTCTACATCATGTATATGAATCTTGGGGACAAATGGACCATGATAGCTCATTGATGGTCATCTATCACGAATGATGTCGGATAAGCCCTTTTGAAGCAAGTGACTAACTTGGGGAATTAACTCGAGTTTGTCGGGCTTTAATTAAGTCATGTGAATGGAAGTAGTGTAATGATTTACAAAGCACACATAAGCTAACATTGGCGAATGCGACTTTGATAACCTTGATACAGGAACAAAGGAGTCACCAACAAAGAAGAGCAAACACAAGTGGTTGACAAACCAACATTTCTTGTCCTTGATGAGGCAAATCAAATGATGGACATGGGTTTTGAACCTGAAATTAAATAAATTATCTCCCAGATTTGACCTGGCAGACAGATTTGCACTAGCCTAAAGAAGTTGAAGATTTTAGAAGTTGTTTTTGAAAATGAGAAAGACATAAAATTGACAGAATTTTGTCATCAACTATGATTTTCCTAAATCATGTGAAGATTACATGTACGTCGGATTGAATGAACACGACGAGCAAAGGCTATAGCATATACTTTCTTTACATCAGCAAAGTGATCACAAAGATTGCACCAAAATCAGCAACTAGGATGACATGAACGCAGAGGGGGGGAGTGTTGACGGCTGGTTCAACAACACGCCATAACTCAACAAAGACTTATTCTCAGAGAGTTATGGAATGCTAAGCAATATGGTTATAAACATCATTTGTAATAATTAATAGTCTTGTTGCAGAACCCGAGATGCAATGGCACTTCCAAATTGTAAATACCAAGCCATTTGACCCCTCAAACTCTATTTTTGGTTAACCTAAGGTAGCCTTAGTATATAAGGTACCTAGGTCACTTTTGTAGAAAACTTTTTTCATAATCATAGTTGTACGCTGCCGTCGACTGTGTGTGAGAGAGGAAGAGAGAGGGTGTGAGCTTCATCCTGACGCGACTCCCCGCTTGTTCATCACATTGTAGATCTGACTGCACCATCACACTAGCGGAGGCAAGAGCTACGCGACGATGCCAAGAATTCCTCGCGGAACAGAGCGAACTCGCTCGCGCATCTATGATCTATTTGCGGTCATAAGTATATCAAACGATGTCTGTTGTTTTGTGTGGAAGTAGTTGTTAGAATTGTGGCAACATAAGCTACACATAGGTACTCATAGATTTTAGGTTTGGGCACTTCCAAAATTCGGCTCTGTCTTTATACACATTTTTCGTAGATGCGTTTAGAGCTAGGGTTTTGAGTGTAGAGGCTTAGGGACAAATGTATCCTAGTGAGGGGATGGTGTTCCTTAAGTTTCATACAATTTTGGCATGATTTAGTGAGTTTCCTTCCGTTTGTGTGTATATGGGTTAAGTGGTGTAGTTGAGAATAGTGAGATTCTAGGTTGTGGTTTAGTTGGCCTTCCAGAGTGTTGTATGTGTAGGATGGTCTCAAATTGAGAAGCTAAATATATTTCCTCCATGTGCCTATCGTGTCATCTGTGTCCTCAATTGACATTATGTTGATCTAGGTTGTGTTACATGCATTTTATGGGTGGTGTGATTCACTCTCGCAACAATAGTGTTTTGTGCTCTTCTCATCTATCTCTCTCTTTTGAAATAAAGACAAAATATATTTTTCTTTCTCTGTTTTTATTGAACGGTGAAGTGATCGTCTTTACGGATAGTCATTGGTGAGATCTCACACTGAGACTTCATTGCACATTCCTTGGCAGTGGTTTTATGTAGCACTTTCTAGCCATATTTCCTTGTTGGTGGGCTTGGGTTTGGGAGTTTGTGCATCTTTAGTCTTTGCTTGGTGTTTCTTGTATGGGTATGCTCCATGGCCTAGGCCTAGAAAAATATACATCAGTGGCATGCTCGATGGGACACATCTTCTAACATCTTTTCTTGGGAAAAGTACCTGCGATTCCCAGAGATGGAGCTAGTTTTTGCTTTTTGGATGTACCTGACTTTTAGGCTGGTTTTTTTCCTGGTAGCCATTTGGAAAGCTTGCATATCTAGGCGGGCAGATTCCAAAAAGAGGGTTATCTTAACGTCTGTTGCTACCCAGACCTGGAGCGTTGATGATGATGTTGGTGAGCCTTTATGAGTTTTTAGCCCATTTGAGTGATGAAGTTATTGAATATGAAGGCGTTTTCCTTGAGATTATTGCTTTGGGCAAACAGTGTAGTGAGAGTGAAACTTTTGAAGAGAGTGTTTGGGATGGATTTTTTGCCAATTTAGTTGATTATGCCACTTGTAACCAATATCTGCTTGAGGAGGATAATGTTGACCTACCTCTTGTTCTTGCTCACCCTCGCACCCTTGTTCAGGAGGTGCAGTATGGAGTGGGTCTTACCGCTTCTTTTGACCATATGGATGATTAGAAGCAACCTTTAGAAAGGCTGGCATTTGTACCAGGAGTTAAGCCATTGGTTGATGCTCATGTCTATGAAGATGATGTTCTTATTGAGGATGTTATTGATGTTTCTAGTTCTAGTTCTTTTGATGTTTCTAATGACGATATGGTTACCATTGAAAATTTTCTTAAGAGAGAGTAGCTTGATCCTCCACCTATTGTTGTCCAAGCTAGGGAGAGACCTATTGATCAATGTATTGTCTAGTTGACACCCTATGATGGAGTTGGAGCTGATGCGTCTAATTCTCGTTTATTGAAATTTGTTCAAGCTTGTTGGTTTGAGGGTTATGACAAGCCTAAAGACCTCATGCGGTTCTTTCCTACCTTTTTAATTGGTGCAACTATGCAATGGTATACACAGTATGCTGCAACAATCTCCACATTTGATGCAAACTTGGGATGGATTGGGTCAAACTTTTGTTGCTATATTTTCTCCTATTTTTCCCTTTTATTTAGCCTTTGGGAACGTGTTAGACTTCTTCCAAGGGGAGAGAGTCAATTAATGAGTATGCTCATTGTTTTCAAGCTTTCAAGTGGAAGCATTGTGACCCCTATTGTTTTGATGGAATAATTTTAGTGGAATGTTTTCTTAAGGGTATTTTGAGGGATATCCAACTCCATGTGAGTTTGTCAGATCCAATGACAATTGAGCATGCATATGCATGAGCAAATTTCATGGGGGAGGCCTTTGTAGCCACCATACTAGCAACCCAATCCAGACTTACCTTTGAAGCTAAGAGATACAAAAGAGAGGCTTGTTTCAATTCTATGCAAAGTGCCCCGATGGTGTACGTTCCACCTTCTTTTGGAGTTACCACTTAGCCTTTACCACATTGAGTACCACATATAGATGCGGGTGAGTTTGTTTCCCATCCATGGGGGTTATGGAAAGATAAAAGGAAGAGAGAAAGTAATAGAAAAAGGGTAAAATTTTAATGGAAGGAGAAAGAGAAGCATAATAAATAAGACACCGGTCTAACCAAATATTTTAGGTTCACACTAGCAGTCCATTTTTCCCCATAGGACTCTCTTGCGGCCAAAGTTGGTCCAAGCTGGAAACTGGTCAATGCCAAGCAAAGGGTGCAGGCACGTGTAGTGTAGAAGGGTAGGGTAGGTATCAAGGTTCAGGGCAGCCAAAGGGTAGTGGGAATGTATCCTTGATGCGGCTTTTTGGGCCAAAAGGGCTAAAGGATGGTCTAGATGGGATAGAAAATGAAGGTGCCCAAAATGCCAAGTCAGTTCTCTAGAATATAGTTTCTATGTGCTCTAGAAACCGGTCTAGACGGCTTGTCTAATAGACCCCCGGTGCTCAAGATATTGAAGTTAAAACTTAGAAGGTTTGGCAGATCCCCGACAAACAGGGCAGCTGGGGATAGTGGCCCCGACAGAAGTTAGCAAATAGAATTGTAAAGCTCAAATTATGGAGCATGCATGTCTTCTCGAATTGCAAATCAAAGCTCTGGATAGCAAGTTATGGCCATTAGAAGTTTTTTCGGGGGCCAATTATGTGCCATCTAGAATTTCTTGAGCCTCGAAAGGATTCTAGAGGTTAGCATGCATCATGCGAAGTAAGCAAAAATTGACGGCACGTGATATTGAGCCTCGAGCGCCGAGTTACAGTCCAATGAAGTTTGGAGCAATTACCCGAGGGCCAATCACGGGTGTTTTCTTCCATTTTTGATGACTCTAGTTTGCCATCTCTAGAAAGACAAATGGTGACAAAAGCCAAGGGGGTTTAGAGCACGCAAGGAGATCCTCTCACTGGGCTTGGCGGTCCGGTCATTGGGCTACAGAGCAAGATATGGCTGGCATTCAAAAGGTGGAAAAAGTGATTTCAAATGAGTTATATTTAATGGAATTTGAAGACCCCTAAGAGTGCATTGAACATGAGAACACCACGTGGCATAGGCTAGCCCCATATGCACAAAACAAGTTTAAGGTCGCACGGTAGATATCCCGGGGTGTGACCTCCTTTGAAAGCATATGAAGGAGCTGGAGCTCATAGTGATGGTGGGCACCGTGATCTGGTACGCAAAGTGCGACACGGACCCTGACGACCTCAAACGCCATGAGCCGATGCACACCAAGCTGGCCACGGTGAAGCGAAGAGGGGGCACCACCTAGCTTTGAGCGGCTAGGACACGGAAAAAGGTGATTCAAAGTAATATAAAACTTTCAGAGATAGATAGATAGATAGATATCTCTCTCTCTCTCTCTCTCTCTCTCTCTCTCTCTCTATATATATATATATATATATATATATATATATATATATATATATATATATATATATATATATATATATATATATATATATATATAGAGAGAGAGAGAGAGAGAGAGAGAGAGAGAGAGAGAGAGAGAGAGAGAGACGCAAGTGGTGGAAAGCCCTCAGGTGTGAGGAAAAACAATTTTCAAACAATATTTATAGCAACCATGTTTCCGGGGAGGTGGAAACCATGGTGATAGAGAGAGAGAGAGAGAGAGAGAGAGAGAGAGAGAGAGAGAGAGAGAGAGAGAGAGAGAGAGCCTAATAGTACGCTCTCTAGAGGTAGCTGATAGACACGGAGATTTCTGCTAGAGCGAGTATGTGTCTGGCGACCATTGGAGTCAAGGGGTAGACATGGCTTCTTCACATAGTGTTGATTCCCAAAATTCTACACTAAATCCCCTCTCTCTTGATGTAGGTGTTGCCAAACCCTCCCATCAAGATGCTACCAAGTTCCACCCCCCCCCCTGATAGTGACCTCTCAATGCCTTTTTATAAGTGCTGGTTGCTTTAGGTTTAGGGTAGGCTGATTAGGTTAGGGCCTTAATCAAGGGAGACAAATCAAGGCGGTGGGCCTTAGATGGTTGACCCTTGCTTTGTCCAAGGGAATTTAAAAAAATGAGAACTCCTAGGTGGGCCTTTGTGGCCATCACCTAGAGAGAGGTGATAATTTACAATTGGGGCTTTTTTACAAGATTTGGTTTGAAACTGGGAAGGGAAAATGATGACAACCTACGGACTTCACTGAAGAGGGCATTCTAGACCAAATGCCGGCAAACGGCGGGCCTTATGAGTGCATCGGTGTAACACGTTCGTCATTTTCAGGGCCGACGGGGTCGCGCGCCTCCGACACTGGCATAATTTTTCTTGTTTCGGTGTTGGTGGCGCACGACTTGGCCTTATTCTTCTTCGTTGATGATGTCGATTCCTTCACTTTCTTAATTTTAGTTGGTGTGCGTATATGTGTGCGTGTATTGTTGTGTGCATGAGTGAGTGTGTGTAGGCCTGTGTGCTCGTAAGTGCGTATATCATTATTTGTGTGTGCTTTTATGGCGTGAGAGTGGGTTGTATAAGTGTGTGTAGGTGTGTGGTGTCGACGGCAAGAGTGTGTGTATGTGTGTGTGAACGATAGCATAGGGAATTATATATATATATATACATATACATAGAATTTTTTCTTATGTTGTTTACGTGCGGCTACACAGAGGATGGGAGAGGGAAATGAGAGAGGAAGCGCATGAGTGTTGGGGGGGGGGGGAGGGGGGGTGAGAGAGGTGGGTTGTGTGTGTGTATGTGGGTGTTGAGAGAGAGGGGAAGAGAGATGCTCTTGGGGCTTCGCCTGCGAGCTTGATGAGGGGAGAGAGAGGCAAAGAGGGCGGTAGCGAGATGGGGTAAAAGAGTTTTTAGGGGTGGGGGGTGAGAGAGGTGGGGTGTGTGTGTGTGTGTGTGTGTGTATATAAGAGAAGCAATAAAATACTATCATATCCATCCCCAATAACAACACCTTGACTCTTCCTCTCCTTTGAAAAAAAGGAAGAAAACCTACATGATGCATCCCAAGAAAGTTAAATCAATAATAGTTAAAACATTAACAAGTTCAAGGAACAAAACTTAGTTTCTCATACCATTTGGTTTGAATAAGTGGCATCATTTCTTCCAAAAAATCGTCGAATTTTCCATCGGATGTAACTTCAGCTTCCTCACCAATCAAGGAGTTAAGCATAAGTTGTTGTGCCACCAACATTTGAATTTTTCTTGGGCCACCCTTTTCAATTTTTAGTACTGCACCTACCAGCTTCCTAGCTCTTGAAATGACAACCCTGGAGGTTTTTGCCTTGACATTATGACAATGTTTACCACCATGTATTGTCCGTCGCGACATTGTACCATCTCTAGGAAAAACATAATAGATTTTGCAGGTACAAGCAACAACCTTCTGACAATAATGACAAGTTATTGTTGTTTTATCTTCCATTGCAAGGTAGTCCTTCTTGACCTGTTTTCCAAATATCGATGAAAATCTCTACTATTAAATTCTTGTTCTTTAATATAATGAGGACATGTTGAATAACTGCATTGCATGCCCTAAACAATGGCTTAGACAAACTGGGCATGCGATCACCATGGTTGTAACAGATGGGCGAGTCCATAAGTGACCATCAAAGCATTGTTCCATTCCTGACATTTGTTTTGTTTTATCCTGAGTTGCAAGAAACTCAAAGCACAAATTTCCATCATAATGTTGTGGAAGTTCAGCAACTTGCAAAGGAGCTCCATATAATGTTAATAGATCCTTTAACTTTTTTGCCCCTGGACTTTGTTGAATCCAAATGATGATTGACTGAGTTTTGAGCTATCCTATATCGTCACCTCTACTTTC